>NW_020173666.1:3742994-3859939 GCF_003031525.2 Neophocaena asiaeorientalis asiaeorientalis
GTAAATCACATGCTGCAGGAGCGTGTAAATTACCGGGGGAGAAAACATTTCCGGAAGGACCCGGAGAGGCTTCCTGAAGGAGGCTGTGTTCCCTAAAGCAGCGAGCGCTTCTTCCCTCGGGTGCTGAGAATGGGATAGAGGTGAGCCCAACAGCCATGGAAGGCTTGGCCGGCTTGGAGGTTACCAGCCAGATCAGTTTACCTCGGTGGACTGTACAGAAGTGGTCAATTCCCGTGTGTATCCTGATGTAAAGACGGTAAGAACACTTTCTTACAGAGGGGCTAGATTTGGACGTCGGGATTGTTGGTATGAGGGGCAGTTGCAAGGGAGACAAGGTTAGACGGAGGAAGTAGAAATAGTTCTGTGTTTTTCTGTGTTTGTGCATGTGACTGGGTTCTTGCGTGCGTAGCAACAGCCGATAAGGCTGAAAAGATGGATCAGCGCCGTCATCACACAGGGCCTTCTTCCACGCCTGGCTGCTGGGCTGGAGTTTTACTTTGAAGTTTGGGTTGTCGGTGAAGTTTATGCCTAGTGGAGGGTTATAATTGGAGCGAAGCTTCTTTGGTACTTATATACTTCTTGGGCTAGAAAGGGGAGAGAGGCTGGAGAAGTCCTAGGGGGAGTTTTTGAAGTTTCATCTGTAAGAAATAAGGGAGGGATGGAATCCTTCCTTGTCAAAGGCACCAGGAACTTTTTCCTGTCTCTCTTCTCCAGAGACCATCCCCAAAGGAATATAGTTACTTGGCCCCAATCTCACATTCTTGGGCAGACAGTCTGGCCTGGTGTGATTAGCTGCTCGGGACAGTGCACAAGCAGGGTAGCTGTGTGTGTGGGTGTGAAGGGCAGGGGGCAAGCCAGGGGGTTCCCTGTGAGCTGCCCAGGCTCCCCAAAACATGTCTGCTGTTCTTATATTCTTATTGCTTACTTGGCTACTATCTTCCAATAACCCCTCACACACAAATAGGATTCTGTGGTTATTTTTGGCCATGCTGGGAGGCTTGTGGGATCCTAGTTCTCTGACCAGGGATCGAACCCGGAGCCTCGGCAGTGCAAGCATGGAGTCTTAACCACTGGACCACCAGGGAATTCCCACAATAGGATTCTTAATGGAGAATTAGCCACCTATGGCAAACTATTTTAATGTCAAAATCATTCTTCTAATACCAAAGGACTTTGACACAAAAATCATATGTCTATATATTAGGTCGTATGCTATGCTTTTGAGCTGCATTGAGCAAACAGTACACTAGCATTGTAAGAGGTGTTTGGCCTCCTCTCATACTGAAAGGTATACAGGAAGGAATAGGGTAGATGGTGTAATCTGATACTATCTTTGCTATTTCCATGATTTATTTTCCTGTTAGAACATTTTCATTGAAGAAGACAATATAACTCAGCAGATCCTTGTAACAGTTCTTCCTAAAAACAGTGTATATTGTGGAAAAATAAGCATTTGCTCATCATATCTCTGACCTCATTTTGCCTAGTGTATCTGAAAACCTGTGACCTCAAAGGGCCATTGAGTTTAAGTAAGATTGCACACATTAGAGAAAGGAAGAATGGGTAAATGGTAGATGCCAATTTCAATTAGACTGAAATTTAACAGAGGGCATATACATTTGTTTTTTTATTGTGTTTATTTCCTGGGTAAATTTCTTTTACTTTGCAAATTTTTGTAATTCTGAAATCAAAGGAGAGAAAAGAATCTAAAAACCCCCAGTTAGGCTAACAAGGAACCTGAAAGTGGGTCCTGGCTGGGGCTTGCATATCCCCACCCCTTCCCCAGGAATGTGGAGGTTCTCCAGTAACTAGGGCCTCCGGAACCATGGCTCATCTGCCTGGGGCACTGGTTTTACTTAACCTGAAGTAAAGAAAAACATTATTTTTATGTTAAAGCAAACAGAGGTAGATTATAGAGAGAATGCACAAAGAGCTTGATTTTTTTAAAATTAAACTTTAAAAAAATTAAAAACTGCCTGTTTAGGGTAGTCCTCCTTCAGCTTGGCATTTAGGCTGGGAGTTGCAGGGGAGGGGGGAGTTGGAGTGAAACTCAAATAGGGAGACGGAGAGAAATAGTTCTTTTATTTCAGACCAGGTATTCCATCGGGGTGGGTTTTACTGGGGTGGGGGGTGCACACGGAGAGTCCATGTGAGTATCAGCGTATATCCATGTGAATATCCCATGTCTGGGAAGGGCTTAGGGTCTCCCAGGGGGTTATAGAATCAATCCGATAGTATTTTCTGGTTAATGTGGATGGATGTTCCCACTGTTTGGGCTTTTAGTCATCATGATAGATGCTGCTGCTTTCATCTTTTATGCTTTCCTAAGGTTAGAATCTCTCAGTATTGGGGCTAGAAGGGACTTGTGGCTTGTCTGGTCTAACTCTCACTCTACAGAATGTGGTCTGGCTGAAAGAGCTAAAATTATTAGGTGAGTTACTGAAATAATTCCGTTATTAAATCACTCAGTTATTTATTAGTTAATTTATTAGGGTAGGAATTTGGTTTTCCTAACTTCCAGTCTTATTTCTTTTGAGAAAATGAAAGTTTAGATATAGAGATATGTTAAGGCTTCTAACCAGTCTTAACTGATTTGAATTTCTTCAGTGCTACATTTCATACCTGGAGCCTTGTCCCAAACCTCAGGCAAACTACAACCCACTCACAGTCGATTTTTAGGTAGCTTAGGATTTTTTCAGGGTTGTTAAAACAAAAACAAACAGGAATATATGGCAAAGATCCTATGTGGCCCTCAAAGTCCAAAATGTTTATTTACTCTCAGCTTCTTTACAGGAATAATTTTCAGACTCCCTAAGGCACATATCCAACCATGGTAACTCCAGATCCAGTCCCAGCCTTGCTAACAGAACCCCACTTCAATCCCAGGCAGCAGGGTGCTTAGCTCCAGATAATTGGGCACAAGTGATCCAACCAGTCATGATGATTCTCTTCATATTTCTCAGCCTGTTTTGTTGTTAAAAGTAGCCATGTAACTTAGTTCTGACTTGTGAGACCTAAGTGGAAATCTTTTGACTGGGGGACTGGGAGTGGTTTGGGGAAAGCTGTTGCTTTTCTGATTTGACGGCCCCTGTTTTACTTCTTTGAATGTGATATGATGGCTGGTGTTACCAAGAGGAAATGACCAAGAAGACTGCAGGGTCGTTGGCCTTTACATTATTAAACCAAGAGCAGCAAACACCTATCTCAAGATGTGTGTAAGAAAATTAAATACATGTTTACATAAGCCACTGCAATGGTTTTGTCTGTTACTCGCTGTGAAATACCTTCCTACTGATAGGGGCATCATCCACTCTCAAAAATTCCAATTGTTTCCAGTTTTGTTTTGTTTTGTTTTCCTAGCAAATAGTTTCTGGTCAATCAAGAGTTACTGGACATTTTTTGTTCTTTATTTTTATCCATAATTGCCCCACCTCCTTAGTACTTACCTTGATATAGATTTAGCCGTTGTAATTTGTGTTAATTTATGCATTTTAAATAAACTCTGTAACCTTGGAAAATTACTTACCCTTTCAGTTTCCAGATTTCTAAAATGGGAATAACAATAGTACCTAACGTCATTAGGTCCTTTGGGGGCTTAAAAATTAATGCATGTATAGCATTTAGCATAGTGTCTGGCACATAATTACGGCTCAAAAATGTGTATTGTTGCTGCTGTTGTTTTATTGTTGATTCCCCTGTTCCTTTTCTTCCTCCTCTTTCTTTCTCTGGGTCTTAAACTTAAAAGGATAAACATTTTAAGTTATATATGGAACTGCACCCCTTTACTAATAGTACAAAGGCCATGGCCTTAGAACTACTCAGGAAATACTTAACCAAAGGAGGAGAAACTTAAACTTTTAAATTCAGGGTTGGAAATAGCCTGATGGTTTCTCATTGAATTTTAATTTTAATTTTTTTTTTTTTTTGCGGTATGCGGGCCTCTCACTGTTGTGGCCTCTCCCATTGCGGAGCACAGGCTCTGGATGTGCAGGCTCAGCGGCCATGGCTCACGGGCCCAGCCACTCTGCGGCATGTGGGATCTTCTTGGACCGGGGCACGAACCCGCGTCCCCTGCATCGGCGGGTGGACTCTCAACCACTGCGCCACCAGGGAAGCCCTTAATTTGAATTTTTGATATTGGACAGATTTGGAGTACAAAGACAGCAGAGGAAGCATTTCTTTTTCTTTCAGGTTTCAAATGTTACCTGGGTAAACTGGAAAAAGATATTTACAAAAGCACCTTATTACCAGCTGAAGGCCTCTGCTTCTGTTTAGCACAGTTTGATTTTTAAAGGATCCAAGTGGTGTGTCACCTGAGTGATATACATTTTGTGTAGGATTTTTTTATCATACCAATTTATATTTCTCATAAAGTACCCTTGGGGTTTTGACAGGGAAGAGAATCTATTTAGTAAAGTTAGGAACAGGGGGAAAAATGTGCCTCTTTTTAAAGTGATGCTTCAAAAGGAGGAATATTTCTATTGCAATAAATTATTTTTTGATTTGCCTCTATATACCTCTTCCTGCTCCAAATCCCCATTCTGAATGGCATCATTAAACAGTGCCCGATGTGAATATTAATGTGAGTCAGGAGAAGTCTGCCAGCCACACACAATGCATTCACATGTTGGCTTTACATAATTATGCTTCCCTTTTCCTGTGTTCTTTACGAGGCCCAGTCTAGATTTTGCTGTGCTGTCTAGTAAATCTGCCGTGAAAATTTCTTTGTATTTGGATGATAGCCTAAAGTATTGCCAGCCTTATACCTCCATGAAATTTGGCTCAAAAGGAACCAAGCTACTGGCAAAAACGAAATTTTACCAGAGTTTTAAAGACACTATTCACATTCCACTGATGTTTTATTTCTTTTTTGTACAGCTATTCCCTGCCACTAGATTATTGTTCTACACCTTTTTTTTTTTTTTTTTTCCGGTACGCTGGCGCCTCCCTGTTGTGGCCTCTCCCGTTGCGGAGCACAGGCTCCGGACGCGCAGGCTCAGCGACCATGGCTCACGGGCCCAGCCGCTCCGCTTTGCGGCACGTGGGATCTTCCCGGACCGGGGCACGAACCCGTGTCCCCTGCATCGGCAGGCGGACGCTCAGCCACTGCACCACCAGGGAAGCCCTGTTCTATGCCTTTGATATGTGCAGAAAGGTTAATAATATCGGCCTCCATAGCTCAGTGCCTAGGATTTGTTCGGAATAGTTACTGACTATTGAAGGAAAGCCTAGTAAATATTTTCAGTCTGTGAAAAGGTATAGTTCCTCGTGAATGAAATTATTATTGTGGACCAATAGATATTGCTGATAGATGTGCTTGTTGTTTGATTCCCCTGATGTTGGTGAAGTTTCTTTAATCTCATTACAAGCTTTTTGTAGGGGAAATAAGGCCCCAAATACAAGGAGATTATAAGAAAGCTTCTGGCTCCTTTAAATGACTTTATAACCTCTTGCTATGAATGATTTACAATCTAACATACTGAAATAACTTGAAAATTGTATTTATAAACCATTACTAATTTTGAAGGCTTTGTGGGATAAACGATAATTTCTGAAATTCTGTGGTTTGGCAAGTATGGCCTTAATGCCCATTGCAGTCTAGTATAAGAGGCTTTCTTAAGCAAACATATTTTGAGAATTAAAAAAAAAAAGAGTGGATCACCAGGACCCAATGTGGATTTGCTAAGATGATTTGCTCTGATGGTAGGATTGCGGGAGTGCTAGTGAGGAGAGGTCAGGACAGTCTATCTGAATTTCAAAAGACATCTGTCAAAGGATCTCCTGATGTACTCATAGAAAATAGAGAAATTTGGTCTAAATCAATGGTTTTCAAAGATTCGTTTGAACACAAAGGATTTTTTTTTTCAAACAAAAGATCATGAGGAAATATGGTATGCAAAAAAATAAAAAGGAAAGAAAAAAGAAAAGAAAAAGAGTCGGCTTAGGGAGAGGAGAGAGTACCCACCCTTTGCTCCTTTATTTCCTGCAGCCCCTGGACCTCATAATACTCTATGGAGAACAGATGGGAAGCCACTGGTGTATAGAATAACATCTTTGGTTGGTTTCGTAATTGGTTGAAGGACCATACCCAAATAGTACTCATTATTAACTTGATGACATTCTGCAATACTCCTGCAATGGAATGTCACAGAGATTCATTCATCCTCTATTTCTCATGCTTCCCATTTTCTAAATTTCTTGTGTAGATCAAGACATTGGTGATGATCAAATTCCTGAATATGAAGCTAGAGGAAATATTAACATATCGGATGGCAAAATCAGACTCTAAACAGCTCTCAAGGGGTAGAGTGATAGGAAATCCAATAGGATGAAATGCAATGGCATAGATGAAAAGCCCTGCATTTAGGTTATTAAAACCAGTCATATGCATACAAGACAGAGGATATAATTTAGCAGCAAGTATGAGAAAGGTTTGGGGGTTTCAGTCAATTTTAAAATAATTGGTAGTCAAAAGTAGTAAAAAGTTAATATCTGGGCCAGGGCAACACAGGACCTCACATTCACTGACTGTCAGAACCAATCTGAACTGTGGGGTTCAGTATGGTAATAATGATTGTTAAGTACTTGCTCTGTGTCAGACTTACTTTTACTTTACATGAACTGTGATCCCCAGATTCCTGATCATATAGCTTCTTCGTGTGTGTGTTTGTGTGTGTAGGGGGGTGCACCAAGAACCTCCTGTCTGTGCCACCTCTCCTCACAGCCCAGAGGCAATGGAGGCGGCATCCTGACTGCCATTCTAGCCCACCGGCAGTGATTGCTCTGAAAGATCCAAGTCCGACTCCCATCCATTGAAGAGTTTTTAATGAGTCATGATCCTTGGATTTTCTTAAGACAAAACTGACCTAGTTTTTCACTCATTCTTTACAAAGATGAATCAAAGAATCAGGGATGTGTCCTGTGACTGATTTTGACTATTTGTTCACTTCTAATCTAGTCCTGAGTCATGAAATTTGCAAGTGTGTGTAAATGGCTAATGCTCTTTAAAAAATAACAATAAGCCTTAAAAATAATATTCTTTCCAAACTCATGCTGTGGAGAACATTAGATCAGTTCCACTATTTGTGCCTCATAACGAATTTTAACAGGCTATTTAATTATAATTAAAATTAAAATATAAATTCTCCCTTCCTCTCTCTTTTTTCACATTTTTCCCTTCTCACTGCCTTAACCTCTTTTCTCCTTTGTTCCTTCAACACATTAAGCATTTTCTATGCCACAGGTCCTGGAGAACAAAAAGAATAAAGTGAGGTCGGTTAGTCAGTGTTCAGGTGTAACCCTTGGACTAAGAAGTAAGTTGAATGAAATGACAGATACACGGGCAGTTTTAGTTTTTGGTTACTCTCTTAAAAGAGACCATCTTACTCAATGCCTAAGGCTCAATGCAGTTTCTTCCAAAATGCACCAAATAGAGCATTTTTGAGGCCAAGTACCTAGTTCTTTATTTTAAAACCGTAGTAATTATTGCAGATAAGCTCTCGCCAGGGGTTATACTCTACTTGCTTTGAGAAGATGAAAAATTCCAGCTGGCACCCCTTGCTCTCACTTCTCTTTGTAAGGTTTCCTGGCCTTCAGGCTGCAGCTTCTCATTCCCTCTGTCACCGGGGGGAAATGGCCAATGACAGCGTTCGCTTTGCTGGTTGCTGAGTGGATCAGGAGTGACTGGGGACATCTGCTCACACTAGCGCCGTCTAGCATTTTGTGGAGATAGCTGTAGGAGGAAGCTTATACCCACATGAGCCGACAACTGCTGTTTTTCCAAGTAAAGTACTGATATAGGTATGGAAATAATTTCCTCTGGAGGCCGATGCACAACAGCTTCTATGCAAAGCATTTAACTCGATCTGGTAATTTGTATATAATTTTAACATTCCAGTTCATTTTTTTTACAGCATTCCAGAAAGTTATGCTACTGCTGCTTTTTCTTATTCCTCCTCTTTTCCCTTTCCCTTTCCTTTCCTTCCTTTTGAGAATTTAAAAAGTTTTGGTGCAAACTTTGTTTTCCCCTTTATTTAAAAAGGGTATTATTGAGATATCATCCGCATACCATACAATTCGCCCATTCAAAGTATACAGTTCAGTGATTTTTAGTATATTCACAGAGTTGTGTAACCAGCACCACAGTCAATTTTAGGACACTTTTATTACCTCAAAAAATAAGCCCTGTATGTGTTGGCAGTCACTCCCCACTTATCCCCAACTCCTACCCAATGCCAGCCCTCAGCAGCTGCTAATCTGCTGTCTGTCTCTATAGATTTGCCTATTCTAGAAATTTAATATAAATGGAATCATATGTCTGGTCTTTTAGATGGTCTAATATATGGTCTTTTATGATGGGCTTCTTTTAGTTAGCATAATGTTTTCAAGGTCTGTCCACACTGAAGCGTGAATCAGTATTTCATTCTTTTTTATGGGTGAATAATATTCCATTGTATAGATATACCATATTTCCATTCTCTCATCTTCTTGAGGCCTCAGTTTTTAGCTCATCTATTGGATTATAAGTATTTTAAGGGCAGGTATTTTTTTTCCCCACAAGGCTTGTTTTCTGCAACATATAATACAACACCTGCAATATAGTGCAAATTCAATAGTGTTGAATTGATGTTATAGAAGTATATGTGGAAAAAATGAATTTGTTCTCTTAGCTTTGGCAGAGTGAAGGTTCTGAAGGAAAGATATGAAAGGGACAGTGAGAGAAATGATTTGACATAATAGATTGAATGAGTATGAAATTTGAATAGGAGTAAAATAAAGAAGAGGGGCAAAGCACCTTAGTGGGACACAGAGGACCTTGGAAAGAAGGTTCAGAGAGCAGGAATAGCCAATCAGAGACACACATAGACACACAGAAGCAGTTTGAGTTAAGAGCCAAAATTTTAGTGTATTTATCACAGATTATGTCGAAAATTTTGGCAGAGACAACTGCCAAAATTTTGCTCTGTTTTGTTTGTTTAGTTTTGTAGATATCATGAAGTTGTTGAAATTAGAATGGGAAACTAGTTCATTCATGAATAATTGACATTTTTGTGGCTTGTCACTGTCTTCATCATCGCCATCACCATCATGTCACTGCTATTGTCACACCACCATCAGCAGAAGCATCGTGAATGTTTATTGACTGCATATTGAAATGTTTTGAAAATGGCCGTTTCTTGGTGTTCAGGACTCTAGCCTAAAACATTTTACATGTGTTATTTTGTTAGTCTTCCTAACAATTCTATGAGGTAGGACCTATTAATATCCCCAGTTTTACATATGAGAAAAGTGAGGTTGGAATTTGAATTAGATTTGACTACTGACTCTGATAGCCATACATACATTTTTCTAAAGTAATTTGTAGTTGCAACTCCTAAACTTTTTATTTTAAGTCTTTTTTTAAAATTAATTAATTTTATTTTTGGCTGCATTGGGTCTTCGTTGCTGCGCGTGGGCTTTCTCTAGTTCTGGCGAGTGGGGGCTACTCTTCGTTGCAATGCGCAGGCTTCTCATTGCGGTGGCTTCTCTTGTCACAGAGCACGGGCTCTAGGCACGCGGGCTTCAGTAGTTGTGGCATATGGGCTCAGTAGTTGTTGCTTGCGGGCTCTAGAGTGCAGGCTCAGTACTTGTGACTCATGGACTTAGTTCCTCCGCGGCACGTGGGATCTTCCTGGATCAGGGCTCGAACCCGTGTCCCCTGCGTTGGCAGGCAGTTTCTCAACCACTGCACCACCAGGGAAGCCCCGTAGCTCCTAAACTTTTAATCCAATTTCTGCTTCAGTCCCTTTTGACTTGGTGATGATTTCATAGTTATGGTGGTTTGGATGACTGTTAGTAAATATTCACACCCCTCCTGTTCTCCCTGTGGATGGCATGTGCTTCCCACCCAACTAATCTGGGCTTCTGTGACTGGCTTTCACCACTGGAACATTATGGGACATGATATAAGCAGAGGCCTTAAATGTGCTTGCACTCTTTGGCTGGCTTTTCATACTCTATTGATCCATCACAAAAAGAGGATGCCCAAATAGCCACTGCCCCTTCAGTCTAGGGCCTAAAATGAATATGTGTGGAGCAGACCTGAACCAAGCTGCCTGGCACCGAGCCCAGCTGACCCTTAACCTGAAACTCACTCGGATCAGCTTAACTACACAAATCTAAGAGCGTGAGACTAAATGCTTGACACTGCAAGCAACCGGGTTGGGGTGGAAGGTTACACTGACCTACGGCAGCAGTTTTGACTATTATAATAGTATCTATTTGTTCTTTCATTTATTTAGTAATTAATTTCACCAAGGCTGATTTGATTGTCTACCATGTGTCAGTCACTGTAGCAGGTGTTGGGCTTATAAAGATGCATCCAGTAAAGTTTTTTTTTTGCGGTACGCGGGCCTCTAGCTGCTGTGGCCTCTCCCGTTGCGGAGCACAGGCTCCAGACGCGCAGGCTCAGCGGCCATGGCTCACGGGTCCAGCCGCTCCGCGGCATGTGGGATCCTCCCGGACGGGGGCACAAACCCGCGTCCCCTGCATCGGCAGGTGGACTCTCAACCACTGCGCCACCAGGGAAGCCCCAGTAAAGTTTTTATTGTCTTGCATTTGGTGTTTATTTAGTCAGGAAAGATGATGTGTCCATACGTTATTAGAAGACAGTATAAAAGCTGGTGAGAGCCCTAGCAGGTGGCTAAATCTATGCTCTGGGAGTTCCAAGAAGAGGATATTATGAATGGCTGGATGTATCCAGAAAGGCTAATGGTTGGATGTATCCAGAAAGGCTATGAGAATGCAAGGTAATATATGTAACAAGTAATAGGATTAAACTCTGCTGAACACCAAGAAATGTACATTTTCATGAGGTTGGCAATCATGTTTCTAGCAAACAGAGATAACACCCTCATCAAAAATTGAGAAATTGGATGTCGATCATCAAAAATTGAAAAATTAGAATATCCCCCAAGAATTCATTTGTATGGGCACATGATCAAGATACTTGCATGAAACTGTAGAAATGAAATACAAAATCCCCCCATTTCGTTCTTTTTATGTCACCTGGCCTGGATCATAAAAAATAAGATACCTGTCGTTGGATTCCTATATTTGTCACTTCTCACCAATTTTTTATTTTTTCTGTGGCCATTGCCTGGCATGTTGCTGCCCAGTGGTTATGCATTTAGGCTCTGGGGTCAGATAGACCTGGGTGAAGATCCAGCCGCTCTACACCAAGCAACCTTTATAAAGTGTCAGTCATGTGGCAGACCATTACCAAATGTTAACTACTATTATTCACAGTATGATCCAAACCCTTGATGAACGGCTCCTGAGGCACAGGGGTCCCCTGCTGCTACCTAATGCTCAGCAGACAAATTTTAAGTATACCTTTAATTTAGATGAAAGAAGGATTTAGAGAAATTAAAAAAAAAAAAAGACATCGTGTTGGGTGAATAGAGGAATGTGTGTTAGAATCACTCATCACAGAAAGTAATACTCCAGCCATGTGAGGACAGCAAGGAGAGAGAAGTGACAGCAGCCAGCAGCAGGCTGAGATCTGGGTGCTGGAAAACCCACAGAGGACTGCTCACCTGGCACAGAGCTGCCCAAACGCCAGCCAGCCACCATTCTCTGGGGCCCGCCGAGACACTCGAGGCAGCGCGGCTCCATCTGCCAAGCCCCCATCCTGTTAAGCAGAGAGGAGATCCCTCCACAACAGAGGGAGTCCAGGTTCGGTGAAGAGTGCCCCCCATATTCAGCTCAGCGCCTAAGGTTCTCCATCAAACTTAACATTGAAGGAATAAACTCGTTTTAGCTCCAGATCCCTGGTGAACTTGCCTCATCATGAGCAAGTATGGCTTTATGTCTCTGAACCACAGCTTTTCCTCTCTGTAGAGCAGAGAGGATAATACCTACCTGTGGCCCTTGGGGTTGTTTCATGGTTGGAATGAAATATTGCATATAAATGGACAAACCCTCATGTCCCTGTTGGATGTAAGGGATGAAGGACTAGAAAGCTGTTGCCATCTTGGTACTTCCCAGAGATGCCCAGATATGAACATCTCTGCAAAGCTTTTTTTTTTTTTTTTTTAATCGACAGTCTTCTCTTAAAGAAAACATGCAGTTTAGCCGGCAAGGCTTAGCTGACGCTTGTATGCCTTTTCATTTTGAAAAAAGAAAAAGAAACCGTCTCATCAAAATTTTTAGCTTTTCTAAATACCCCCCTGTGCGACCAAAGGCTGTTCACCATGATGGGGACATGAGGACTAATGGGTTCATTCTTACTCTTTGGCACAGCAGCTGTTTCAGGAAAATGAATGGGAGACTGTCATCAGAGCACTTTCCTGTGTATGATTTACACGTCTTCTTTTTCATGGGCAAAGTCTGCTTTTTTTTTTTTTTCACTTCAACAAGCTTAATACTTTTGTTCAGTAACAGCCATTATTAATTTCTCTCATGCACATATTTTAAATTCCTCACATGACAGTTTAGAGAAACTAATGAAAACTAGAGTGTGTTAGCATATCACATCCTAACAGAGACCTCCTCATACATTCAGTTACACTTAGTGATGGTAACAGGACTACAGAGAAAAGCATTACCATTTATACCTGCTTGCTCCTGTGCTGTCTCTCAATCTCTCTCTTTCCACCAGATATTTGGAAAAATATAGCATTAAGCAAAGGAAAAGTCAATTTTGATGCTATTTTAAAATAAGGTTATTTCTAAAAATGCTTGTGCTCTTGGTAAGAAACAGGATGGTTATAGCACATGTAACTTACTTATTTGTCAGTTAGGAACATTAGTCCATCTATCTACACTACTGAAAATTTTTCCTTTGTTCACCAAAGGCTTCAAAGGAATTAAATAAAGATATTTTTTTTCTGCCTAGATATATACTTTGGCAATTTGATTTTGTTTTAAAGTAGCATAATTACATTTTCTCTGTCCATTCTGTGAATCACAGCTACCTTGAGAATGCCTTTGAAAAGCTTGATTAGGAATGTAAGACACGGGAGACTGGTGTCTGAGGGTATTGTTGCTCGCCCCGTCTCCTGGGCCTGGTTTGAAATTCAGCTCTGCCCAGCAGGGCCTGCCCTGAGCTGTGTGGTATTATTTTTAGAACTGTGGGCCTGAGTAACCGTACGTGTGCCATGGCCAGCAGATTGGCCAAGTCATCTTTGGGTAAATAGTGTGGGGCTCTCAATCCTTGATGCCAGACACTTTTATAGCCTATTATGGGATAATTAAAGGCACAATTTATTCTTCATGAGTCTGTCAACTTCAGGATTTTCTGTTTTAGATGATGACCTTCTCTAATTCAGGGACAGTGCTGTTAAGTTTATTTTGTGTTACCTGTATGTGCATTTTGATTCAAATTTAATAATATACTCATTTACTAGCTAATGATTTGGTAGACTAGTGTTTTCAAACATGCTTATTAATTTGTTTGTTTCAAACCAAATACTTGCTGATTTTTCCCAGTAAGAAAGAACAGTTAGGGCACATATGTAGACATCAGTTGACCTGGATATGTTCTGTGCAGGCATTGTGCTATGTATTCTGGTTCTAAAGATAGACAAGATAAAGTCAATTATTTAGGCTGTAAACTGCAAATACTTGGCAAATGAAAGTTATTCCGTTTCTAACCTTTTGTAAATTTTTATAGTCTTGGAATCCATGCCAGGAAGCCAGAGTTTCTAACTTTGACGTGGTTACAATTCTGATCTAAGTATAATACTGTAGTTAATGTGAATTAGTAACAAAATACAAAAGCACAAGTAGGGCTTCCCTGGTGGCGCAGTGGTTGAGAGTCCGCCTGCCGATGCAGGGGACACGGGCTCGTGCCCGGGTCCGGGAAGATCCCACATGCCGCGGAGCGGCTGGGCCCGTGAGCCATGGCCACTGAGCCTGCGCGTCCGGAGCCTGTGCTCCGCAACGGGAGAGGCTGCAACAGTGAGAGGCCCGTGTACCGCAAAAAAAAAGCACAAGTAATGAAATTTGTAATTTTAAAAATGCTGAACCTTATGCAGTACTTGATCTGTGAAAATATATGTATGTTCAAGGTGAGGATATTAAAGTTTTATTCTGTATAGCCAATGTATATATTTACTAGCGTGAATGGTATTTTCAATATGAGATGTCTCCAAGCTTCATGCGTAGCTCAAACCTGTGCTCACGCTGGTCAGGAAGGATGGAGCTGCTGCTCTGGGGCCCCCTGAGGAGTGACGGCTCATCCTCAGCTCAGCGGGCTCCGTTACCAAAGTGGGGGTGTTGCATCCTCCCCACACCAAAGTTCTCTTTTGTTACCCAGAAGACCTGGAAGGAAAGCAGGAACAGAGAAGAGAATAGGCTTGCATTCCCTCGGAGCAGCTAGCTGCCTTTCTGACTCAGAAAGATTGAAAAACATGCTTATAAATGTTTCCTCTGCTTCTTTCTCTGGAAGGATTTTCGTATGTTCCCTCTTAGAAAACCATAATAGTTATTCAGATTCATCAGTTTGAACATCCACTCTGTTTTGATTGGCTGCCCATTCCCTAAAAACTTCAGTGTAGGTTTTTTTAATAACCATGTAGAAACAAGGACAACTTCCAATTGAGACAGTTATTTATTGATTTATTTTCATTAGGAAAGGTTGCTTCTGATTATAAAGGGCAAGAATATTGCAGGGTTTTTTGTGAGGGTAAAGTTGGGGGAAAAGAGTAAGTTACTATTTGAATTATTCAGCTGAGGCTGTACACATTGCAGTTAAAAGGCTTAGAGGTAAGGGATTATGAGTGTAAAATTAAGCAGAGCTCTTCAAAACCTCACCAAGTTCTAAGGAGGAATCATAAAGTATGGTTAAAATGCTAAAATGTGCTCACAAATTGAAGAAAGATACATTTTTGAACTTCACATCTACCCAGTAAACCAGGATTACTTTGTTCACCCCATTTAAAACAGGTTCAATGTGAAGTTTCCTTATGAAAAAAAGTAAAATTTTATGATGCTTTTGCCTTAATACCAAAATGGAAAAGCACCTAGAAAAGTTGCCAAGTCAGTCGGCCACTGGCTTTGTCAGATTTTGCTTCAAAGCCATGACCTACAAAGTTAGACCTGGGGACTTTGTCTTCAAGAAGATCACTCAGATGCTTATCTTGTTGCTAAGCAGTTAAGTATTTTTTAATTTCATGTTAGCTTCCCTTGTTCTGCCCCCCTCAACTCCTCAAATATCCCTTTGAAGATTCACTGAACCCTTGTAGAAACTTTAACATTGCATAATAGTAACTTCAGTTTCCTTAATCCTCTGTAAACCTGCTTTAACATCCAGGAGACATTAATAATAGTTGGACAATGATGGATGGGCATTGCTTTGTAGAGTGGGGCGGGGATACAAGATCTGAGAAGTCCAGATTTTTAACCTGATCCCTGAATTCTTCTGCCTGTAGCAGCTCGTTCAGTGCTCAGCTCTTGCAGCTGAAATATTTGATTCAAAGTTGGAGGTCCAAGATTGGAAGATTTCCCCCGAGAATTTCTTTTCCCAAGTCCTTCCATTAAAAGGGGCTTCAACAACGCGTGATGCAGTCAGTCCTCTGCCCATTTGCTGGGGGGCTCTCTTTAGATGCTAGCTGATTCATTGGCCTCAGTGAAGTCAAAGAGCCCTCTTCACAGTGGGTGTGATGGAGCAAGTCACCCCCATTGGGAAGATGGACCTGTTGGACATGGTAAAATGCAGTGTTCAGGAGAGAGGCATAAGGAAGGGCACCTTTCAGAACTTCTGCATGTCAGGTTGCTCTCTCCAACTTGGTTATTGTCTTATGTGACTCTGACTCTCTTCCTCTCTCTGTCTTTTTAAGTTATTTGCTCAAAAATTTAATGGTTGGATGACTAGACTCTCATCATAAAATTTCAAAATGTCTATAAAGAGTGTGTGTTTTTAAATGATTCAGATCCTAAATTTTAAAGAGTTTTGTACGTGATTAGCATCCAGCTGTCTCAAACCCTGCTGTGAGCTTTCTTTGGTATTCTGCCCCACATGCCATTGCAAGACTTGTGTGGTATAGGACCAGGATACGAAAACTGAGATACATTTATAGTATATGATGGGAGGCAAGCAATACAGAATCTATTCATTTTACCTATAAATGTGGAATAACTTAACTTTTAGAGTTTTGCAGTAAAATTCTTGTTTGCTTCATTGGAGTTTGATTTCATGATGTACTTACTAAAATTAATTTCCTCTTAATGCAGTTATAAAATGCTTAGAGGAAAAATAATATTCTTGGAATACTTGATTTTTTTTTTTTTGGCTGTGTTGCTGCGCGCGGGCTTTCTCTAGTTGCAGCAAATGGGGGCTACTCTTTGTTGCTGCGCACGGGCTTCTCATTGTCGTGGCCTCTCTTGTTGCGGAGCACGGGCTCTAGGTGCGCAGGCTTCAGTAGTTGTGGCGTGTGGCTCAGTAGTTATGGCTCGCATCCTCAGTAGTTGTGGCACACAGGCTTAGTTGCTCCGCACTATGTGGGATCTTCCTGGGCCAGGGATCGAACCTGTGTCCCCTGCATTGGCAGGCAGATTCTTAACCACTGTGCCACCAGGGAAGCCCTGGAATACTTGATTTTTTTGTTACAGCGATGACAGTCTAACATGAAGATGTTTGATTTGTTTTCCTATTTTATTCTTCTGTTTTAATTCCTTCAGTCTGGAAATAATGAATTACACCTTTTGTTAAAACTTTCCCTTTTGTTTCCTGTAAAGTGAACAATGAGATTATTACACACACATCACACAATGTTTTTTCTTTTTCTTTGTAGGAAAATAATGAGCTAGATTATAGCTTACTGCAAAATGTATGTGGCACTTGTAATTATTTCTTAGTTTAAAAAATATCCATTTTCTTTTCAACTTTCTTGCTTTAAAGATTTGATAAAAATTTTTAGCTTCCAGCTTTTCTCATTCTTATTCATTGTTGTTCTTGGTGCATTTAATTTCATATATCACAGGCTGTGAAAAAGGCCCTGAATAATATCCTTGGTAGAAATGTCAGTTCTCTGGGCCTCAGATTCCTTATCAGTAAAATGTACCCTAGATGATCCCAGAAATCTTCTGAAGCTCCAATTTATTTATTTATTTGTTGGTTTATTTTATTTTTTAATTAAAAGATAGCTGATGTGCAAATATTATGTTAGTTTCAGGTATGCTATGTAATGATTTGACATTTTCGTACATTAGGAAATGATCACCATGATAATGTTTGATAGGATTCACCCATGAAACCGTCTGGTCCTAGACTTTTGTTTGTTGAGAGTTTTGTTTATTACTGATTCGGTTTCATTATTGGTAATTGGTCTGTTCATGTTCTCTCTTCTTGTTTCAGTCTTGAAAGATCGTCTGTTTCTAGGAGTTTATCCATTTCTTCTAGGTTGTCCATTTTATTGGCATGTAATTGTTCGTGGTAATCTTATTATCCTTTGTATTTCGGTGGTGTCAGTTGTAGCTTCTGCTCTTTCATTTCTGATTTTATTGATTTGGGCCCTCTCTCTTTTTTTCCTGATGAGTTTGGCTAAAAGTTTATTAATTTTGTTTTTCTTTTCAATGAACCAACTCTTAGTTTCATTGATCTTTTCTATTGTTTTTTAGTCTCTATTTCATTTATTTCTGTTCTGATCTTTATGATTTCTTTCCTTCTACTAACTTTGGGTTTTGTTTGTTCTTCTTTTTCTGGTTCCTTTAGGTGTAAGGTTAGGTTGTTTATTTGAGATTTTTGCTTTTTCCTGAGGTAGGCTTGTATCACTATAAACTTTCATCTTAGAACTGCTTTTGCTGGGTCCCGTAAACTTTGAATCCTTATGTTTCCATTTTCATTTGTCTCCAGGGATTTTTAAATTTCCTGTTTGATTTCCTCAGTGACCCATTGGTTGTTTAGTAGTGTATTTTTTAACCTCTGTGTGTTTTTTGCAGTTTTTTTCCTTGTTGTTGATTTCTAGTCTCATATTATTATTTTTGGAAAAGATTCTTTTTTTTTGCCGTACATGAGCCTCTCACCGTTGTGGCCTCTCCCGTTGCGAAGCACAGGCTCCGGACGCGCAGGCTCAGCGGCCATGGCTCACGGGCCCAGCCACTCCGCGGCATGTGGGATCTTCCCGAACCGGGGCACGAACCCGTGTCCCCTGCATCGGCAGGCGGACTCGCAACCACTGTGCAACCAAGGAAGCCCTTGGGAAAGATTCTTGATATGATTTAAGTCTTCTTAAATTTACTAAGACTTCTTTTATTGCCTAGCATGCACTCTATCCTGGAGAATGTTCCATGTGCACTTGAAAAGAATGTGTATTCTGCTGCTGAACCTTCAGTTCAGATGACAGTATAATCATGGCAGCAATCAAGGTTAATAGGTCATTACAGTGACTGAATTATCCTGCTCATGCACTGCATTTTTGACACGTGACCTTTACATTCAAGCTGCAAGGTCCTCTTTTACATGTTCCCTGAAAGACATTCGTTCTTAGGGGCATCTACCAGCATTTAGTGCTAGTGGTCATGTATCCCAACCTTTTCATTTTACAGATAAGGAAAACAAAACAGTGTTTTATTAAAACAACAGTGTGAGAGCAAATAAACTGACTTTTTGTTGCTTTCTAATAGCTGTGGGACCCCAGTCTTACTATAAATAATCCCAAACCAAGGCTGCAAAACTCAAAGCTAATTCTCTAAAATATTCGTACGGTCAAAGTCTTCCCACTGCCTCTGAGGCTGCCTTCTTGCTTATCTGGGTGGAGGGGCTCAGTGCGAATGTGAATGGGGTTGGTCCCAGTGGTTAGTTGGTTGCCATCTGCACCATTGTCACCCCAGAATAAAGTCACTGAAAAGAAACAGAAAATACATACCACTTAGGTGTGTCTCACTTTATGGAGATAATTGTTACTTACCCAGATGCAAGAAATTTAGCCAATAAACTTATCATGATGTAATAATTTTATTCTTTATTCTGGTGAGAAATACTTAGTTGTTTCATATCTGTTTCATGCTCTCTACTCTGATACTCTATTTGATCCTGCAAATCCTCACGTCTACAGACATGTGAATAGTTACTTTATTTACCGTTCATCTTAAAAGATTGAGATGTTTAGTGCTTGCATTTTGCACATGCCAGAGATTTATATTTTAAATTTAATGCTCTGTGCCTAGTCCTCTGATAAACTTAAGAATGTATTAGAAGGAAAGAATTGCTTGGCCTAGACAAATGAAGATGTGATGGGAGAAAGTCTGGCAGGAGATGAGAATGGAGGTGTGGGATCAAATTTCTGTTGTTCATCTTTTTTTCAAGACCTTCAAATTATACAAAATTAGTACAACTCTGAAAATTCATAAAGCTGGTTGTGGAAACAGTTTTCCATCTTCAGCAATATTTTTGCCTGTGGAGCTGACTTTCCTTCCAGGACTAGATCATTAGGTAGGACCTAGATCAAGATATGGCAAGATATGGTGACCCTAACCTCCTGTGTCCACAACTCAGACCTGCTGGAAATTTTGGTTGGATTCCAGAGATATCCCTAGTCTGATTGATCCTTCCAGCTGGGATGAAAAATACTTCATCAAATCTTTCACCATCATAACGTTCCATTTTCCTACAATGTCAAATGTATCATTCTATTTTATTTGGTGAGGTTTACCCAAGGCCTTTCCAGCTGAAGCATCTGAAGCAACATCTCCACCAAACATTCAACAACCTAAATTGCTTAAATAGTCATTTGTAATGGGACTAGTGTGGGATTTCAGGATGACATCAGGTGATACAGCGGCTATTGTAACAAGGCTCTCCCTAAATTGAAAGCCAAATTTGGTTATGCATGCCGGGAGAAGGGTCTGCATGGGCTCATAGCTTTCAGAAAGGTATCCGTAGTTTTCACAGATTCTCAAACAGCTGTTGTTGTTGTTTAAATGCCTTGAAAGGAAAAATACTGTAGCTAGACTAAAGAAAAGACCTCAGTTTTCATGAAGGGACAAATAAAAGTATATTGTTGCCTCTGTATAATTAACGATACCAGATGATACGTGGTAAACTGAGAAGTAGCCTGATGGTTCCTGGACCAAGAGCTCTGCCACAACCAGTGCCACAGTGACTCACAGCCAATCTGTAAGTTTTGTTGTATGGAAGCAGGAGAAATGGCAAATTCTGCCCATTGACCAAAGTATAAGAATGCGGAAAGAGAAGAATGTGATGACTTGTGCAATGTTCATGGGTGAACCCTGTGTATTCAATAAAAATATCCATATGCTTCTATAATAGAAGATTATAGTTTTCTGTTTGGTAGTGATCAGCACATAAAAAGGTAAACCTCAGTGATTTAAACTGGGGCAACAGGGGCTGGAGGGAGGATTCATAACCAAGTGACCATAAAACACCTATATAAAAAGTATGAAATAGAGGCATTTTAAGTCACAGGTTCTCAGTGAAAGGTATTCAGTAGAATGACTGAATCAACAGGTGACATAATTATACTAGAAGAGTGTATGCAATGAGGCCTGAATAATAGCTTAATATTGTAATACATTGAGAGCTCCTGAAAATTATTTGTAAGTTGAGGAGACCATGTTTCATTCACTCGATAATGCTTCTTTTAAAAATTAAGAATTTATTTTTATTTATTTAACTCAAATATATTCCACATATTTGATTTTTATATATGTTCTCTATTCTATATACACTATATATTTTTCTCTATACTTGATATATTTTTCTAACTGTATTTTTCTATGGGCTTTAACATTCCATTCATTTTTTAAAGGAATTAAATATTTGCTTAACAATTAGATGTCCCTTCTACAGTCCTTTAAATCTTGTGGGTAGACTTTTTTCTTAATTATCTGTGGCCATGGGGATGAGAGCAACTAAAACACACAGTAAAGAAGCTAATTTTATCCAACTGTGTACTAGTAGTTCTTTTCCTTCATTTGACTTTGATATAGTTTAAAGAAAAAAAGTGGACCATTTGTCTGATTTGAATTTTATTTCTTTTACCCTGTGGTAACAATTAGAGGGAAGAGGATAAAATCTCCAACTGGAAAATCATCCCAAATTCATTAGACTTGTCACTTATTTACCAGTAAGAAGCAATTCTAAGTTGTGCTTTTCTGCTTGCGTAAAGTGTATAGTCTGAAGGATTTTGTTACACAGAATGTGGTATGTATTTATGGGAGACTTTACTAGACACAAAGGAAGAAAGAAATGAGCTCCTGACAGGTTAGCAAGGGTTTGTTTGGGATCTTAACTTGCCTGGGGTTAACTAGTGTTGTAGGTCCAAAGTAACTGGGTTTAAATGTCACATATAATGACAAGTAGGAAAATCAGGACGATATTTGCATGCGAATGGGGATAAAGGTGACCGGTCGTTGATTCACTGGCATGATGAATGTTTGCCCTTGGTGAAATGTTTTACCTTCCGTGAAATTATAAATAATATTTCTTACTGACTGTAAAATGTAGACGCCAAGCCTAGAAGTGTATGCTTCTGAAATGCTGCTCCAATTAGAAAACTGTTTTTTTTAAACCCAATCAGAGAAGGCAAGGAGACTTGGAGTTTTGCCCTTTTGAGGTTTAGATTTCCCTTAATGTCTATCTTTCTGTTTAGGAGAAGTGAGAGAGGAACTGGGCAGTATATTCCAGGAATATATAGAATATGTCTGTTTATAGAGGTCAGAGGACCAAGACATTTTACACACATTCCTTAGGAAATATTTTTAAAGTCTCTAGAAGAAATGAGATGTATTCTTATATTGTTTTATGTTATTAAAATTCTTCTCTCTATTGATCTAATGTGCTTTTTTATTTATAAAGTTAATATCTCTGTGGAACTAAACACAACTCTCAACTGTGAGACTGTAGGAACAAAGTCTCTTCAAGGCTTTAATAATTAGAGAGTCTCAGAACTTGGTCAAAAAATAGATATTTCTTTTTGTTTTGTAGAAACATTATCAAATACTTTCATTGATTGAAAAGATTGATTTTTTTCAAGACCACTTTGCTTCATAGTGCCTTCATTTCATTATATTAAAGTAGAACATGATTTTATAGGGTTATGTTTGTAAATCATTTTATGTGCCTGTATATGTATGTGTGTATGTGTATCAACTGTTTTAAGCCAATAATTCTCCAAATCATCACAGAGAAATAAGATTCATAGGAGCCCTTTGATTAACCTCTCGGTCAGACAATAAATTAGGCTCAGGGTTAGAATTAGAGCTCACCAATGGCGCCGAATTTTGAGCCCTTTATTGAAACATGCTGGTCGTAGTTTGATCTGCATAGAATCGTAGGTCAAGATACTCACAGACGGGTTTCTGTGTTCTGTGAAAAGACGCAACAAAACCGAACATCAGAGACCGCCCGGGAAGCCCTCTTTGTGATGTGAAACACCACCAGCATCCAGGGGCTTTAGGAAGGAGATGCCCCAGTCAGAGGCTCTGTGGGACTGCTGGGCTAGAGCACCCCTCCTCCCACCCGCACAACGGGACGCCTCGCTGATTTGAAGAAATGCCACCAACAGCTGATGGCAAGTGCAAAGAGGGAAGACAATCCCCACTTGGGGGTCACTGAGCCTGACATCTTTCTTTCAAGAAATTGAGAAAAGGCCAGCTCCCCTGGGCTATGTGAGGTCAACATTCCAGACAGCACCACCTGTGGAAGCGGGTTTGGAAATTGTCTTTGAAAAAGCACTCTCCAACTTCATTTCTCTAAGCTCATGCAATCTGTTTTTAAAACAAAAGGAACATTGTCCCTTCCTCTGCTTGTGGTGATAATGCTGACCCGTGGGTTAGAATCATAGAATTTTTCTATAGCTGAATATGTTTATACATTTACGGCAGCTTAAACATGTATAGGCCATCTGGAGAAAGGGAAAGAGCCTGTTACATTGAAGTCCATTGTACCAGGTATAATCTTGCACATGTATGCTAACACTTTTCATCTCAAAGGATTTTCCATAATTTTGTACAGGGAGGTTCTTAAGCACAGATGGTCTTCAGCTGAGAAGCAGGTCAGGGATAAGAGCATATGGATTAGTGGGGTCTGAGGAAAACTAAGGCCTATGTGTCATCCAAGAAGAGTTGGTTTTACTTGGCTCTAGCTGATGGTTGCATAAAAGATAGCGATCCAGGGCTGTCAGATCTTAAGACTCTTAAGACTTGTTTTCATAAGAAAGTAAAGCTCACGTTTTTATTTGAGAATTTTCAGTCTTAATATCTTGAGCCCAGTGAAATGCATCTGTAGGCCAGAACTGGCGCTCGGTTCCTCAGTGCACTGGGGTCATTGCCAATGGCTCACTCCATGGCAAGCCCTGTGCCAAGTGTTTTATATCTGTGAGCTCCTTTATCTTTGCAACAATTTTGTGAAATAGGTATTATTATCCTGTTTTCTGGATAAGGATACTGAAGTTTGGTGTGGTTAGGTAACTCACGTAGAATTTAGTAGCTAGTATGTCAGAAGAAAAGGAGACCAACCTCAAGCTCAGAGTTTGAGTTCGCAAATATTTATTGATATGTAATATCTTTCAGAGACTTGCTAAGCTCTAGGGATCCAATAAGAAATGAGACAAATGCAGAAGACTTATAGTTTATTTAAATTAAAATACAGCAGATGAAGGCAAGGGTAAGATACTTAAGGAGCACACAAGAGGAGAAGGATTCCAGGAGGTGATGCTCATCTGGGCCTTGAGGGGTGGGTAGGAGTTGACTAAGTGAAGAACATAGTGATGGGATTTATGGTGTTCTAAGCATAAGTAGGTAGGATTCCCAGAGGTGAGAAGACGGGGGACCGCCTATGAAGTGATAGATGTTTGATATAACTGGAGATAGCATTCAAGATAGGGATGAAAGATGGCAAGGAAAGATAAAGCTGGAGAGATAAAGCAGAGGGGGCAAAACAAAGAGTTTTATTTTTTCTAGCTTCATTAAGTTATGATTGACAAAGATGGTGTATACTTAGGTTGTACAATGTGATTTTTTTGAAGGTATACAACATGCTGATTGAATATATGTATACATTGTAAAATGATTACCACAGTCTAGTTAATTAACACATCTGTGGGTGGTGAGAACACTTAAGATCGATCTACTCTCAGAAAATTTCAAGTATACTATACAGTATTATTCACTTTAATTACCATGCTGTACATTAGATCCCTAGAACATATTCATCTTATTACTGAAAGTTTGTACCCTTTGGCCAATAGCTCCCCATTCCTCCCACACATTCTCTACCACCAGCCCCTGGCAACCAGTGTTCTACTCTCTGGTTCTATGAGTTTGACATTTTAGATTCTACATGTAAGTGAGATCCTACAATGTTTGTCTTTTTGAGTCTGACTTATTTCACTTAACATAATGTTTTCCAGGTTTATTTGTGTTGTTGCCAATAGCAGGATTTCCTTTTTTATGGCTGAATAATATTCTATTGTGTGTATGTATGGTGTGTGTCCAGCGTATCTTCTTTACCCATTCATCTGTTGATGGACATTTAGGTTGTTTCCATATCTTGGCTATTGTGAATCATGCTTCAGTGAACATGGGAGTGCAGATACCTCTTCAAGATACTGATTCATTTCCTTTGGATATATATCCAGAAATGGGATTGCTGGATGTTATGGTAGTTCTATTTTTAATTTTTTGAGGAACCTCCATAATGTTTTCCACAGTAGCTGTACCAATTTACATTCCCACCAGCAGAACACAAACGTTCGCTTTTCTCCACATCCTTGCCAACCTTTGTTAGCTCTTATCTTTTCGGTAATAGTCATTCTAACAGGTGTGAGGTGATATCTGATGTGGCTTTGATTTGCATTTCCTTAATGATAAGTGATTTTTTTTTTTTCCTTTTGCGCTATGCGGGCCTCTCACTGTTGTGGCCTCTCCCATTGTGGAGCACAGGCTCCGGACGCGCAGGCTCAGTGGCCATGGCTCATGGGCCCAGCCGCCCCACGGCATGTGGGATCTTCCCGGACCAGGGCACGAACCCGTGTCCCCTGCATCGGCAGGCGGACTCTCAACCACCGCGCCACCAGGGAAGCCCGATAAGTGATTTTTGAGCATCTTTTCACATACTTGTTGACCATTTGTATGTCTTCTTTGGAAAAATGTATATTCAGGTCCTTTGCCCATTTAAAAAATCAGGTTATTTGGATTTTTGCTTTTGAGTTGTATGAGTTCCTTTTATATTTTGAATATTAACCTTGCCAGATATATGCTTTGCAAATATTTTCTCCCATTCCACAGGTTGCCTTTTCATTTTGTTGATGGTTTCCTTTGCTGTGCAGAAGTTTTTTAGTTTGATGTAGTCCCAGTTGCTTATGTTTGCTTTTGTTGCCTGTGCTTTTGAGATTGTATACAAAAAAATCATTGCCAAGACCAAAGCTAAGGAGCTTTTCCCCTATATATTTTTAAGAGTTTTATAGTTTTATACATTTAAGTCTTTAATCCATTTCATGTTGATTTTACACAAAGAGTTTTAAACTAGGGGATGACTTGATAATTTGAGTTTTCACGTGATTACTGTGGCTACAGTGTGGAGAGAAGAGATTGAGGACGTCAGTGAATATGGAGATGATCACAGAGATGGGGAGATCTTTCGGAAGGTAATTGGAGTAATCCAGAGAGGGGAGAGGGGATAGTGCCTTGAAGCAGAGTAGTGATGTGGAAATGCCATTAAAGTTTGCAAGAAACATTTAAGAGGTAGAATAAGTCAGAAATGGTGACTGAGTAGATAGATACAGGGGGTGAGAGAGAGAGAGGATAATCAAAGATGAAGTTAAGGGCTTCCCTGGTGGCGCAGTGGTTGAGAATCTGCCTGCTAATGCAGGGGACACGGGTGCGAGCCCTGGTCTGGGAGGATCCCACATGCCGCGGAGCAACTGGGCCTGTGAGCCGCAACTACTGAGCCTGCGCGTCTGGAGCTTGTGCTCCGCAACGGGAGAGGCCACGATAGTGAGAGGCCCACGCACCACGATGAAGAGTGGCCCCCGCTTGCCACAACTAGAGAAAGCCCTCGCACAGTAACGAAGACCCAACACAGCAAAAATAAATAAATTAATTAATTAAAAAAAGATGAAGTTAAGATTTCTGGTTTTGCGAATTGTGCAGATGGTAACACCATTTACAAAGATTCAGAGTTTGAAGGAACTGGCTTTGAGTGGGGTGGAAGACAAAGCGATCAGATTTGCGGAGGTTGAGTCTAGTGTGAAGTGCTAGTGGGACACTTAGGTGGAAATTTCTAGAAGTCACTCAGTGATATTGATCTCATGCTCTGGGGAGCAACCTTGGCTAGACGAATAGATTGTAAGTGTGTAGATGGCGACAGAAAGTATGGAAGAGGATGAGTTGGCCAAACTAGGAAGTAGTATAATTTCTCTCAGAGTATTAGTTGCAGACACTGTGGGTTGCTGAAGGCACCCTCATCGGGGCTTCTGGATGAGGACATCCATCGCGATGCCACACTGAGCAGGGGAAACATCACTGCCATCATGCCGGATTCATCTCCCAAGAGAAAACTTAGGCGACTAGAGAATCATTGCTCCCCACATCCTCTTCCAAAAATGTATCCTTTGAGCTTTTTTTTTCTTTTTAAAAGAGCTGCATTTTTATTAAAATAAATCATTTGACTTATGATTATTAATTTTCATCGTGTAAAAGAGAAATCGTTACAGAATGATATTGTAGCAAATTTTTTAAAAGTACCACTTTTTTTTCCTTTCATATATAATTTACAAAAAGAGAGGCGTAGATCTTAAGTGTAACATTTGGTGAGTTCTCACAATAGTATATACACTAATGTAATCCCCACAGATCAAGATGTAGACCATTTTAACACCCCATAAAAATCCTCGTTAATAATAAATTCCCCATCCTCCCGTGAAGGCAGCCACAAATATTTTATTCATGTTTTGATTGGACTAGCCTTTATTTTTATTGAATTGCAGGAGCTTTTGGACTAGTCACTAGTCATTTTTTGTCGCTTTTTTAAAAATTAATTTTTACTGCAGTATAGTTGCTTTACAATGTTGTGTTCGTTTCTACTGTACAGCAAAGTCCCCTCTTTTTTGGATTTCCTTCCTATTTAGGTCACCACAGAGCACTGAGTACAGTTCCCTGAGCTATACAGTAGGTTCTCATTAGTTTGTATCCTTTGAACTTATCTCAAACGTAATACCTCTACAATTTAAGTGACAGTGTTCACGTTCACTCAAACCCAGTATTCTGTAGGGACTCTTCAAGAGAGTAAGTAAATTGATCAAGGTTATGTTTCAGAATTTGAACCTAGGTCTCTGGGAGTTGATGTCACCACATGTCAGCTGGTTAGCAGGATCCTGGTTAGTGGGGAACTTCCCTCTCTGATGCTACCTATCAGTTTTAGAGAAGTAGATGGTAGATGCATCAGCGCACATCCCAGTCCACTGCCAAAAATGGAAGTTAAAGCGTCTGGTTGACCAAGATGCACCCCCTCACCATTGTCCTCCTTTCAGTTATGTCCAAGACCTCCTAATTATTCCTCTGCCAGAAATATTCAACTCCGGGAGAGATGCAAGCAGTAGTCTCAACTTTGGCTCTGCAAAGTTGGAGATGATTTGTCTTAAGTATCTCTGTTCAGGGAGAACAAATGTACATGTACTGTTCTCTTTTAGATGCATCTGCAAGTCAGTGAGAAGATAGAGAAAGTAGCTAAAAGTAATTGGTCCGGAACTTTATTTGGAATTGTTAACTCGATCAAAAATTTGCTATTAACTTGTATATTTAAATACTGGTTAAAAGTTCCTGACCAATGATGCTTCACTCTATACATTTAATCACTCTAAAAACCTGATAGGAAACGTGATTTCTTACTTTTTCCTCCATACTAACATTCCATGAAGCTTTAGCTGTTGGAACTGATAACAGCCATTGCCCTGCGAAGTAGAATTGATTGTGGAAGCACATTCACACAAGAGGATGTTTTTTAGATTACCTCTGTTGGATTCTGATTAGCAATGTTTATGTTCCGTTTAACGTTTTCCATATGCTGTTACTGTTTGAAAGTTTGGTCCCTGTATTTATTCTCATCATCAGCTGTGGAAGTCTAGACCCTATGCAGCAGCTTCAAACCAAATGTCTGAATATTCTGGCATCCTGACTGTCAGAACTGTTTATTTTAGTTGAGTTTAGTTTCATTTTTCATGCAAGGAGGGGTTAGGTGACATTTGTGAATATAATCACGAGCTCCTGACGTCCTTTATCTTTATGCTGGGGCCATTTTGCCATATGCTTCGTTGACCTACAATATGAAAAATCTTGGCATTTTCCATAGCCCTAAAGATAAAGCTGAATATTCTGGAAAATTCGCATGAGGTGAATTATGCTGTGACACTTTCAAAGTAGCTTTATTAGTTTTGTAAAAGCGATGTGTGCTGAATGAATGAAAGCAACGTCAGTTTTGATCAAAGTACAACCAGGAGAAAAAAGTCACCTGAAATGTTACCACCTGGGCAAGAACGTAGTTCAGTGATAATCTTTCCCAGATCTCTCTCTGTGAATGTATTGCCATGTCTTTTAAATGATGTTGATTGTTAAGAAGGCTAGAAGTGCATCTGGTATGTTGACTCATAGACAGTGGTGATGTGATTTATTGTCCACACCTGGACACTTGGGAATGAAAGGGGGGATCTATTCATAATCAGGCTGGGATGACCTGGGCTAGACCTGGGTGTACCTGGACTGTCCCAGGCACCTTGAGATAGGATTACTCTCCTCAGAGACCCTTTACTATGTGCATGTTTGTTCATTTATTACACATTTATTGAACATTTATTATATGCCATGCACTAATCAGTAAAGTAAATAAAACGCAGATTCTACCTTTATGGACTCACCATCCAATAGCAGTTAAAATGCCACGTGGTGGGGACTGTAGTGGAAGGACACCTATCACGTTATGAGAACACACACGGACAGTCAGTGAAAGCTGAGGCTGAGCAGTAGAAGGGCTGAGGTGAGTTTCAAAGGATTAGTGGAGTTGGCCTGACAAAGAAAGGAGCAAGGAACAGTCCCATTAAGGAAAGGTGATTTTTGCAAAGATCAGAGGAAAACAAGTATATGAGACATTGGGAAAATGTAAAAGGCTTAGGATATTGACAACTTTTGGTGAAAAGAGGAAGTGGCTTAAGATGAGGTTGGCCATGAGGCAGAGACCTGATTATGAAGCATCTTGTATGTCATGCTAGAGTGATTAGATTTTACCATAAGGGCACTGGCATATTTTTCAGCAGGAAAGTCATCAGACTTGCACTTTAGAATGAAGGTTTAAGATTTCATTCATGGGAAAGATTGAGATGTATCTGATGAAATTAAAGGGGGTTGAATCAACAGTGTTTGGGGCAAAGGAGAGGAGAGTGTCTTGGAGCCAAACTCAGGCACCAGGCTGGGTGGTAGAAACATTCACAGAAACGCAGAACACTGAAGGAGGAGCTGGTATGGGGGAAGGGGAAGAGGGTGTTCAGTCTGAGGCTCCGATAGGACATCTGTCTGTGTGATTTTGTCTGGTGATGTCTGTCTGTGTGATTTTGGCTGGAACTCAGTAGAGAGATCTAGGCTGGAGAGAGAGACTGAGGAACTGATAGCTTATAGGCACTGTTTGAAGCCATGGGAATTTGAGGCCAGTTTGATTTTTATTACTTATCATGAATTTCTATTAACTCTGGTTCAAGATTATTGAATTTGTAGTAGAGTAAAATAAATGGTAGCTAAAATGATGACATTTTGAAATTCATTCATCCCCACCCATTTTCATGAAAGAAACATTTGTCTGGGAGATATAAAATACCACCATTCAGAATTTATTGTCCAAAGGCATTGGCAAAGAGATTTTTGGACAAAAATCAAGTTTAGAAAAGTCACTGTTCTTTCCATTTCATAACAAGGAGAGGTAATTAAAGCTCTGTAATTAAAAATAGCAGGTGATTGCTGTCCAGACTGCATTGTGGGGACAGGGAGCCCCATGTGGGTCATGGAAATTTACAAACAAGCCTGACGCACTCTAGCCACCTCGACTTTCTCCACTGCTAATCTTTAACATATGATTTCCCCTCTGAGAGTTGCTGAGAGTTGCCATATGCTTGCTGGTATTCAACTTTTACATAAAGAACAAAATCAAACGAGGGAGAATGATCAGAGAATAAGGGAGCTATGAGTGACATTAGAGATTCTTTATTCAACTGCATCATATTTTAGAAGAGGATACAGAAGACCAGAGTGTTTCAGTGCCTTCCCCCACGTCACGCCTGTGCCCACGGTCAGAGCGCTACATACGGCTCAGCCACTCCTGCAGCCTCCTTCCAGCCTAGGATTCTGCAGAAATGAACGATCAATGCATTTATTATTCAGTAATAAAAACTTTTATTTTATTTATTTCTTTTTTGCCGTTTCAAAACCATTGCTGTCTCAAAAACTGATAAATAAAAGCATGTAGTAACTACATCTGAACTGGCCAAAATGTGGGAACAGAAAATGAAAGGAGACAAAGGAGCATTTCTTACGCAGTTGCTTTGTAGTTTTCTCCTTAAATGCAAATATGCAAAGTGCGTTGTCTCTGTGGTTACAAGTCCTTTATTTAATTGCACCAAAAGCTGTTTGGTTTCATCCTAAGGTCCAAATATTGCCTTCCGTTTGATGAGTAAGTGTTTTATTTTTTTGTCAGTGGTTTTGAAACCATATCATACACATTTTATGATAATTGCCATTTTTCTCTCAACCTAGCAAAACATAGAGATATAAGAGGAAACTAACTTAGAGATTATGATGTTCTCTGTTATTTTCTCCCATTAATTTTCTGCAATGCTATTGAACGAAAGCTCACCGAATGAGAGGGGTCTAGATGTTGGAGACACCATGGCCCAGTAGAAATAGTGGAGAAGCCAGGGACTGTTTGGCATGTGGCCTTCCATGGCCTTCCGTGGCCTCTCATCTCTCTGATCCTGATTCACTCCCTCCTTTCTATGTGTGTCGTTATGGCTCCTTGCAATTCTAACAGTCTTTTATCCTACAGTCAAGACCTAGGTTTTCGTTTCCCCACAATTTTTGATTCCTCACCCCCTTTTCTTCTTCTGTCTAATGTGTCACTGAGTCCTGTCACTTTATCTGGTCAACATTAGTTCACTATTGATTATTTGCTTGCTGGGTGCCCGCCACTGTCTTAGATGCCTTTTTTGCTTGTCATCTCTTACATTCATTACACCCACCTCCCCTGAAAACTAAGGACACCCAATGTCAGTGACTTCTGTTTGCTTTCCTCCTGGAAATGAAGCGTTACCTTCTTAGTTCACAAATGAAATGCCCATGCTTAAAGTATACACCTACCTTCCGAGTAGCCCAAGATGTTGATGTTTTATTGTCTCGATTAAGTATGGGAAAATGAGAAACAAGTTGAACAAATTAGGACACGTTTATAATCCACCTATTTCCTAAAATGTACCAGATTTTGATCTAAATAAGAAGTAAAACAGTGTTAGAAATAAATACTTTCAGATGTAATTAATTCGACTTCCCCTGTGCTCAAAAGTTCCAGTAAGAAAATTATCTAAAGCTTGGTTCCATTATTCCTATTTTTGATTCCATTTTCATTTGATTGTTTCATTTACAAAATGGCAGCCAAAGACATTTGGGACAGTGGAAGCGTATGTCTTTGCTACACATATCACGAATATAAAGTGTATACGTGTGGAGACTTCACACATCCATATGCATGTTATCTATTGCGCCATCAACAGTCCTCTTAATTACGCTTTATACATACTTTGTGCAACCAGGCATTGATCTTCCAAGTACCGTTGTCTGGTTCAAAGATTTGTAATTAGGCAGAAAGATCTGGTAAAACGAATTCTATGGAATTATTCAAATGCCCTGTGTGTATGAAATTGTTCATCTAGAATTATTTACCTGGAAAAAGGCACTTTTAAAGATGCGCTGAGCCTACTTTACAATTTCTATTCCTCTCCATTATTTACTGATATTTCATGCATTTCTTGGACATTTGCAAATTGCAGAGCTTCTTTTCTCTTTTGATATGAAACTGCTTTGTGCTTTCCTGTGGGCCTGTTAATTGGTGAGCGCTTTATCCATGAGATCAAGAATCAGGGCTTCTTTATTAACCCATTGTGAGCTCTAAGATATTCCCAGGGATGCAGAAAAGAGGAGGTGTCTTTGAGGCTTCATGCTCTTCCTATTCTGTTACAACACCAGTCACAGCCTGAAGATGCACTCAAGAAAGGCAAGAAGAATTTAATAAACAGTTGAGAATAGAATCCCCTGATACTGTGGATTCTGTAATGAGCTGTTTTGTCTTTTTTACCCCTTTTTGGTTAGCATTTGCAATTCCTTTTACTTACGGGACCTTTCTCCTGCAGGATGAAACAATCCTGTTAGGGATTTTAAAATAAACAATTGAATTTTTGCATCGCAGTTTTGGAAACCATGAAAAGAATGATGTTTATTTTTCTGGAAGGCATTGTCCTGGTCTGTAGGTGGTAGTCTGAAATGTCTTTGAATTTTCTCCCTTGAAAATGAAGAGACCAGTAGATTCCTTGTTCCTCTTTCACACATAAATACACCATCATCACATGCCTTCCTGTAGATGTGTGAATTTACCATCTAAGTAGTCTGAGAAATTATCTCTGCACAAAGAGTTCCCTCGGGGATTTACAAGGTTTAGAACTGGAGGAGGGAGGGGAAGCAGCCCACCACAGTTTCCAGGACTCTTAGGGATTTAAATTCTCCATTGCTACATGGTTTATTTTTTTGACCAAAACACATGACACCCCTTTCTAGGACACTGACTGCTATTGCTCCACGTTAGCATTTGCAGAGTATGTTTTTTCTTCCTTCTCATTAGCTTCTGCTTGCGGCTCCAGTTGCTGCTGTTCTGGTATATAAGTGCCTGTGAGTAAGCAGTAAGCTCCAGCATGCAGGGAGGTTTTTTCCTCCATGATTCTTAACAGCTTTTACATCAGAATGATTTTCTGCCTGGCTGGTTTGACTATTTGTTTTTCTTAAAAAAAAAAAAATGTAAACAAAGTCCAAAAGCAGACAGGAGACCTGAAAATATCTTTCCAACGCTTTAGAAATCTACTTGTTGTCAGTTTGCTATCCGTCCTCCTACCTGAGCCAGTAGGATCTTCTTGGTCAGCCTGGGCATTGGTGGCAGTAACATCGGTATCCTATAGACGAACCAGAATGACAAGCCCAAGTGCCACTCTTCACATACCTGTTTAGTCATCATTATAATGGACACCAGGCAATTTTACTTTCAGATGCTGAAATCCATTTCACTCATTCCTTCTGTCTTTTCCTTGTCCTCCCCACATTTTTTCCTAAAGAGGAGGTCGGAGCACTTTAAGGTTTCATTTCTCATATAAATGGCTTGTGAAAAAAGGATAAAAATAACACATTGTGTGTCACATAGGCTTGTCTGGGCACAAAACTTCTGTTTGCCAAGGTATTTGCAAAGTGAAGGCAGTCTGGTGTGTGTAGAAATAGACTTCATATGTAAGCGTGAAAAGAACACTTGACTAGCCGTTAAGCAGCCTGTATGATAGGAGTGATTTTGTACTAACTGGCTATGTGACCAGGCATGTCGCTTAACTGGGCCTCACTTTTGTCATATGTATGGCTCTTCCAAACTGAAAATTTTGGTTATTTTTATTTATATAAAATTTCTCTTCTGAAACAATAATTAAGCAAACATATCCACTTTATCCTCTTATAAGCTCTTTAAGGTTCTCAAAACTTTAATATTACTGAATGGACAGAAAAACACATCTCTATACAAAGATATTTAGAGAGACTATATTAATCAGAATTTGTGTAGCAAAATCAGCTCTCGCTGTACACATGTATAACCACCACAACAAATGCAAAAGAGCATTTGTATAATTTATTAATTGCAGTATTTGCTTGATCCTCTAGAGTTGCCATGTCAGGTAAACAGAAGACGTTGCAAACTCTCCACATCATACAACCAGTTAATTAATTTTTTTTTTTTTTTTGCGGTACGCGGGCCTCTCACCGTTGTGGCCTCTCCCATTGCCGAGCACAGGCTCCGGACGCGCAGGCTCTGTGGCCATGGCTCACGGGCCCAGCCGCTTCGCGGCATGTGGGGTCTTTCAGGACCGGGGCACGAACCCGCGTCCCCTGCATCGGCAGGCGGACTCTCAACCACTGCGCCACCAGGGAAGCCCCAGTTAATTACTTTTCATTGCACTTTTCTGGTACAAAGCTGTGCTAGTGATCAAAAAAGGTGTTAATCATAGAGTACAATGGCTATGACATTTAAAATCATGTAAATGCAAAACTCTTACAGGTTTTTAGAAAAAGTAGACTTCAAACCCCCCCAAATATTAAATAAGACAAAAATATAACATTAGAAGCCATTACGACTAAGAAGTTGTAACAATTATGAATATTTATGTACCAAATAACACAGAAAAACAGAAACCAATGGAATAAAATACAAACTCCAGAATAATCCAGTTACACATAGAAATTTGGTATAAAATAAAAGTAGTATCTCAAACATGGAGATAAATATGGTCTTTTTATAATAAATGGTGTTGGGAAAATCGAATAGCCATTTTGAAAAAAGGTAAAATTAGATCCATTTCTCATATCACACACAAAAGTAAACTCCAAATGCATCAGAGATTTTAAAATGAAAAGAGTATACATATACCAGAAGAAAAGGTCACTAAATCTCTCTAAAACCTGGGTATAGGGAAAGATTTTCAAGTAATTATTAAAAATTGTAACACAACAGAACAAAAAAGATAAATTTGGCTACATAAAAAATAAGAACTTTTGCATGTCAAAAAGCAAACAAACAAAACATTCAAAAAGGAAAACGCTATACACAAGTTAAAGGACAAGTGATCACAGGGAGAAAATATTTTCAGAATGTATCACAGATAAAGGGCTGATACTCTAATTCATGATCATCTTTTAAAAATTAAGGGGAAATGAACAAAAATCCTATAGAAAATGGGCAAATGACGTGAAAAAACAATTCACAAAAGGAGAACATGTGAAAAAATGTTCAAATTCACTCACAATGGGAGAATGCAAATTGAAAACAACACTAATCTATTTCTCATCCACCAGATTGGCAAACTTAGGTGTTTGATGATATATTCTTTTGGCAAGGCTATATAGAAACAAGAGTCTCATATGCTGCTGATGGGAATAGAAAATGGCACAGTCTTTACAGAGGAGGATTTGGCAATATCTAACAAAACTATATGTGTGTTTGCTTTTTGACTTAGCAATCTTACTTCTAGGAATTTACCCTGAAGATAAACCAACAATGTAAAAATATATATGCACAAGGTTGTTCATTGAAGCATTTGTTGTTATCGCAAAATATTGGAAACTACTTAAGTGTTCAAGCATAGAGATTGGGTGCATAAACTATAGTATATACACACTCTCTAGTATTATGCAACTATAAAAAAATTGAGGACCTCTATAATGAAGTGATGAATGCCACTTACTATATATATGAAAGAAGGAAAAATAAGAAAGCATACTTATCTGCTTATCTTTACTAAAAGATATACAAGAAGAAGTAACCAGAAAACAAAGAAGATGCTTACCTATAAGGGGTGAGTAGAGAATAGGGTGAAAAGGCTATGGAAGGAATGATTCTTCTCTGAGTGTATCTTTTTATATATTTTTGACTTTTGAAAGCATGTTAATGTGTACAAATTCAAAAAATAAAATTAATAAAAATTGGAAACAAACAAAAAAATGAACTAATTTCGTAATGAGTATAACCCTACTCAAAGGAAAAGGAAGGAAGGAAGGACCCCCCGGACCTTTTTTTTTTTTTTTTGGCGGTACACGGGCCTCTCACTGTTGTGGCCTCTCCCGTTGCGGAGCACAGGCTCCGGACGCGCAGGCTCAGTGGCCATGGCTCACGGGCCCAGTTGCTCCGCGGCATGTGGGATGTGGGATCTTCCCGGACCGGGGCACGAACCCGTGTCCCCTGCATCGGCAGGCGGACTCTCAACCATTGCGCCACCAGGGAAGCCCCCCCACCCCGGACCTTATGAACACAGAATTTGACTATATATCCTCAGTCTTAGGAAGGGTAGAGTGGCAGTCATGAACAAATCCTCAACTCTATGTAGAAAGTCTGTTTATGTAATGGGCAAGAAATTTGCAAGTTATTTTAGATATAGGATTGAGAAAATAAGTAAATATGTTGATGTTGGAATCTCACTGTGGAATATGGGAAGGGAGAAGACAAGAAAGAGCCCTCAAGAGGGTAATACTAGAACTGGCGGTATCTGGGTGAACAGTGCATGGTTTAAAAGATATACATATTTTTATGTGTATGCATGTATATTTGTAACTGTTTTTATGTATATATATATATAATTGTATGTGTATGTTTGCATCTGCATATATTTCTGAGCTCTTTTTGCTGAACATGTGAAGAAGGTAAGACACCCCGATAGCAGTGATCCTATCTAGCTCTATGTCTTGGTCTCCAATACCATTCCCTACTAAAAGGAATCAGAGATCCATGAAGAAATTGCTGATTGCAGGACAGGGGTAGGATAGGTAGAAGGACTTGTATCTTATTATACCACAAAGGAAGAAGGCACTGGGGGAAAAAAAGATGGGACCATGCTGAAAGGACACAGAAACCAGCATGAAGAGACTTCTCCTGGCCAAACCTTAGACAATTTGAATGCTAAAATAATTAAGTGCAATCATGAATTAGAAATCATTAAAAATAATAGGAATTCATGAATCTGTGCCAGTAACTAAAAGGTAAAACCAATAATAAATGGGGGAGAAAGGCAGGCTGTGCTTCCAGTAGAATCCCGAGGGCTGACTGGTGGATGGGAAGGCCTGCAGAGCGTACAGGAAACAGAAGAATCATGGTAAGGAGTGGATCAGGCAAAAATCATCACTTGATGCTACAGGTAGGGAGAAGTTTCGATGATGAGCAGGTGGATAATTTGGATGGTCTTAGTGTTTCCCCATATATTGCTTATTACTGGTGATAGAGAAAACCTATGATAATTTTACAGTCCAGAAATTGGGCAACACCTTGACCAGGTAATCAAAATTAACATCACCAGTGAGACGTTCTGTATCATCAGCTGTGACACTGAGGGCACATCACCTGTGCGATATTCTGGCCTAGAATTATACCTGAATATAATCACAAGGAAAATGAGACAAACTGGAAATGAGGAATGTTCTATTAAAATAAATAATAACTGAGAGTGTGGGGAGCTGTATTCTTCAAAAATGTCAATTCTGTAAAAGACGGTGAAAGTTATTAGAAAAGATTATGTAAATGTTTTAGACTAAGGGCTATAGACACATGACAAGCAAAGGAAATAACTGACTGTAGGCCAGATCCTGTGCTGGAGGGTAGAAAAATGAGATAAAAGACGTATTTGAGACAACTGATAAAACTTGGAATACTAATTTGTAGACTAGAGAAAAATATTAATGTAAAATTTATTCAAGTCAGTAACTATACTGTGGCCGTGTAAGAGAATACCCTTATCTTTTGATGATAAAGGGCTTGATGTATGTAATTATGTTATAGATAAAGGGATATATAACCTACCTTCAAATGGCTCAGAAAAAAATGAGAAAGAGGGAAAGTGAATGATAAAACAAATAGGGTAAAATGCTAAAAATAGGTGAATCTGGTCAAAGGGTCGATGGACATTCTTTTTTTATGTATTTTTGCTTTTTTTTTATGTTTAAAAATATTTCCAAATTAAAGGTCCTTAAAGATTTCTCACATACACCCAATGGGGGCTTCTACAGCTGTTAAGAGATGGCCCTTGTCACTTTGTTCAAAGGTGTCAAATAAACCTTTAAGATCGGACCTGTGGCCTCTGGGATCAGCCCAGAGCTTTCTCCAGAAGCCCTTCAAGGGACTTACCTGCTCAGAAGCCTATCCACCTACCCAGCAGCCCAGTGATGATGGGCACATTTAATTAGTTTCCCTGAGATTGTGTTCCAGAGAATGTTAATAAGACGGTTTGAGGATTAATATTATTTCCTAGCACTTTTTGTGAACTGCAGAGGATGTTAACTCTACTTAAAGCCACCAAAACTGGTAGTGCCCGAGATGAAAGACCATAGTTAAATGTGGAATTGTCTCTCCTGAATCTTTCCAGAAGAACGACAGTTGATTTAGCAACTGGGACAACTCCTGTCCAAATGTAGAAAGCCTCAGTGAGAAAGTGAAAACAGTGGTTATTAAAGGACTTAGCACAGGTTTCTACCCATCTGTGCACTTAAAATGATTTACTAGTTGAGATGGTATGAGAGGCTTTAAAGAAATTATGAAGGTAAGAATGTGGTGAAAGGTGAATGAAGATCATGTTTATTTTGTGAGGATTGATCTCGATCTTCCTTGATATGTAATAATGATACTAGTAACAGCTAACATTTATTGAGTGTTCTGGCGGACACATCCTAAACGCTCATGTGGATGAGCTAATTTGATCACTGTGTTCATTTTAGAGATGAGGAAGCAGACGTAGAGATATAATTTACTCAATTAATGAGTGAGAATTACTACAGAGTTACTAAGACGTTGACTCTGAGATTAAGGGCATTTAATACAGAATAAAAGAATGAGTTTAGAAGACACCTTCTCAGAGGCAAACTTTTGTACAGAAAACGTCAAGGATCGTGACTGTAACAGAATGGGCTGAAACATTTAGACCAGTGTGTTCCTAAGAGCTTTAAAATTGGCAGGTGACAGTTGGTGTGCTGTGACTTGTTAATAGATTAATAGGTATTCTTTGGGGAGAAGAGTTTCCTAATCAAATAAGATTGGGAAACAGATCATGTTCTCAGAACAGTTAAAGAAATAACTTCCACATTATTGGTCCTGGGAACGTGTCTGAGAAATTGTGGGTTTTTTCATCTCCCTGGTTCTGTGAATTTCTTTTTTAAAGACTGTTTTGCTGTTAGCAAAGCTTATCAATGATGACCTAGAAGATTCTCCCAAAAGATCATGTAATCAGGAGAAGAGAACAAATACAAAAGGATTTGTATCTGTATTTTTGCACGCTAGCTTGATTTCCTCCTGATCAGATGGGATGGTTTTAATGGTGGAGAAGTGGTTCATTAGAAAGATAAAGGACTCTTAGAGGTGATCGGGAAAAGAAGTAGGCACAATGTTCTCTGTGGTTCTCCCACAGTGTGATAGAATGAGTATATTCCATTTTTGCTTTTATTAAACAAATATAAGAGAAATAGCATCTAGAGTATAAGTAATAGGCTATAGCAAATAATTCTTCGGAAATATCTAGCAACAGGGTACATATTTATAGCATTAGGGTGTATTTCGCATTCCTCCCCCCAGTGTTAGATCTTCATAACTTGTAGTGGCTGAAATAGGACTAGAAAAAGCTATAGTAAATCTCCTGTAGGTCACTGCCCTATCGTGCCCGTAGAAAGAAAGCAGCTCTGTGGGGAGGGAGGAGAGATGGCCATGAAGTCCTAATAGGCCATTTCTGTCTTCTCCCTATGACTGCCCTCAATCATTTGGCAATCACGATGCTATTAGGAGTATCCTGACCGAAGACACTCATGGGCTTAGATTTGCCATTAGCAACATTGACAGGAAGCTTTGAGGTTGCTGCGCACCTGATGGGTCTTGAGAGCCTTGAATTAGAAGTCTGCCTGTCCCTATGACATGCTGAAATGGCCCAGCTCCTTCTGTGGAAGGATGCTCAGGCAAGAATTGGAACTGTACATGTGCAAATGTTTAACTTATCTCTTCTCCTATATCTCTTTCCATATTCTACAGTTTATTACATGCAAGTGCAGTAAGTCATGGTTGTTGTCCGTAACTGTGGTAGCGGTTCGTACTAAAGCTCAAGTTCAGCACACCCTGGAAACAGGATTTATAGAGTGATTTTCGGAACACCTCCCTTCCCCAGACCTTTGCCCTCTGGCCACCCTGCATCCCCACCATGCTGAGCCAATGTTGGGTGAAACAGACATTTCCAAGGTTTAATATCGCAGCTGGGCCCTTTCGATTTCATGATCTGATAGGAATTGGGAAGTCAGGTCAAGGTTTCTTTGAGACATTGTTTGAAGATTGATCTCCCAAGCTTCATTAGATCACCCCTCCTGTCTGGCACGGTACTCAATGAGGTCATGCACAGACTTGTCGCTAATATATAGCATCAGGAGGATATAAATCTCCAAAATGGCTAGTGCTGAAGTTCTGGATGGCAATTAGGCAGTTATATGTGTGTATATATTCCCTTTATCAGCAAAATTCCCAATCTTTCCTCCCACCCCAACCTGGGAAAAGAACAACATGAAAAAAAAAAGCAGAATCTTAAGATGCCAAATAAGTGTTATCCTTAAAAGGCATTTATGTTTGAGACCTCACCTTCAGCGTTTTTACTGGAGAATATACTCTAAAAGTATAAAATCAAAAATGAAAGTGTTGTATTTCACTTGGAAGAAGGCAGTACATAAAACTACTTGGGAAAACACACCTGGTATCATGATGGATTAAAATTAGACATCATACTGTGATGGAAAAGTATCTTGTAAAATTTTTAAGGCAAGGGTTTCTCTAAAAGTTCTCATAAACATCTGAGAAGTGTAGGAGGACCACGTGATCTTGAAAGACATTTTAAGTCATCATATTATTAATCACTGCCAAAACTCATTATGTAGGAAACTGACTTGCTGGAAGGAACAGTGCTAAGGTTAACAAGGGTATCCTCATTCATTAGAAGGACCTTGCTCTGTTTTTTTTTCACTAAGATATCTTGCCAACAGTTTAAGTTCATGGTTTCTCCATTTCCCCTCACTTTTGTAGATTGATGAATGACCTTCCTCCATTCCTTTCCTTCTTCCGTTTTTTTTTTTTTTTTTTTTTTTTTTGGAGGTCACACGACATGTGGGATCTTAGTCCCCTGACCAGGGATTGAAACCATGCCCCCTGCCGTGGAAGCACGGAGTCTTAACCACTGGACTGCCAGGGAAGTCCCCTCCTTCCCATCTTTATATCTCACATCCTCACAAGAATAAGACACAGCTGCAAAGGGCAGATGAGGCATATAATACTCTGAAGCGAGAGCAGGACTAAGGGGGCTAGCCATGCTTCCTGGCTACATGCTTACTGAGCAGTGTTTCTGTGATGTAATGCCCTGAGATAAGTGAATGATGAAAGAAGTATAGTATTTTATGGACTTATTCACCTTTCTCAATTAAACAGCTCAAGTTCATCTCATTTGTAATTTATCAAACTTTGGACACACAGAACAAATGAGATTATAACTACCTCGTTTCAGAGATGGATGCTCCAGGCAAGCCTTTGGGACACTGTAGTCCACTTGGTAATTAAGGACCTCATTCTAAACTCTCTGGTTTATTTTGAAAATGGAAATGAATGAGGATGCAAAATCTTAGACACAGAGAAGCATGGCCAGTTTCCATTTTGATATGTAAGAACATTATTTGAATTAGTGAAGGACTTAAAAGTTAAATATGAAACTGAGGAACCTGGTCACTGAATTGTGCAGTAAATTGTATAATAAATGAGTCCTTCTTATAATATTGATCTCTTTCACCTTGTTGATGAATGCACATCAGTGTATCAGGGCCCGTCACTTCAGGCTCCCTACTGTAGATGAGAATATCCAGGATGCAAAGGCTTGGGTTAAATGTTACTGATGGAATATTTCCAGTTTGGGACTCATTCTATTGTCTTTGATTGCCCTAGAACAATAACTGCAGAGAATTCTACCCTTTCGTTAACATCACTCTTTTGCACGCATTTAATCGTTTCAGTCTGTCAGATCTTTCCTAAACCATGTGCATAATTGGATACGTGTACTACAACAAAAAATCCACTTTGACACCTGCCATTTTGGAAAACAAGTGCAAGTAAAGAAACAAGGATATTATAATAGACAGATGTATTTATTTTGAAAAGTGTGATTTGTTTTTAATTATTAATATTTCACAGTATACTAGTAACTGTTTTATAAGATATTTTGTAAAAGCAACATCTGATAATGTGTCATTACCACATTATCATCCCTGTATGCAATTAAGGATCTAGTCAGAATGGGGTTGACTTTCATTTTTAGTGAGAATTACCATGAAGCTAGAGAAAGATATGAATATGAGAATTCATAATAATTTTGCATTTATGTTAAGCTTTTCATCAGCAATTTGAAAACCTTTCATTGTTTCTACCACAGTGAAATCCTGAGACCTTAATACAAAAATCTCCAATGATAAAGAATTCTATAATTGTTTCAGTCATCCATTTCTCTTGCGGAGCAAGGCTCCAGACGCGCAGGCTCAGCGGCCATGGCTCATGGGCCCAGCCGCTCTGCGGCATGTGGGATCCTCCCGGACCGGGGCACGAACCTGTGTCCCCTGCATCGGCAGGCGGACTCTCAACCACTGCGCCATCAGGGAAGCCCCTGGAGTTCATTTTTTAAAGAACTTTGTATACTTTGTCTTTTGGAAGTTTGTAACAGAACATATTTTGAGTTGTAACAGATTGGGCTGTGAGAACAAAGCTGGGAAGGACTAGAATTCATCTTTTTGTTTGGGTAATGGTTAGGGAAATCTGAAGGAACACGGGTAATTTTTCAGCAGTGACCATCTCACTCTACTCCAGTCAACAATTAAAACTTCCCCATTTAGTATTCATTGTCTTTGTTTAAATGTTCTGGTGCTGAGTTTCCTTGACAGACTTGAAATAGTGAGAAGAAAGATTTGGAAGGAAAGATTCTGCCTCTCCCCCACCACCCGAGACTAAAAAATCTGATTTTCCTTTAATTTGTACTCAGCAGTGTCAGCTCTGTCAGAGGAAAGGGCATCCCTGCTGACAGTAATCATTATAACTCCAGGAGACCAGCAAGATAAATATACTGTAAGCCATCTTCTGAGTGGGTCATACTTGTCCTGATACTTCTGAGGTCCAGGTACTTTGCAGAAAGATTTCCTCCATCAGACGAGTTTCTCACTCATGCCCAAAGATGTGCTTGTTTTTGATCTTTTCATAGACAGATATTAATATATTATACCTCAAAATATGCCAGTTGTGCTTATTTGAAGCACTCTTTTTTAAGTGAAAAATTTATGCTAATATTCAGCAAATAGGATGTCCATAAATTAAAAGTAAATAAAAACACAAATCCAGAAACAGTTAACACCAGATGTAAATTTAATTGGCATTTTGTTCTAATCTGTCATGATGGAACTGAATATTTGCAGAATTGATTGAGAATTTAATATATATTTGATATGTGTATCGAATTCAAAAGCATGCAGCATCTAGGTTTTTGGTTGTTTTTTTCACAATTAGAAAGCTATTCCTAAATCCTACAAAAGGTAAAATAAATAGCACCGAGCAAGCATATGCTGGTGGAATTAAATTATGTTGGTTTTCATTGCTGCTTTGAATAGTATTGTTTTTTTCCTCTTTGTTCTCTGAGTTTGGTCTACTGTAACCTTTATAAAATTTACTTAGGTAGCAATTTCTTTATCGTGTCCCAAGATTGTAGAAGCAAGTGAGGAATCACTCAACCTTGTTCAGCTAGAATGGGCATTTGCACTGTTACTGTGGAACATGGTTCTGGTAATGAATATCTTCCCCTAAAAGAATGTTTTTATTGTATTTTCTACTGTATTGCCTTTATTGCATTTGGAGATAAAATTTAAGCAACTGAATCTACAAACATAGTTTAATGTCGTTTCTATGGTTCTGCCAAGGTGCTTTCTTTTTCATTTTGCATGGGTAGGTATCTTTCTATTTTATATACATCAGTCAGGTAAACCCTACGATGTATCATATAAATTAATGTTTTGAAAGCATTGGAATAACATAGGGAAAAAAGGAAAGAAGCATCAAAATGAAAAGTTGTATGTATTGGCATGGTATGATGATGAGTAAGTTTTATTTTCCTTTTTTGAATTTTTTGGTACCTTATAAAAATTTACCGTTGACAGTGAAGTATTTTTATAATCAAAAGAGAAAAAAGAAAAGAACCTTGTTTTAGAAAGAATGGATGTCAGATCAGGCTGCCGACAAGCGCTTGCAGAATTCCTACTGTGTACCTTTCACCGATCAACTCCATGGTCAGGATTCAAGCCTGATATAATTAGAGGGTGACTTCCCACTGCTTTTGGAATCTGCCCTTTCAACCAGCCATAAAAACCATTTCCACAGTTGGGGTCCCTGAAATGTCAACTGACATAAGTTTTGCCAAGATAATCCTTGATGTGATACCATCTTTCAGTGAAGATGTCTCTGATGTGAAAGTCTTCTTTCCAGAATCTAGTGAGATAGTTGTTATGTGGTTTTTTTTTTTCTCCTGTGGAAGTCTTAGTGTTTTTAACCTCCTGTGTCGTTTCTGTCCTCTTAGGCTGCTGATGTAAGCAAAGATTAAAACAGGATGGTCATTTTTCCCTGTTTAAAAATACCTTATTGCTCTCTTTGAGTGTACTTTTTTTTTTTTTTTTTTTTTTTGCGGTACGCGGGCCTTTCACTGTTGTGGCCTCTCCCGTTGTGGAGCACAGGCTCCGGACGCGCAGGCTCAGTGGCCATGGCTCACGGGCCCAGCCGCTCCGCGGCATGTGGGATCTTCCCGGACCGCGGCACGAGCCCTCGTCTCCTGCATCGGCAGGCGGACTCTCAACCACTGCGCCACCAGGGAAGCCCTCTGAGTGTACTTTTATTTTTGCTTTGAGTAAAAAATAATTCAATAAATTTGCCTGGCTCTGACTTAAAACAAGGAGTTGCATAGGATGTGTTTGTACCAGCTCATTGGGACATATACGTGTATTTTGAGAAGAGGGCTTTAAAAAAATGTTTTCCAGCAAGTCCCCAAATGACTTCATCTATACTGTGTCCCTAAGAACAGGGCACATCCCCATTTCTGCTCTCCTGTCGGCTCTCACAAGCTCTGGGCCCTTGCTCCTTGTCTCCCTATCAGGGAGCTGGCTTCCCCTCCCGTGTGTGCCAGGCTGCTTTGCAAAGCAGAGGAGGACTGAAATGCAGTCTCCCATGGTGGCCCCCAAAAGCTGTACCCTCCATCTGTGTCTGAAGTGGGAATAACCTTTCTTTTTGTGATCAGATTACAAGTGAAGTGATTTGGGAATAACAAATCTCTTTTATTTGATTCAAAACGACCAATTTAGTAAATATAGTGAAATACAGGGAAGTCCTCATTACATAGCTCCTATAGACAAGGAATAAATCCCAAGCCAGAAAAACCCCTGTAAGATCCTCAAATAAGCATGGAGACATTTATTAGGATGCTGTTGAGAACGTGTGCCCCAGCCTTCTTTTTCAGATTGATTCCCAGTTATATCTACCTCCGTTTCCCTTTGCCCTTCCCCTGTCCATCAAGTTTCACCACCAAATTACTGGCAGTTTTTACCCTTAAACCTTTGGTCATATTGATCTTTCTTGGAATATTCTTTTCCCCCATCTTTCCCAGGTTCAGATGACATGTCATTTCCCACATGAAGCCTTCTAGAACCATCTGGCTAGCTATTACCCTCCTCATTGTGAGCTCTCTGGATATTAACAATGTAATTGGTGTAGCCACTATGGAGAATAGTATGGAGGTTCCTTAAAAAAATAAAAATAGAGTTACCGTGTGATCCAGCAATCCTACTCCTGGGTACATATATGGAAAAGACAAAACTCTAATTCGAAAAGATACATGTACCCCAGTGTTCATAGCAGCACTATTTTACAATAGCCAAGACGTTGGAAGCAACATAAATGTCCATCGACAGGTGAATGGATAAAGAAGATATGGTATATATATACAATGGCATATTGCTCTTTCATCAAAAGAGAAATAATGCTATTTGCAGCAACATGGATGGACCTAGAGATTATCACACTAAATGAAGTAAGTCAGGGAAAGCCAAATATCACATGATATCACTTATATGTGGAATCTTAAAAAATGATACAAATGAACTTATTTATAAAACAGAAATAGACTCACAGACATAGAAAACAAACTTACAGTTGCCAAAGGGAAAAGTGCAGAGGAGGGATAAATTAGGAGTTTGGTATTAACAGATACACATCACTATATATAAAATAGATAAACAACAAGGACTTACTGTATAGAACAGGGAACTATATTCAACAACTTGTAATAACCTATAATGGAAAAGAATCTGAAAAAGTATTTATATGTATACACATGTCCATATATGTATGTATAACTGAATCACTTTGCTGTACACCTGCCACTAACACAACATCGCAAATCAACTAGACGCCAGTTTTTTTAAAAAGCCTTTATTGAAGCGGTTGTGGACATATTTGTCATCTCTGTTACATTATTAGGGTTTTTAGAGAGTAAGACCTGTGTCTAGCTCATCTTCTGTTTTCTCACAGTTTATTTTCTGTGAGAAAATAAACAGAGAAACTCTGTTTTCTCTCAGAGTTTTACACATATTAGGCACCAAGTAAAAGGTTATTGTTTAATTTGAATTCCCAATATTTATTTATTTTTATGGTGAAGTGTTGATTAGAGAAAGGAAGAGAGCCATTAAAAAGTAATTTGCAGGAATTGGTAATAATCACATCTAACAGTTTGCATGGCGATTTGCATTTTTACGAAAAGGCGTTGGCACGTAGTAATAGGGAAGACAGTGGCAAAGCCTGGTCTGGACCATCTTTATGACAGAATCCAAAGGGGCTAAGAAATAGCTGAGAGGACTCAGTTTGGTCTTGTCTGCATCTTCTGTGTGTGTGCAAGGAAGGCTGTAGGTGCTTTGCATGCACTGGGACCTACACCAACTCAGACTCCTGTCTGTTTTTATTATGATAATCCAAGAGCTACTTTCAAGGCTCTTGGATAGGGAGAGGTGACGAGCAACTTTAACCAGTAGAATACAGTTGAGCTTTTCACACTTCTTATTTCCTTCTCTCTTTCCTCTTCCCATTCTCCTTTTCCACAAAAAGACATTAAATATCATAGAAAAGGTAAAGATAAAACTGAAATATGTAATTCTGGATTCTGTACTTCTTGTAATTTTTCTTTCTTACAAAAAACCAGAGTAGTAAAATTAAAATTTCAACTTAAACACGAAATGATAAAAATATACTTACCATAAGCTTTTCTTTTTTGGTAGACTGGTTTATAATATTTTAAATATTATATTATTTAGAAAATATGTCTAATTACAAATGGATGCAAAAATTTCTGCCCTAAGCAAAAATCTCAAACTTATACTAGAATGTATGAAGTATGATGTGAATTTCTGCCTTTATCCTACCGCAATCTCACTCTCCTTTTCTCCTTTTGTTAAACATTTGTTGTACATTCTTGGAAACCTTTTCTATGTACATATGTACATAAATAGATTACAAAGAAATTGTATCATACTATACATTATGTTTGGCAGTTTGGTTTTTTCACTTTCAATATAAGTTATACATTGGGAGATCTGTCCATGTCAATGCATAAGGCTCTGCCATATGTTTTTATGTCTTTCCCATAATGACTGTCACTTAGGTAATTTCCAAGATTTTTTTGTCAGTAAATATTACTGTACATGTATCTTTTTTGCACATGCATGAATATATCTCTAGGACAGAGTTCTAGAAGTAGAATTTCTGGGTCAAGGTTTAAACCATTAGCATGTAGATTTTCTGGCAAATTGTCCCCAGAATGGCTAAAACAAATTGCTCACAGAAATAGCATATGAGAACACATTTTCTCCATGTATCTTCCAAAATTGAGTGTTATTGATTTTTATCTTAATATTTTCAACAAATTGGGAAACAAGTAGCACATCACTTAATTTTTATTTCTCCTATTATCAGGTAAATTTAGCATCTTTTCATGTGTCCATCAGGTTGTTTGTGAATCGTTTATTTTTTTTCTATTCCCATTTATCTTCTTGTTCCAGCTCTAATACCACATTTTTGAAAGTACTGGAAATTTATATTTTATATCTAGTAGAGCAAGTCCTTCTTCTTCAATTCCTTTTTCAGAATTTGCTTAGCTAATTTTGCACATTTATTTTTCCAGCTAGATTGTTGAATCAACTGGACAAGTTCCATAAAAAATTCAGTTGGGGATTTTGTTGCAGTCTGCACTGAATCTATAAATTAATTTTAGGAGAGTTTACGGGTTCACCATATTGAGTTTTCCAACCAGGAACATGGTTAACCTCTGCACTTACATGTTTTCATTTGCAGCTTTCTATAAAATGTATGGTGCAGCTCGTGTACATTTGCTATGTGTCTTATTGCTAGTATTTTTTACTTTTTGTCACCATTGTGAATGGGAAATTTTCATATTATATGTTCTAATGATTATCAAAGATACATAAGAAAGCTGTTGGTTTTTGTTCATATTACTGTAGACACTTTCATTAGTCTTAGCAGATGTTCAGTGGATTTTCTTGGATTAATAAATTCTTTAATTATAAAATAATACCTGTTATGGTAAAATTTGCACAATCTAAATCCATAAAGTAAAAAGAGAAAATACTTCTCCATCACATAGTTAAATAAATCAATAGCAAATAACATTAAAAAGCGTGTAATGAAAAAAATCAATCTCCCTATCAAACCCTTCCCACCCTCATCTGCCCTCCCCAGAAGCTACTACTTAAGTAGTTAAGCTGTTGTTGATGATTTTTTTTTCTGGCACTGCTGTTTCTTGCTGTATCAACTTCTATAGATTTTCTAGGTGAAAGATTTGCTTTTTTTTAACTCGTTTCCTTTGCTCCTTCATTTCCTCCCAAATAATATATATCACATTAAAAAGAAAACCAGTAACCACTATTTACATTATTAGAACTATTTACCATCTTTATTACTGGGCCAAATAGTGTACCTTGTTTGATTTTTGTTTTGGATTTTTTAAGGTAAGGGATAACTTTGCTTCTTCTCTTCCTACAATTTTGTCACTTGTGTCTTTTTTTGTATTATCTCATTGGTTAAAACTCTTGGATTAATGTTAAGTAGTAACCACGATGTTGGTTATTCTTATCCTGTCCCTGACTCTTATGGAACTACCTTGAATGTTAACTAATGATTTAGAAATCTACATGAAAAACAGAATTAAAAGGAAAAAAATAAAAATCTTAAATATCAGTTCCTCAGTGATGGGATTGCAGTGAAGCTCACCCAAATCTAGGGCACTGTCAACAAGGGCAACATGAATGAAAGATGGGAGGTGAGGGGAGAATTTAATCTATGCAGGAACAGAATTTTAAAAGAAAATGGAGGTCATTTGCCAGAAAATAAAAGCATAATGGGGTCTTCAAATCTCTGGACAATGAATAAAAAATAATTATACTGTACAAGACCATTCTAAGCTCTGTAATTACTAGGAGAGGTTAACAGTAAGTTGAAATTTGTCTTTAATTACACTTGTTCAACAGTTGCATTAATGACATAATGTTGTGCTGTAAATATAAACCGAGAAGTACTCTTGTATGTCACTTTTGGGTAGCAGAGAAAAAGGGGACAGTGGCTGTGATAAGTGGTCATTTTCTAAGTGCTCTGAATCCCCAGAGCTCCTTGAACAGAATTTGGTAAAAAATGCAAGACCATTTAAGCTTTTCGTAGGTAATGGAGATGGAGCATGTTGGAGGGTAGAGGATGGCTGCTGGTACCCAGGCTGCCTGTCATAGCAGCAGGTGCCTCTGGGAAGCTGTCATGCAGATCCAACGCCAACCTGGGGCTCAGCAGTTCACACTCAGGCTGAAAATTCACCTGTTTCCCTGCCCCTTTCATACTCCCCAACACCGACCTGAAAGCCAAGATTCATAGCACAAACACTATATGCCTAGCGCACACCGACATCAGGTTTTCCTCATTAAAGATCTGACTAATGATCTCTCAATCTGAGTCCTCAATGCATTCTGACCTGGGTTTTGGAGTGATGTAGCGGGGCTCTGCACCCCGTGTGCATGACTGCCTTCCATTATTGAGTTGCGCTACAGAGCCCTGGATAAAATCTCTTCCTGCTTGAAATATCTGCAGTGATTTCTGCTTTCCTGACCAACCTCCAGCAGATACAGTGTCATTCTCTGATTTTTTAATGTCCTGGGGGATAGCTAGTTGGTGCTCCTAAAGGAGTTACCTGCCTTATTAAAACAAACAAACAAAAAAATAAACCCAAGATTTTAGCAAAAGAAGGAGTATCTAAAAGTGAGGAGGGACAGCTGGACAAAACAATTGCCTACTCTCTTCTTGCCCTTTCATCTTTCTTTTCAGGTCTCAAGTTACATTTCCTCTTCCATCACCATGCCTGCTTCATGCAATAATGTATTATCATCCTTTGAATCCAAGAATAGCATATGTGATAATATTAACCCTTGCCCAAGGCAGACATTAATAATTGATCACAGCAGTCTTGCCTGCTGATAGCAGATTAGGTCTACTTCTGGGTACATTGATCTGGCCAGCCATGACGAACTGATTGAAATCCGTGTGAAAATAACCTATGTATTGGCCACAACTTTGACAAAAACCCCTCAAAGACATAAAAATCACAATGTTTATACAAAAACAATTATATTCAGAGAGTAATATGGGGCTCATACATCAAACATTCTGTATCTCTTAGGTGTTATGGATAATCTCTCATTCTAACAAGGAGACTAAATACTTTATTTATGACAAATGCGTGATTCCAGCCTATGTTCATGGGCTTCCTTTAAAATTATAACCACAAGTTCTGAAATGTGAGGCACCCAACCTGATGGTGTTCCCCTCCTTCACTGTTGAGGTCGTCTTGCCAAGTGAGTACCTAATACACTTGCCAAGTGAGTACCTAATACACCCACACTATACAACGTGACAGCTTCCCCAACATACTTGACACAGATATTCTAGAGATGGTTTTACTCTATCTTTACCTTTACCTCAGTGAGATCATCTCAGTAGGAAGAAATCCTTCTTTGTTCTTTTTTATGAGTCACTTGAACTTACTCTGTGAGGGTTTTGTATGCATAAAAGTGGTCAGTTGGTTTGATTTCTAGCTTCTGATTGATTTTGGTTCAGGCTTACGCAGGTTATATGTCATGAAGGTCTCACGCTTAAATTTGCTGCCTTTGATACAGTATTGTAGCTATTTATTTGTTTAATAACATCATTTAAATATAGATTTTAGGATATTTTTATACAAGGGGAAAACTGTAATACCCTCCCAGAATCCATTTAAAATACACTGACAGCGAGTTTCCGTTAATGTATTCCTGCAGTGAATCACTATAGTTCGAGGATAATGCATTGCATGAAACTTTTGGTCATTTTCATTAATAAAATGCCATGCAAAAGAAGTAAACTTCCTGTGCATTTTATTAGACACTTGTAAATATGTTGGAGAAGGCCAAGAATTTAGCTTTAAGATTCAATATATCAACGCCAAGGACAGTTACCTTTTAACTGTTTATTTTACAAGGAGTGCTGAAAGCATGTAGTGGGTTGCTTTTATGGTAATTGAAGTTTGTCACCTTTCACTCAGTTGCCTATTCGTCATGTTATCTCTTAGAAAAGTCACCTGAAAATGTGAAATTTACCCAGACAGGGATAAGTAGAGTATGCTGTGGATATTAACTCAAATATCATTTTTTCAACCCCTACAAGGTGCCAGGAACCGTTCTGGAAGCTGAATGCACAAACATCCATAAGGAACAGTCTCTGCCCTCACAAAATTCACAGTTCAACTTTGGGCACCAAGATATTAGCAGTGAACACTGATCTTGTCATTCTTTGGCTGCAGGCTCACTTCCTCAGCTCCTTCAATGCTTGCTCAAAGGTTACCTACTCAGTGCAGCCTCCTTAGACCACCCTATGTTAATATCATTGCAATTTCCTTCCCAACTCTCAGCACCCCTTATTCTTCGGTCCTGGTTGATAGCACACATTAACAAAGTGTGTTATTAGTAAATAACATACTGTATTTTTTAATCTACCCCCCTTGTTTATTATCAGTTCCGACCCACTGAAAGTTGAGTTCCAAGAAGGCAGAGGTTTTAGTCTCATCTCTTTATTGATGAAACCCTGGATCCTATAAAGTGCTTGACTCATAAGAGGCACTCAAGAACATGAGTAGGGATGAATAATCCTAAGAGAGCTGGGAAAGGGATTTAAAGAGAAAGTAACATTTGAACTAGACCAAAGAAGGGATAGAAATTTCCAGGGGGGATACAGCCTTGCAGTAGAGGGACGACCATGAGGAAAAGCACAACATGCCTAGTAGGGAGCTGAGAGTGGCGGGGGGCGGCTAGAGAGCCAGGGTTAAGGGGGTAGAAAGGGATGCGGGATTGAGGAAGGTGGCAAGGAAGTAGGAAATGAAAGAAGTTGGGTCCAGATGGCGAAGGGCCTGATAATAATTAAAATTAGCATATAGATGGGCTTGCTTTGCTAAATCAAAAGGAGGATTTTCTTTCTTAAAGAGAGTGGCTCTTTTCCTGATTTTTATGACTTTAGCTTATTTTTAAAAAATATTTACTTATTTTGGCTGTGTCGGGTCTTAGTTGCAGCACGGGGGATCTTCAGTTGTGGCATGTGGGCTTCTTAGTTGCGGCATGCATGCGGGATCTAGTTCCCTGACCAGGGATCGAACCCGGGCCTCCTGCATTGGGAGCGCAGAGTCTTACCCACTGGACTACCAGGGAAGTCCCATGACTTTAGCTTATAAACCGAATCTTCAAAGCTACTAACCATGTCAACCTTTCGGTTCAGAAAGCTAGCTCCTCGTTTTTGTGATGGAGATCACATTAACAACACTGAACCTGTGCCGAGGTTTAGCAGCAGCGGGTGATGACGGGAAAGCAGCGTGACAGTGGACAGGCAACCGTGATTAGCTAGAGGCATTTCGGAGTCTGTGAGTGGGGCTGTGTCAAAGTGTGTGGGAGCAATGTAAGATGAATCTGACCCTTCCTGTGTTAGATCAGCTGAGGAACCTGGGGAAGGACTGGGTGTTGGAAGAGTTATCCTCTGGAATGGGGAGGCAGGTTCTGAGAATGTTGCAGAGCCAGCCCTGAAGCTGGTGAATAAGGTAGACGAAGAGGAGAGAGTGGTGCCAGAGATGCCATGAACTTCCGTGAACTTCCACAGTCCGGTGAACTGGGAAAGCCATGATTGGAAGCAGCAGTGTGGGACAAGACAGTAGGATAGCAGGACTGTCCTGGCCCCTGTCCTGAGGTTGGAGGAGGAGCCGTAGCACTAGGAAAATTTTGAGGATAAGTTCTTTTTTTTTTTGGCCATGCCACGTAGCTTGCGGGATCTCAGTCCCCCAACCAGGGACTGAACCCGCGGCATGGCAGTGAAAGCCCGGAATCCTAACCACCATGCCACCAGGGAACTCCCGAGGATAAGTTCTGAGCTTGAGGAAAACTAAGTTACATTTAACGTGAGAAAACAGAAGAAAATTTTGATTGATTCTGTGGTTAGTGTGTAACACAGAGAATGAGATTAAAGAAACCCAGAGAGGATGAAGTGCTCAGAGCGGCAGAGGTGGGACGGGCAGCAGAAGAGTTCTGAGTCAGGATGACATCATAGCAGAGGCAGGGAGGGTGTCCAGTCATGGTAAATGGTCCAAGGAGAAGCCAGGGGCCGGGGGTCAGGCCACAGGGATGTCAGCACTCAGAGGCACTGCGAGGGCAGAGGAGCTGTGGGTCATAGCTAACAGGGAGTGTTGTAGATGGTCAGCTTATAGGTCCAACCAAAAAGGGAGCAAATAAGCCACTTCCAGGCCTGGCTACTTCCTGGGAATTGAAGCACTCCTGGTTCATCCCCAGTGTCATCTTATATTACCCTGAAAATAGCTGCTCCATTTAGGGTTGCAGTTAACAGAGTTTATGCAGAAAAGATAAGGAACGGTACAATCTGTTCTCCTCCTACATCTTTGGTTAAGGGCATTTACTCCGCTGAAGGGTATGGGTGGGGGTAGGATAATGTGTAATTTATAGTAAATTATCCTGGATATTTATAGGATTTTACCCATCAGATTGTCTTCATGTTATTTTATATGTCTGACTTACAATTCTGAAGAAGGCAAGGCAATTCTTATCTTTCCATATGCACATCAAAGCGTACATACCCATTTATATTAAAATAACATTGATAGCATTTGGTGTCCTGTTACTATTAAAAAGAAAACAGTAGAATTTACAAAAAATAACAAAATTTGTTAGTGCAAAGTACCACAGCACTTCATTTTTATGCTGTTAGAGCATCTTCTTATTTTAAGGAATTTGCAACCATGTAAAATGTATTGAATTTGATAGACTCCCACCATAAAACAGCCGAATGCTTCATAAAACCAACAAAGGGATTGCATTTTTTTCTGCTTGGCAGATTAACTGCTGGTTTTGTTTCCTGCCAGATCACTCACTGTAACATGAGTAATAAATCAGGATGATTTTCTTCCTTTTTAACATTTTTATTTTCGTTCTTTTAAAGCATATCAAAGCTCTCTTTTCTAGTGGATTGCAAGATCCAGGACCTAATCTGTATGTGTTCCTTGCCCTCATCAACAGTTTTATTCAAATTCAGACACTTAAAGATGGAATTGGCATAAGGATGCCCTGACCTGGAGAAAGAAACATAAAAGGGCAGTTTGAGAAATGGGAGTTTGTGAGAGGGGAATGGTTTGCATGGGTGTCTGAGCCTGTTTTCAAAAGACCTTCAATGAAGTAGACTTGACATACAATGAACTGAACATCTTTAAAGTGTACAGTTGTATAAGTTTTGACATAGTATATAATCATGAAACTATCACCACATTAAGGTAGTGGACATATCCATCACCCCCAAAGTTTGTTGCTGCGTGTATCAATAGTTCATTGCTTTTTACTAATGAATATTATTCAGCAATACTGCGTATACTATTGTATGGCTATATACACCACAATTATATGGGTATATAAACACCAAAATTTGCTTATCCATGCCCCTGTTGCTGGGCATTTGGATTGCCTGGTTATTACAAACTAAGCTGCTATGAACATTTAAGTACACAGTTTTGTAAGACCTGATGCTTCCCTTTCTCTAGGAGTGGAATGGCTGGATCAAACAGTTTTCCAAAGTGATTTCCAAAGTGCTTGTGTCATTTTACATTCTCGCTGGTGGTGTTTGAGTTCCAGTTGCTTCACATCCTAACCAGCACTTGATATGGTCAGAACTTTTTAATTTTAGAGACTCAAAAAGGTTTGTAGTAGAATCTCATTAGAGTTTTGATTTGTATTTCCCTAATGGTTAATGATGTTGAGCATCTCTTCTTGTGTGTATTTGCATTTGTATATATTCTTTGGTGAAATGTCTGTTCAAATATCTTGTCCATTTTTAACTTGGGTTGTTTGTTTTCATGTCATTGAGTTTTGAGAGTTCTTTATGTATTTTGGGTTAAAGTCCTGTATCATATAGGTGATTTGCAATTATTTTTCCCAGTCTGCAGCTTATCTCTTCATCATTCGCATAATAATGTATTTCTAAGAGCAGAGTTCTTTTCGGGGGGCGGGCTTTATATCTATTGATACGTCTCCTACTAACTTATAAGTCATATGAGTACAGGGACTTTGTTTTGTTCAGATCTATATTTCCAGCTTTTGAAACAAATTAGGCACTTAATACATCCTTGCTAAATGAATGAACTTTCTAATGGAACATTTTCATTTTACAGATGAGGTAATAGTTTAACCAGCGTACTCATGGAATGTCGATTCTAGTTTCTTTAATAGGTTGGTTAAAATGAAGATTTCAACTAATGTTAAATTGTTTTCTGAAATGTTTCAGTCTAATTTCTTGCCTTAGTAAGCACTGTGCATCAAATAATTATTCTTCTCTTGATGATCAGTTTTTTTTTTTTTTCCCTGTGTTAACTGAAGGTGAATTAGAACCAAATATGGCTGAGATTCACTTATGTGGAAAGTCAGTAGTACCCCTACTCTCCATCCCCCAACACCAAATCCCCCATACCAGTGAGACAGAGGCTCATGAAGAAGATGACGTCAATTATGTAAAATTTACACTTCCTTTATACAACTGAGTAGAAATCTATTTATTGGTGCATTTGTTTCTGTTTGTGTCGGTTTATATACTTGATTCATTTTTCTATTAGACTTTTCTTTATTCATTTGAAATTTTTTATATATTTGAGATGCTAATCCTTTATTTGTTTTATATCTTATGAATATTTTCTTTCAGTGAGTCCCTTGTTTTTTAATTTGTTTAACTCTATAGACCTTTATAATTCTCATATAGTGAAATGTCACAGTCTTTTATAGTTTGTACTTTTTGTGCCAGTTTAAGAAATCTTTCCCAAGAAAGATCACAAATACATTTTTTACACTCTCTTCTAATAGTTTTAAAAATTTGTCTTTATTCCAGCTTATATATTTAATCGCTCAGAATTTTATTGTTTTGATTTAAAAATTTTAATAATATATATTTTTAAACCCAACATATCCCAAGTATTATCATTTCAATATATAATCAATGTACAAAATAATAATAAAATAACAATTTTGACCCGCTTCATCCATTTCTCCCACCCCCTACTCCCTTCTCTGGCAACCACCAATCTGTTCTATGTATCTACAAACTTGGGGGGTTTTTTTTGTTTTTTAAATTCTATATGTAAGAGATCATACAGTATTTGTCTTTTTCTGTCTGACTTATTTCACTTCGCATAATGCCATCAAAGTCTATCTGTGTAGTAGCAAATGGCAAGGTTTCATTTATACACACACACACACACACACACACACCACAGTTTCATTCATCCATTAATATACACTTAGATTATTTCCGTGTCTTGGCTACTGTAAATAGTGCTGCAGTGAGCATGTGGGTGTGTATATCTATTCAAGTTAGTGTTTTTGTTTTCTTTGACTAAATACCCAAAAGTGGAATTTCTGTATCATATGGTAGCTCTATTTTTAATTTTTTGAGGAACCTCCATACTGTTTTCCATACTGGTTGCACCAGTTTACATTCCCACCAGCAGAACACAAGTGTTCCCCTTTCTCTATGTCCTTACCAACACTCGTTGTTTATTGTCTTTTTGATAACTGCCATTCTAACAGGTGTGAGGTGATATCTCATTGTGATTTTGACTTGCATTTACCTGTTGATTAATGATTTAAGCGTCTTTTCATTTACCTGTTGCCATCTATATGTCTTGTTTGGAAAATGTCTATTCAGATCTTCAGCCCATTTTTTAATTGGATTGTTTCTTGTTGCTGTTGTTTGTTCTTTTTTGCTATTGAGTTGTATGAGTTCTTTATGTATTTTGGGTATTAACCTCTTATCAGATGCAGTAAGTCCCCTCCATATGAACAGCTTCTGTTCTGAGAGTGCATTCGTAAGTCCAATTTGTTCGTAAGTCTACCAAAGTTAGCCTAGGTACCCAAGTAACACAATTGGCTATACAGTATTGTACTGTAATAGGTTTATAATACCTTTCACACAAATAATACATAAAAAACAAACATAAAAAGTAAAGAAGACATTTTTAATCTTACAGTACAGTACCTTGAAAAGTACAGTAGCACAGAACAACAGCTGGCATACAGGGGCCGGCATCTAGTAAACAGGCAAGAAGAGCTACTGACTGGACGAGGGAGAGGAGGTTTGGTTTGAAAGGACTATTCTTCCTCTCTTGAATTGAACCTTTGAACCTTTGTCAAAAATCAATTGACCATATAACATGGGTCCATTTCTGGACTCTTCTGTTCTATTCCATTAATTTATTTGTCTGCCTTGATGCCAGTATCATATTACCTTGACCACTGTAGATTTAAAGTAAGATTTGAAATCAGGCAGTATAACTCCAACATTGTTCTCCTTTTTCAAAAGTTGCTTTGGATTTTCTAGGTCCTTTGCATTTCCATATGAGTTTTACTTGAGATTGCAGAGAATCTATAGATCAGTTTGGGAAGAATTGGTATCTTAATACTGAGTCATCCAATTCATAACCATCTCTTCATTTATTTCAGTCTTCAGTAGTTTCTCTTAAAAATACTTTGTAATTTAAATTGTACAGGTCTTGCCCATTTTGTGTAAGATTCATCCCTTAGAATTTCATATTTTTGATATTGTCATAAATGTTATTTCTTCATTTCAATTTCCAGTTCAATCATTGCTAATATGTGGAAATATCATTGATTTTTATATATTGGTCTTGTATCTGCAAACTTGCTAAACTCATGTATTAGTTCTAGTAGACTTATTATATTATTCTGTAAGCTTTTACACATATTTGAACATGTGGCCTGCAAATAATTTTTTCTTTCCAATCTGGATGTCTTTTATTTCTATTGCATATTGCACTGTCAGTAACTTCCATTACAGTGTTGAAGTATTTTGCTGGAGTCACTTCCTCTGAGATATCTTAATCCTTTTCATCACTTCTTTCCTCATTTAAATGGATAAATTTGCCTTCACTGAGTTCCTTTGGCTGCATATCTAGTCTCTCAAATGGTGACAGTGTCCACATTACCATGGTCAGTTATTTCTTTTTAAACTCCAATTATATTAAATTTTAATTTCACTTTCAATATTATCGCTCTTCTTATTTTTTCTTTAATTTTTCTCTTCTGTAATTTTTTTGTCTGTGCTTCCTCTAAGTTGACCCTTTGTTGATTATCCATTTTTGTAAAACATCATGTGGGTTTATCACTGGGCTACAGGGAGGCAACACGACTACATTCTTTGCTGTCTGTGTGTGAACTGAATAACAGACGTGCAGTGACCAATCAGTGACAGACTTTGAAAAAAGTGACATGATTGGTCATTGGTCATGATGCACAACTGTTATTCATCTAGTGATCTGTGGACTATAGAGCTACCAGCAAAGTTTGCATTCCATGCAATTATAGTTAATAAACTGTGGTAACTGAAATTTGCATTATGCTGTTGGGTGACTGGTGAAATTCTGTATACCAGAACCCTGCAAAATGAGGACTACCATATTTATTGGTTATATGGACATACTCTTTTGTGAAGTATCTAATCATCTCTTTTGCCCTTTTTTAAATGATAAATTATCTTTTTCTTATTGAAAGTATAAGAATTCTTTATATATTCTGGGAATTTGTATTTCTTTGGTTATATATTTCAGATATCTTCTCCAACTTTGTGATTTGCCTGTTCAGTACATTAAGGTATTTTTCAGCGTAATGTAGCTCAATTTATCAAATGTTTCCTTTATAGTTTGTTCTTTTTATGTTGTGTTTAAGAAATCTGCCAATTCCAAGGTCATAAAGGTATTTTCCTATGTTATCTTCTAAATGCTGTATTGTTACAATGCCTTTCATATTAGACTTATAATCACATGGAATTATTTTTATGAGATAAAGTAGAGAACAAAATATGCATATGGATGTCCCGTTGGCCCAGCCTTAAAGAGGTCATCCTATTCCCTACTGCTGTGCAAAATCACCTTTGTTTTAAATCATGCCTATAGAAGTGTGAGTCTGTTTCTGGTCTATTATGTCTAATAGTATATGTGTCTCTTCTTCCACTGCTTCCACACTATTTTACTTACTATAGCTTTCTAAGAAGTCTTGGTCCCTAGTACAATAACTTTTTCTTCACAATATTTTTGACTATTTTGGGCCCTTTTTAATTCCATGTAAATATTGGAATCAACCTGTTGATTTAATAAAAATAAACATACTGGAATTTTGCTTGAGTTTGCATTGAATTTATAGATAAGTTCTGGAAAAATGACATCTATACTGTGTTTTATGTAGGTATGTATATATGTGCATACACATACATATACACACACATAGTTTTAAAACCCCATTCTTTGTCTTTTCTTCTTTCAGTCTTGTCTCCTAATATTCTTGATAATTTTTTATTTATTGGCAAATGTAGTGCAGTAAGATGTAGAAATAATTTGAGGTTCTCAATGATAGCTATCTTTATCCAAAGAGGGTACATTTTTCTTTGGGCAGGAGTGAAGCTAGGTGGATCTCACCTTAATCCGAAGAAGGATTGAGCTGATTGGGAGTCTGATTTTAGCCTTGTGAATGCTGTCCTATTTCTGGTTCACCCCTGTTCTTAGGGTAGAACCTTTGTTGGGGGGAGGATTTCCCAACTGAACATCGGTGGGCCTCATAATCCTATTTTTGCCATTCCTGTTCTTTAAGACTGGTGGATGTTTTTTTGCAGCTTCTCAGTCCCTGATCAAGTGCCTTGAGTGGAAATCCAGGCCAGATACAGGCCACCTCTTGGAACTTCCCTCATCTCAGGGATTTTGCTCCTAAAGTCTCTACTGCTTTGGCAACTGCCCAGGCTTAAAAAAAATGTGAGGGGATCCAGCTTTTCACATTGTTCCAAGTAGTCTACCATCACCACAGGTAGAAATTCTGGCTACATTCTTTAAAGAGACACCTAATCGGAGACCTACTAGCTACAGCTTGTGAGGCCTCAGAAAGCTCTGCTGGCTCCCTGTCATCCTGGTTGACCTGAAATTCTTTCTATGCTGATGACATGTTAATAGCAGAAGTGTGCATTTCCCTGGAAGGTCTTTGGGTAGGCTTTCTTTGTGACATTCTCCTGGTTTGGTGTTGTAGGTTAGCCTTTGAATCGAAGAGGTGGAGTTCGTTGAGAGTCCTAGCAGGTTATCGTAAAATGAGGGTCAGCAGGAAAGAGGGGCAACACAGAATCTCTGGGTCAATAAGGCCTCGCATGAAGGAGGTGGATGAGAGAGGGCAAGCCTAGAACCAGGGCCTCAAAGGCAAGGTGTTTGGCCTGCAAAGTGCTGAAAGCTGAAGGCAAACTGTTTACCACACAGTGATTCGAAATTAGTTTGGTACTGAAATGGAGTCAGCGCAGAATGGGCTTCAGACATAGCTCCAAAACATACAGGCTACTCACTTTGGAAAAAAATCTAATTAAGCTCTCTGAGTATATGTGTAGAATGGTGACAGTTCCTTACTTACTGCTAGTGGGAGGATTAAATGGGACAATGTATATAAAGCATAGGTGCTTATGCATGGTAGTTCTCTTTCCTTCTCCAGTCAAATTCAATGGAATCAAACAGGAAGCAAGCAAAGGGGTATTTTTTCCTAGATGGTCAGATGTCTTTGCAAGCGTATCTATATGGTAACACATTTAACGTGGCAGTAATGCAATTTTGGAAAGAGAGAAACTATTTTGGTGCTTTAGGAGATCAATCATTTACTGTCAAAAATAATTCTGTTTCTTGATGCTACAGGGCTTTCTAGGAAATAGGACGATAGTGAATGACTTAATTTTCTGATGAAATGTAACTGTGGGATGGGATGTGGCAAATTCATAGTACGATGCTTATGAGATTAAATCCAAAATCTTTACATTTCCTTCATCTCTTAAAAAGCTATTCTGTTTGGAACATTAATGTGAAGAAGAGTGCTATCTTGGGGCAGGGGGATTTGAAAAAAACCTCCTATTTCCTTGATAGTTACACTTTGGCCAAGATGTGCAAATTGGGGCTTATGGTAATTTTTTAGAAAAATTAAAAAATACCTCTTTGCTTACAAAAAGTCCCATGGCACAACAAAAAACAAGTGAATGTGTACTTTCAGTTGAAGTGTGGTTGAATACATATTAAAATATAAGTAAACATAATATATTCATGTCATAATAAATGAGATCATTTGATTATTAGGAAAATTAGGGTTATCTATCTTTTGAAATCTAAGTTATAGCTCTCCAAGTGTACAAATGAATATCTGCATGAAACTTAACCTTGCGGCATTTCTCTTGGTGCATTTATTGCTTTTTTTAATGAAAATCTTTAGTTATTTATTTAGCTATTTGTAAATTAATGCTGACCTATATCATACTTAATCTAAAGCACAAAGTTTAGAAAGGGAAAATGAATTACCACATTTATAAATAGTTCTTTCTGATGGGGGGGTTATTTATTTATTTTTTGTAGAAACTTTACCACATGAGCTTTTTGTGTGAAAAAATTAAAACTAATTTTGACAATTGATGAATAAAGGTACTTTTTTCTATCTAACCCCAAATGACAATTATACACTTGTAAAATTATAAAGACTTTATAAGTGGATAAGCCGGTTTTTCTTATGGGCTTCCCAGCACATTCTGTCCCCTGTAGGAAGTCATCCACAGGAAGTCAGATTACTCCTAAAGCAATGTCCAGTGAGTGAAGAATCAGAATAAAGAGGAATAGGCTCTAGAACTTTGATGTCCAGAGATCTCCTCTAGAGACACTCCTACCAATGGGCCAGTGTCGTTGTGTCATTAGTTTCTTGGTGCTAAAGATCTCTAGGGGTGTTTAAAGTGGTATTTATTTGTGTTAGTATTTAATGAAAAGTTTCTTTAAAAATTTATGACTTCTTTAAATCCTGTTTCTAGAACAACGAAATATAGTGGAAATTTGGAATAAGACTTTGATCCAATTTTTTCACTCTTCCTCTTTCAGTCTATGTGGTTGGACAAAGCAGTTAACTTCTCTGAACTTTATGTTTCCTCTCTGGAAATGAGAGAATTGGTCTAGAATTCCAGATGGTGTCCAGGACTCCTCCCAGCTCTCAGGTTTCTATAATTAAAGACGTATTTAAGACTTCCCTAGCAGAACTCAACCACTCTTTTTGTAATTATTTCTTGATTTTATGCAGTCACTAACTAACAGAGTCTCTCTTTGTCTCCAGCCTATAAACATACACTAAACACCTATTTTTTTTTTCAGCTGTTCAGATTTACTGAGAGTCTAGATTTGTTAGAATGAGGCTTGTATAGCACAGGGAACTCTTCTCAATACTCTGTAATGACCTATATGAAAAAGAATCTAAAAAAAAGTGGATATATATATGTATGTGTGTGTGTATAACTGATCTACTTTGCTGTACAGCAGAAACTAACACAACATCTTTAAATCAACTATACTCCAATAAAAATTTTAAAAATAAATAAATACAATGGCCATGAACCTTGCATTCTGTCCAAGGTCAGTTCTTCTGGAGCTCAGTTTAAAACAAACAAACAAAAAAAAAGAAGGAAGCTTGATTATAAAGTAATGAAAAAGTGTATTGCACAACCCCCAGTGTCTACACTGCTAAATACATGTTGGGTTTTTTTTTTTTTTTTTTTTTTTTTTTGGAGGCCCAGCCGCTCCGCGGCATGTGAGATCTTCCCGGATCGCGACACGAACCCTTGTCCCCTGCATCGGCAGGCGGACTCTCAACCACTGCGCCACCAGGGAAGCCCACATGTTGGGTTTTAATGCAGTCACTCAATAAGCCGCGTGTTTATTCTACCGAAGCTACCCTTACTCTTGCAAGTCCTCTTTTGGAGTTGCCTTTAGGCAGAAAGTCGCCCAAGCAACTCTCTCCTTGCCTGATGGAGTATGTCTCAATTTTGACCCCAAATGATATATTTTGGCTTGCTTGTTTGAGCCTCTTTTATTACTCTCACTTCTGAATGACAGCACTGTCCAGAAATCAAGGCCACTATCATAGGAAGTTTTTCCACCGTATCTAAGCGTGTTTCTTGCAGATGTTAAGCACTCTGTAAATCTTGCTAAATAAAGAGAAGGTGCCGAAGGCTCTGAAAATAATTCAGAAGGAATTCAAAACAACTGCCTTTTGATCAGTTGCAGCTTCACTGGAATAAATATATTGTCTTCAAATACAAATAGGATGTATGTTACATACATATAACTTATGTGTATATGTATATATGTATATACACACACACATATATTTCACACACACACACATGCACTCCCCTCCGACTGCATACCAGGTACTAAACCTCATGATTTACCCATATAATGTCGCTTGAACCTTGTGCTCACTATTTGAGTGATTATTTGAAGGAGATGATAACTTATTGAAATAGGGAAATTTTAGCGTCCTCGTATAAAAAGGAACTTTCCATACTTTAGAGCCACACCTCATGTGTTTGTTCATTCATTGTTCATAAAATTCTCTAGATGAGAATAGCTATGGCTGTCTTTACTACGCTCTATTTCAACCCTGCACAACCCTTATTAATAAGTAACCTCTTTGTGTTTTATATCTTAAATTCATTATGATGCATTTAAAGAGAAATTGTCTTCCTACTCTGGTCTCAATACAAGGAACTGTTTACCATCACCCTTAGAATTCCCTGTAGTGTGAGTTTTCTCTTGTTTCAGGGCCTTCTTCTGTCTGTTACTGGAGTAACCGTTTATTTAGCAGTTTTTTTAAATAGAGAGAAGTCTGTCATGTGTGGAGTCTTACATTAGGCTAAACACCAAAAGGTCTTACACCTGCATAACTGTGGTATGTTCTTAGTTATTAAGTGACATCATCATTATGACACAAGTGATCTTTATATTCATTTGGATAAGTGTGAGCCCAAGACCATCCTTTCTAAACGGTAACTACATGTACCAAACCCTTTTAAGACATAATCAGCCAGGAACACAAGTGCTGGTCCTGTGGTCCTCAAGGGGAATCACTGAGTTTTTAGAGAAGCTGCTGTCTAGGTAGAATTTTGGGGGACTTTTGTGTTTCTGACCCACCAATAAATGTTGCTGCTGACAAATGATTAGAGTGACAGGTTAGGTTCACAAAAGTACTGCACGAATAATAATTATTTTAAAAGGTATATATGGAGATCGCCCAGAATAACTGCTGTTTGCTTCAGCACAGAATCTCCAAAAGTTCAGAATATCATCGATTTGGAGAGAGGGTGAGGGGAAGACTGCAGAAAAACCTGTCGACACTTACAAAAGCTTCATTTGGTTTTCAATCAGCTGAAGGACTTTCCAGAAGATGGTACTTGTGAAATTGATCTCAATTAAAATCAGCCCAAGTGCGGCTCTCCCACAATAGCTCCGCGGGCCCTGGGAGTGGCGGCGTGCTATTCCGCTATCATAGCACCAGCACCTGTCTGGACTACCCTGGCACTTATCCTGTTTTTAATTTTCACCTCAGCCTTTTCTTCTAAGCAGTCTTTGACCTCCGTGGCACCCCTAACGAACTCCTTTCAGCGTCCGCGCCTCTCCAGGTCCGAGTTATAATGGAAATGCAGTGAGGAACAGTGGTGCGGGCCGTCTTTCACCTCTGACAGCAGGGCCGGCACGTGGCTCGTAGCTGTCAGGACACTGACACGCCTCTGCAGCAGGATAATTGGGTACTTGAGGAAGATTCATAAGGCAATATGCTGCAGAGCTCCGTGTCCTGCCCGCAGGGCAACAAGGGGCACCCAGGGGAAGAGAGAAAGAGAAGGCTTCAACGGGAGATTGAAATCTGGTCTTGATAAATAATAATCCATTTATAATAGGACAGGATGACGACTTTGGTTCTAAGAAGGCCACGATTCATGCAGCTTGGGGGATGAATTTTAAAGATTTCAAGAATGAACTTTATGGAAGGTGAATCAAAGCCCGGTTAGGGTGCAAGTCAGAAAGTTGCGGAACATCCCGTAGAAGAGGAAGTGGGCAGCGTCACATGAAACAGGCCTTTTCATACCAGGAAGTTTGTTGTTTTAATCAAAGCAAGCCGTCTGACAGCTCATTATTAAGAGACAACAAGAAGTGACTTTATTAATATAGCGTGGAGTTGGTTCCTCTGCAAATTAAAGTCCTTTGTTCACTTGTGACAGTTTGCTGAGGAGGCATCTGTTAAGGGGTACCAAGCGGGATAACATTTTAAAAGTGTAATGTGATAACAATTAACCTATAATTCCTTTTTCTTATATTCCGCCCTTTCAATTTTATTAGATAAATTTATCATGAAAGGTGACGAAGACAAAGTCTTTCACATGATTTCCTTGTGAAGTGGCCCCTTGTGATTGGCATCATCTGTCACAACCTTATTGGCGTTTATTTCCCCCGATATTTATGATTTTGTTTATGGAATGTGACAGGTTGGTGGTTACTGTGCCTGCCTCGATTGTGAAAGGCCAGGAGTCTTCATTCAACATAATATTTTAGTGGGAAAAATAATAAGGCGGTTGATGTATTCAGTCAGCGTGTGTTGCGCTACCAAACGGGAGACAGAAATTTTAGGTAATATCATGTAATATCAGAGCTATGAAAAAAGATTTTTCCTTCTGTAGTGATATCCTGGGGATTCTGAAATCCTGAATCAGTAAGTAGTGAAGAAAAACATTTTGATTATAAGAGATTTATGTTTGACGATCTGGAAAATGATTTTGAAAGGCAGAAGTGAGCATCTGTAAATAACAGCCCGTAATAGAAAAGTCTCACATCCACTTCAAAGTTCTGTCACAGTCTGGATTTTGAAGGCTACGTAACATCACTCTTCTGTCCTCGCTGGTTTCCCTCTTAAATTTTTACTGCCCTGGAAATCAGAGCAAATTTGACCCATGAAAGAAATATGAGGACTCTAGGCCTTTAAATAAGGAAGGATGTTGCATTTGTCCTCCTTGGACAATGAACAGAAACTTCTGTGACCTGTTGAATTCACATTTTCTGGTTGGTTAGTTAAATATTATCAGAGATGAATTTTCTCATGGGAATTTTTTTTTTAAGAGATCAGCTTTAACTTTCTAGGATGTTTTACCATAAAATTTCTAAAAATCAAAATGCCTGAGTTATTCTTAGATCAATAGTGCAGATACGTTCAAATTGTTCCTGATCTTGGGGGATAATTTAGGTGTTTCCATAATTTTGCATCCTGATAGCTAGAGAATGCAGGGCAAGTGTAATAAGTGGGTCAGGACATTAATAAGTAAATGATAACATATTGCCATTTAAAGTTCCTGCCAATAGAAACAAAGAATATAACTCAATTCTTTCAACTTGCATTATGTCTTTAAAAAAACCCTATGGACGTTCTTTCATTCACTTACTCACCCAGTATTTACTCAGAATCTCCTGTGTGCTAGGTATTGTGCTAGCTACTAGCCTACAAAGATGAATAGGACAGGGTCCTTGTCCCAGATGATTTAAGGCCAATAAGCACCACAAACTGTAATAAGGGCCAGGTGAGAAGCTTGCAGAGGGCACACCAGGTACATTAAGAAGAGGGGTACTATATAAATATTTACACACATATATACATATATGTACTCAGACTTCTTATAATAATTCTTCTGTATGTTATGCAAATAATCCAAAGGTGTTTAGAAGAACAGAGAAAATTTCTGCTTCCCTTAATTAATCTCTTCCTTGTTTTCCATATCATCTGACAATTATCAAATTAACACCTCCCAGTTGAGAGAAACTAGGTAGAATTTTCTTCATGACATGCCCATACACGACTCTGGTTTCGGATAAAGATGACTTGCTGGTGGACCTGTGGCGAGGCAGGCAGGCAGTTTGTGGGGTTCACTGAGGGACCTAGTTCTTTCTGAGCTCTCTAGCCTCACCTCTTCCCTCCGCCCCATGCTCCCAGGTTCCTCACGTGTATATGTGCCCCTTCCACCCTCTGAACTCATCTTTTTCTGCTCCTCCCTTCACGCTCCACCGTGGCTTTGTGCTCTGTTCTGCGCTGCTCAGTTAGTACGCACCCAATTCAACAAGTCAGCTTGCGCTAAGTTCTGAATGTCAAATGATGGCTCAGCCAGTCTGTCTCACCCTGCTTCACAAAGTAGCAGACATAGGAAATGACAGCATTTGTGCAGGCATCCTGAGGTGACACACAGGCACTTAGGGCCTGAGGCCATCACCTGGGCTCCTGCCACCCTGGCCCCACCGGCCACCAGCAGCCTGCAGGGATGATGAATCAGGTACATGGGTTACCATTTGCCCCATCTGAGCCCAGCATACACACTGGGACTTCAGATTTTCATCCCTCCCTATAACATTCTGGCATTTTATTAGGAACCTCAGGTGCCCAAATATAAAAAAGAGGGGTGTCCAGCTTGGTAGTTCAGATCTCTGGAATTTGCCCAGCCTGTGCTGAAAATCTGGCTCTGTTCCATGAGTGTAGTGACTGTGGGCTCTCTTTTCACTTTTTTGTATCTCAGCGCCCTGCTCATGGGTTTTTGAGGGGTTTTTTTAAATTTTATTTTTTTATACAGCAGGTTCTTATTAGTTATCCATTTTATCCTTGTGGGGTTTTAAGGTGGATTGGATGCTATGAGTTAACATGCATAATACAGTCAGTGTGGAATTTCCAGGCACTGCATGTTCCATTAAACAGTCTTGCCATTGTCGGTGGGTATTTTAGACAGTAACAAGGCCACTGGAACAGAGATTGAATAAGAGAGAAAAATACTTTAAGCCTCCTATCTCAAAGCAAATAACATGTGTGCGAAGATGGCAGACTAGAAGGACGTGCTTTCACTCCCTCTTGTGAGAACACTAGAATCACAGCTAGCTGCTGGACAGTCATCGACAGGAAGACACTGGAACTCACCAAAAAAGATACCCCATATCCAAAGACAAAGGAGAAGCCAAAATGAGACTGTAGAAGGGGCGCAATCACAGTAAAATCAAATCCCATAACTGCTGGGTGGGTGACTCACAGACTGGAGAACACTTATACCACAGAAGTCCACCCACTGGAGTGAAGGTTGTGAGCCCCATGTCAGGCTTACCAACCTGGGGGTCTGGAAACGGGAGGAGGAATTCCTAGAGAATCAGACTTTGAAGACTGGTGGCATTTGATTGCAGACTTTGAGAGGATTGGGGGAAACAGAGACTCCACTCCTGGAGGGCACACACAAAGTAGTGTGTGCATCAGGACCCAGGGGAAGGAGCAGTGACCCCAGGGGAGACTGAACCAGACCTACCTGCTAGTGTTGGAGGGTCTCCTGCAGAGGCAGGGGTGGCTGTGGCCCACCGTGGGGACAAGGGCACTGGCAGCAGAAGTTCTAGGAAGTACTCCTTGACGTGAGCCCTCCCAGAGTCTGTGATTAGCCCCACCAAAGAGCCCAGGTAGGCTCCAGTGTTTGGTTGCCTCAGGCCAAACAACCAACAGGAAGGGAACCCAGCCCCATCCATCAGCAGTCAAGCGGATTCCAATCAGGAAACTTGCACAAGTCTCTTAGGTAGCCTCATCCACCAGAGGGCACACAGCAGAAGCAAGAAGAACTACAATCCTGCAGCCTGTGGAACAAACTCCACATTCACAGAAAGATAGACAAGATGAAAAGGCAGAGGGCTATGTACCAGATGAAGTAACAAGATAAAACCCCAGAAAAACAACTAAATGAAGTAGAGATAGGCAACCTTCCAGAAAAAGAATTCAGGATAATGATAGTGAAGATGATCCAGGACCTCAGAAAAAGAATGGAGGCAAAGATCGAGAAGATGCAAGAAATGTTTAGCAAAGACTTAGAAGAATTAAAGAACAAACAAACACAGATGAACAAAACAATAACTGGAATGAAAACTACACTAGAATGAAACAATAGCAGAATGACTGAGGCAGAAGAACGGATAAGTGACCTGGAAGACAGAATGGTGGAATTCACTGCTGCAGAACAGAATAAAGAAAAAAGGATGAAAAGAAATGAAGACAGCCTAAGTGACTTCTGGGACAACATTAAATGCAACAACATTTGCATTATAGGGGTCCCAGAAGGAGAAGAGAGAGAGAAAGGACCAGAGAAAATATTTGAAGAGATTATACTCAAAAATTTCCATAACTTGGGAAAGGAAATAGCCACCCAAGTCCAGGAAGCACAGCGAGTCCCATACAGGATAAACCCAAGGAGAAAAACGCCAAGACACATATTAATCAAATTGGCAAAAATTAAAGACAAAGAAAAATTATTGAAAGCAGCAAGGGGAAAATGACAAATAACGTACAAGGGAACTCCCATAAGGTTAACAGCTGATTTCTCAGCATAAGCTCTACAAGCCAGAAGGGAGTGGCATGATATACTACTTTAAGTGATGAAAGTGAAGAAGCTACAACCAAGATTACTCTACCCGGCAAGGATCTCATTCAGATTCGATGGAGAAATCAAACAGACAAGCAAAAGCTAAGCGAATTCAGCACCACCAAACCAGCTCTACAACAAATGCTAAAGGAACTTATCTAAGTGGGAAACACAAGAAAAGGACCTACAAAAACAAACCCAAAACAATTAAGAAAATGGTCATAGGAACATACATATAGATAATTACCTTAAACGTGAATGGATTAAAATGCTCCAACCAAAAGACACAGGCTTGCTGAATGGATACAAAAACAAGACCCATATATATGCTGTCTACAAGAGACCCACTTCAGACCTAGGGACACATACAGACTGAAAGTGAGAGGATGGAGAAAGATATTCCATGCAAATGGAAATCAAAAGAAAGCTGGAGTAGCAATACTCATATCAGATAAAATAGACTTTAAAATAAAGAATGTTACAAGAGACAAGGAAGGACATGACATAATGATCAAGGGATCAATCCAAGAAGAAGATACAACAATTATAAATATATATGCACCCAACATAGGAACACCTCAATACATAAGGCACTGCTAACAGCTATAAAAGGGGAAATCAACAGTAACACAATAATGGTTGGGGACTTTAACACCTCACTTACGCCAATGGACAGATCATCCAAAATGAAAGTAAATAAGGAAACAGAAGCTTTAAATGACACAATAGACCAGATAGATTTAATTGATATTTATAGGACATTCCATCCAAAAACAGCAGATTACACTTTCTTCTCAAGTGCGCACGGAACATTCTCCAGGATAGATCACATCTTGGTCACAAATCAAACCTCAGTAAATATAAGAAAATTGAAAAATTTCGTGCCCTGGTCTGGGAAGATAGCACATGCTGCCGAGCGGCTGGGCCCATGAGCTATGGCTGCTGAGCCTGCGCGTCTGGAGCCTGTGCTCCACAATGGGGGAGGCCACAACAGTGAGAGGCCCATGTGCCGCAAAAAAGAAAAAAAAATACTAGAGACAAATGACAATGAAAATACGGCGATCCAAAACCTATGGGATGCAGCAAAAGCAGTTCTAAGAGGGAAGTTTATAACTATACAAACCTACCTCAAGAAACAAGAAAAATCTCAAGTAAACAATCTAACCTTACACCTAAAGGAACTAGAGAAAGAAGAACAAACAAAACCCAAAGTTAGCAGAAGGAAAGAAATCATAAAGATTAGAGCAGAAATAAATGAAATAGAAACAAAGAAAACAATAGCAAAGATCAATAAAACTAAAAGCTGGTTCTTTGAGAAGATAAACAAAATTGATAAACCATTAGCCAGACTCATCAAGAAAAAGAGGGAGAGGACTCAATTCAATAAAGTCAGAAATGAAAAAAGAGAAGTTACAAAAGACACCACAGAAATACAAAGCATTCTAAAAGACTACTACAAGCAACTCTATGCCAATAAAATGGAGAACCTGGAAGAAATGGACAAATTCTTAGAAAGGTATAACCTTCCAAGACTGAACCAGGAAGAAACAGAAAATATGAACAGACCAATCACAAGTAATGAAATTGAAACTGTGATTAAAAATCTTCCACCAAACAAAAGTCCAGGACCAGATGGCTTCACAGGTGAGTTCTATCAAATATTTAGAGAAGAGCTGACACCCATCCTTCTCAAACTCTTCCAAGAAATTGCGGAGGAAGGAACACTCGCAAACTCATTCTATGAGGCCACCATCACCCTGATACCAAAACCAGACAAAGATACTACAAAAAAGGAAAATTACAGACCAATATCACTGATATAGTATACATAGAGAATCCTAAAAATGCTACCAGAAAATCACTAGAGCTAATCAATGAATTTGGTAAAGTAGCAGGACACAAAAGTAATGCACAGAAATCTGTTGCATTCCTGTACACTAATGATGAAAAATCTGAAAGGGAAATTAAGGAAACACTCCCATTTACCATTACAACAAAAAGAATGAAATACCTAGGAATAAACCTACCTAGGGAGACAAAAGACCTGTATGCAGAAAATTATAAGACATTGATGAACGAAATTAAAGATGATACCCACAGATGGAGAGATATACCATGTTCTTGGATTGGAAGAATCAATATTGTGAAAATGACTATACTACCCAAAGCAATCTACAGATTCAATGCAATCCCTATCAAATTACCAATGGCATTTTTTACAGAACTAGAACAGAAAATCTTAAAATTTGTAGGTATACATAAAAGACCCCGTATAGCCAAAGCAATCTTGAGGGAATAAAACGGAGCTAGAGGAATCAGACTCCCTGACTTCAGACTATACTACAAAGCTACAGTAATCAAGACAATATGGTGCTGGCACAAAAACAGAAACATAGATCAATGGAACAAGATAGAAAGCCCAGAGATAAACATACACCTATGGTCAACTAATCTATGACAAATATACAATGGAGAAAATACAGTCTCTTCAATAAGTGGTGCTGGGAAAACTGGACAGCTACATGTAAGAGAATGAAATTAGAACACTCCCTAACACCATACACAAAAATAAACTCAAAATGGATTCAAGACCTAAATGTAAGACTGGACACTATAAAATTCTGAGAGGAAAACATAGGAAGAACACTCTTTGACATAAACCACAGCAAGATCTTTTTTGATCCACCTCCTAGAGTACTGGAAATAAAAACAAAAATAAATAAACGGGACCTAATGAAGCTTCAAAGCTTTTGCACAGCAAAGGAAACCATAAACAAGACGAAAAGACAACCCTCAGAATGGGAGAAAATATTTGCAAATGAATCAACGGACAAAGGATTAATCTCCAAAATTTACAAGCAGCTCATGCAGCTCCATATCAAAAAAGCAAATGACCCAATCCAAAAATGGACAGATGACCTAAATAGACATTTCTCCGAAGAAGACATACAGATGGCCAAGAAGTATATGAAAAGCTGCTCAACATCACTAATTATTAGAGAAATACAAATCAAAACTACAATGAGGTATCACCTCACACCAGTTAGAATGGACATCATTAGAAAACCTACAAACGACAAACGCTGGAGAGCGTGTGGAGAAAAGGGAACCCTCTTGCACTGTTGGTGGGAATGTACATTGATACAGCCACTATGGAGTACAGTATGGAGGTTCCTTAAAAAACTAATAATAGAATTACCATATGATATAGCAGTCCCACTACTGGGCATGTACCTAGAGAAAACCATAATTCAAAGAGACGCATGCACCCTGATGTTCATTGCAGCACTATTTACAATAGCCAGGTCATGGAAGCAACCTAAATGCGCATCGACAGATGAATTGATAATGAAGATGTGGTACATATATACAATGGAATATTACTCAGCCATAAAAAAGAACGAAATTGGGTCATTTGTTGAGACGTGGATGGATCTAGAGATTGTCATACACTGTGAAATAAATCAGAAAGAGAAAAAGATATCGTATATTAACGCATATATGTGGAACCTAGAAAAATGATACAAATGAACGGGTTTGCAGGGCAGAAGTTGAGGCACAGATGTAGAGAACAAATGTATGGACACCAAGGGGGGAAAGCTGTGAGGGGTGGGGATGGTGGTGTGATGAATTGGGCGATTGGGATTGACAGGTATACACTGACGTGTATAAAATTGATGACTAATAAGAACCTGCTGCAGAAAAAAAGTAGAAGTCAAAAATTGAAATGAATCCTAAAAAAAAAATAAATAACGTGTGCTTTCATACATCTATGCATAAATGAATGTATAAATACATATCCATATATACATACATACACAGTCGTCCCTTGGTATCCACGGGGGATTGGTTCCAGGAGCCTCCAATTCCGCAGATGCTCGTCTTATATAAAATGGTATAGTATTTGTATACAACCTTCACACATCCTCCTGTGTACTGTAAATCATCTTGATTACTTAGAATACCTAATACAATGTAAATGCTATGTAAATAGTTGTAAATACAATGTAAATGCTATGTAAATAGTTGTAAATACAATGTAAATGCTATGTAAATAGTTGCCAGAGCGTGGCAAAGTAAACTTTTGCTTTTTGGAACTTTCTGGGATTTTTTTCCCCCCGAATATTCGATTCACAGTTGGTTGAGTCCCTGGATGCAGAACCCGTGGATACCAAGGGCCAACTGTATATAGCGTTTTCTGTACTTGGAAAGCACTGCTCTCCTTTCTCCTTTGTTCCCCGGTTAACTCGTTTTTGTGTTTTCAACTTAGTTCCGATGTGATGTCCTCTAGAGAAGGTCCCTGCTCTTACTCCGTTTATATTTCAGTAGAGAGAGGCAGGCGGTAAACAGGTAAACAAATCAGATTGTTGAGAATCATGATGTGATGGAGATTTCAAAGAATGCTGTATGGGATTCCTAGGAGGTAACTTGCTGGCGGACAACTGAAGGAGAGGGAGATGCCCAGCCGCAGGGTCTTTCAGCCTAGGGGTCCTCAGCTGTGAGTGAGAGGTAGAACACAGTTCAGCATATTTAGGGGACAGAAAGGAGCTTAGTGCTGCTGGAGCCAGAGGAGCACGGGGAAGGTGTAATTAGAGGAGGTTGGAGACTGAGGCCCATCCTTGTGAAGGATTTCCTGGTCCTCCCCGGCCCCTGGATGCTGGAGACGGCGTACATCGGAACCTGATTACTAACAACCTTCCTGGTAGAATCTCAGAATCTCCTTTACCCAAAGGCAGAGGTAAACTAACTTTCCCACCCCATCCTCCAGCCACAGCTTCTTGTTGGTTGTGACTTTGCATCCTTCATCACCTTGTGTGATTCCTGGCACAAAGTAAGGGCTTGATAAATATTACCAGAATAGTCACACGAATGAGCTGAATACTGGAGATACACGGGAAAATGAACTGTTGTTTTAAGAGGAGACTACACTTCGTCATGCAGAAAGTTTACCTTCTCTCTAAGAAGAGCCCTGCGGCTCCTTAGCCCCACCCACTTGTTCTGTGTTTCTTTTGGGAATTCTTGAATGCCATTTAGCATTGAATAAAATGTCTTCCCCCCCCACCTCTTGCTAATTATAATCATACAAGCAGTGAACTAAACAGTTGGGGGTGAAAGAAATTCTGATGATGTTAAAAATGCAAATAGTTTTCACACCAGATTAATTTATTTAACTAAGAGTCCTGATCTTTAAGCCTTAAATGTTTGAGTGTGAAACGTTTTATTCACCGGGGAGGTAGTCCACAGTGAAGGTGGTCTGAAGCTCATTCTTCTATCAGGAGCGATGTTAGGTTGCATATTGTTTAGCTAGTTTTTAACGGGCAAGTTGTGAGTTCTTTAAAACATTTCAGGATGTGATTTACATGATTCAAGATTAGCAGGTCCGGGGAACTCTGGGGCTGTTTGAGGTTATAAGAAGCCAAGTCATACAAGGGTCTGAAAGGATGTTGGTGTTATCTGTGTGTTTGACTAATGTTTGAATTAAATGTTTTATATTTCATCAAAGCAAGACTGAAATTCATTATTACTGCTGATATGCAGCACTAATTGCAGGAAATAACCAGCCCTTCCATGTTCAGTGCCAAATGCTGATAGTTGAGCGATCTGTTCTCTAGAGGGGGAAATCATAGGTCTTAGATCTGGGAGAGAATTTAGTTCACTGTGTTTCAGCTATTTTAAGCTCAGACTCTCTTTTAAAAAAATAAAAAATAAAATCCCTTGCCTTTATTTTCTTCAACCTTCAATTTCTTTAGTTTGTATTATTGAAACAATAATTTTTTTCCAAAGGTGAGATTATATTATAACGATAAATGTAATTTTTCAAACTACACATCTGCCCCAATCAGTCCTGCATCCTGGTTGAGAATCACTGTATTCTTCAGAGATGAGAAAACTGAGGCTTTGGTTAATTAGGTTTTAAGATTAAGCTTTATCATGGACCTTTTTAAGGTAAAGCAGGTACCTGGTTGGGGTTCCTTCCCCATGTGTCTTATATAAATGCTAGAGGAGTCTAGAAATTCAAATTCAGATTTTTCAGATATTCAGGCATTCCTCCTGTCCTTATGATGTTCTAAAACCCCCGTGTTGGGTAGGTTTCCCCATGTGAGCTGGCATCACAGGTCCAAATTTCCCTCTGCATCTCAGGCCCTGTGCACATGTGTTTTACTTGTATAGCAGCAAACATCTGGACCTGAGTGGTCATTCTGCTACCCTGGGATGGTCTCTGGAAGTAACAGTATACATTAGAAAAATATATCACATTCTTTTAGAAAAGTGACTTGGTGTGAACTCTATGATCTCACAAAGTAGAGAGCAACTGGCGTATTTTTAAAACAATATTATTAGGAAGGATAATGACAAATGTGATCTTCTGGTGGGAAATTGAAATCACAGATTAAATTACGTTCCCGGCTAATAAATTCACTAGGAGAACAAACCAGAGCAAATACCAGCAGAACACAGCCCTAAGACATTAAATAAAGATGATATGATTGAAAAGGAAGATAAATCAGGGTGGAAGCAAGAGTCTTGTTAATGTGCCTGGTTATAATTGTGTCTAGCTGGTGGAAAAGGATTTTTGAATCTTACATATTCAGCTAAACAAAATGAGCTGGTTCCTTCCTGTAAACTTCACTGAAACTTGTTTCCGGGGCCCCTGCATGGGAAGGTAGAAGTGGAATAATAATAGCATTTACTGTTATAATAAACATTAAACCATTATTCAAGGGGTCTCGGACATTGATCTCAACATCCTCACTAAAGAGTAAGATAAAAGTAATTATATACTTATAAGTGCTGTATATATTCATAAGTGCTGATAAACCATAATATGTGGTTCTTTCAAAATGATATATGAGCATGTATATACACATTAGATAAGACACATAATTATATGGAAGATGTAAAATATTTTAAAAACTGAATTATATGTATTAAAATAGAAGGGTTCATTTTATTTTGGTTTTGATCCCATGTTACTATCATAAATCTTTAGATAATCAAATCAAGGTGTCACTGGAAATGCTTACCAAAACCCAGTTGATCTCAACTGCATGCTGACTTTGAATAAAACAGAGCTTGAGAGGTAGAGAATAGAAAATTATTTAAAGGATGAATAGGGAGAAAATACATATAGGATTAAATGGAAGAAATCCATAGAGAAGTTTGGTTTTTCATTTGCTTCTAAATTATAACTAGACTTGAGGAATCTGGCTAAAGAATGGGAAATGGGAAGGGACCCCCAGGTAAGATTTAGTTTTGCAAAATTTTGAAACCATAGATGAGAAGCTGTGTAGCATTTGGGGAGGTTGGTGAGCAAATGAGCATGATGAGAATACTAGATAAGAAGTGACATATGTTTGAACTGATTTATAGAGCAGAGACAATAGATATGTTTGGTGATAAAAGATTTTCTACAGAGTTGGGTATGAAGCATGCTAATGAAAATTATGGTGTGTGAAGGTTATTGCTGAGAGATAACAAGGTTAAAAATAAAAGAATTGGGACTGCCTTGGTGGCTCAGTGGTTAAGAATCTGCCTGCCAGTGCAGGGGACACGGGTTCAAGCCCTGGTCCGGGAAGATCCCACATGCCGCAGAGCAACTAAGCCCATGTGCCACAACTACTGAGCCCGTGAGCCACAACTACTGAGCCCACGTGCCACAACTACTGAAGCCTGCACGCCTAGAGCCCGTGCTGCACAACAAGAGGAGCCCCACAATGAGAAGCCCGCGCACCACGAGGAAGAGTAGCCCCCGCTTGCCGCAACTAGAAAAAGCCCGTGTGCAGCAACGAAGACCCAACACAGCCAAAAATAAAAAAAAAAAAAGAATTGGGAAGTTAGAGAGTTTTGGAGCTCATGGACAGATGACAGAGGAAAATCCATCACTTTGTGGCCAGATGTTTAGTATTTAATATCACAGGTTCAGTTGGATGCAATCTCTCTTGCTGTAGATGTGGCGAGTCCTCTTAATTTTGTTTCTTCGTTTGGCCTCATTAATGTTGGACCAGTAGAGCCTCTGGCCTCCGATGTTTCAAGGGTTTAGAAGCATTTTATAGTCTATTTGTGTGTGTGTGTGTGTGTGTGTGTGTTTCCCAGAAAATCTACATCTACATACAGACCTCCCTCTTTCCCATTTTGAATTCTAGGGAGCCTGTTTCCTTGGGCCAAGTAACCAGAAATTGAGGATAGGGAGCTCAGAAAGGACCTTAAGGGAACTTTGGTCCTTTGAGTTTTGTTTTTCTACCCGTAGTGTGTTACAATAGCTTGTCTATTGATTCACTTGTACTTTGAATATTTAATCTTAGACTTGGCTTTGAAAGACCGCATTTCAATTATTTGAATTGTCTGTGGAGCTAAAACAGTACCCTACTGTTAAACATGTTAGTTAATGATGGAACGTATTTCCGCACACAAACACACTTTAATCAAGCAAAACCTCAGAGCATGGAAGATCTTGGTTTACATATTGCCTGGTTATTCTGACCTTTTTTCATTTCTTTTATTTGGGAGATGTGATAAGCCAGAGATTTGAGCTGCAAATTCCAAATCACAATCTCCTTTTTCTCAGCTAGAAACCACAAATCATAGCCAAGCAACTGTTTTTAAGTGGTACAATTTAGAGATACTGTGGAAACATAAAAGGTGGTGCTTTTATAGTAGCTCAGAGGAATTGAAAGGAAAACATTCTTCCACTGAGGCCAGGATCGTTAGCCCGTTACAAGGGAACATACCTGTCTGCATCACGATGAGGCTGAAGTAGAAAGCATCGCGTGGGCAGCGCTGGTGTAAAAGATGTAAATCCCCTCTGAAACTTCGATACCTGAAAACATACCTATGTGTATATGGCTTTTCTACCTTATATTCAACTCTTTCGGAGCAGCTTAGTTTTAAAATTTTACAAGAGGGATCATGAGAGAGCAGAGGCCCTTGCTTATGAAAAGAGACAGACAGAAACTCTGCACATTTAATTTTCTGGAAAAAAAAAATCCCTACTACTAATTGTTTCCCAAACCCTTCTTATTTTATTAGGCACAACTCCATTAAATCATGTTCTTCACTCATCATCTCTTTAATGAAAAAATTATATTTAAATACTCACGTCAAGTAGAAATTGAAGCAAAGTAGATTGGATTACTCTAGTAATCCCGGAAGAGAAATTTAAATTCTATAGTGAATTTGTAGGCAGTTACAAGTTATATTTCCACTGCAAATCAGAACAATGAGCTGTGACAAGTTATGGGGACGTAGGGTGGGGAAGGTTGGAAAATATATTGTTTTCCTGTGTGATGATGGCCTTGGAAAAAAAGATAACTAGATCCTTTCAAGTTTGACAAGAATAAGGATCAAAAGACATGAGGTCCATGAGGTAGCCAATAGAGAAGGAAGAAGGCTTTTGTTAAAAAAAATGGGGGGGAATGAAATAAAAATATCCAGTGGGGGGCTTCCCTGGTGGCACAGTGGTTGAGAGTCCACCTGCCAGTGTAGGGGACATGGGTTCGAGCCCTGGTCTGGGAAGATCCCACATTCCGCGGAGCAACTAAGCCCATGCGCCACAACTACTGAGCCTGCACTCTAGAGCCCACGAGCCACAACTACTGAGCCCATGTGCCACAACTACTGAAGCCCGCATGCTTAGAGCCCGTGCACCGCAACGAAGAGTAGACCCTGCTCGCCTCAACTAAAGAAAACCCATGTACAGCAATGAAGACCCAAAGCAGCCAAAAATAAATTAATTAAAAAAAAAACTGTACTTAGTAAAAAAAAAAAAAAATCCAGTGGTCAGTGGTGCTTAAAGAGTGTGGTTGTCCACATTACCATAGGACCATAGATCAGTGCAATTGTCCGTGGACAAGAAACCAAAAGTATTGATACTTGGTTGACCTGCTGGTAGAGCTCGGGTCACCTCCCTGAATCACGTCGTCAGTCTTGTTGAGATAGCACATCAGTTAAACGAAACTGTCATCCCTACAAGGCATCCAGCATAAGACACCACATTTTGTCACCACAAAGTATGGCTGTGAGCACTGAGAGAGTGAGATGGGGATTGTGAGTAGTGATTTAGGAGAGGAAGATTGGAGCACTTGTGTATAAAGGATGTTCTAATTCTCCCCACTGGACTAGTAAGATTGAGGCAAACTTTTTAAGACAGAATAAGGAACCTGGAGTAGGAACCAGATTCCACTACTGCCCAATGAAATACGTTTTAATGTTCTGAATGTCCTTCTCATTTTTCTTCTTCTGTATAAAATCCATTCCCTCTGAAGGTGAACAAACATTATATGTACTCTCCCCATAGAGAATACATAAATGTCCGCTGTGAATGCATATAGAACTAGTATAGCAATCTCTAAAATTAACTGTATACTTTATAGTGTCATATTTATACCTCTCCAAGAATTACTATCAATTTCTTTCTTTGATATTATTAAAGGAATAATTTGCTAGAAATTTCTTGATGCATCTGTCCATTTAAATAGTCACGCTACTTTAGGTCAGCATATTATTTTTAGATTTTTGAAGTGAAGTCTTTTTAAATGTACAAAACCTAACATTTCTGCTGTGTTTCTGAAAGATTAAAGAAAAATTCCATTAAGAAATAGTAGGAGAATTCAACCGTGTCTTCTCATGTGTTACTAGCGTTTTGCATTCCAAATAGAAAATATGCCAAGGTGCATTGTGTATTAATCAATCAAAATGCAAAAGTAACAGCAAAATTCGCCCTAACAACCAAGAATATTCCTCAGGGGAGCTTTCATTGAATTGCCTGGGTTTTGACATAGAGTAACCCAGCTGTCCAGCTATTGATTTGAGCATAATTATCTGCTGCTTAGTAATTAGTTACATATGCATTGGAATTGTGTCACTGTGCTTTTAAGTGGAATTAAGGGAAATAGTGACAGTGTATTATTGTTTGAGGGTAACACTATAGTTTCCAAAGATAAGAATCCATTGTTAGGCCTTTCAGTGGGCTGAATTTTTCACCCGATATAGTCCCACCCAAAGAAACCAGGAAAAGGGCTTCTGGACATCTGTTTCTGGATTTTGTTTTTTACAGTTCTCAGTTGTGTATCATATTCCTTTACACACCTGAGCTTGAAGCCATTTCTTAGGCTTGAATGTATTAAAATTCAATGTGTGTGTGTGTACCCACACTTTCTTGACAAATTTTGCATTATAAGAAATTTTATTCTTTGGTAATGGTTGTGCCTTGGACCAAAGATGCTTTACCTTTTGACAAATCTTTATGAAAGAAAGGGGAAAAAGAGTGTTCAAATTGATTGTCCCCAAACATACAGGCTAAAATCAGGGTTTCCGATGTAAGTAACTCATTGGGATGATGGTAAAAGATGCCTTCCTCTGATTCTTCATGGTCCTGTGGATAACTCCAGGGGTGGGACTGATATTTAGAGATCTACACTGTTCATCCTTGATGTTAAGATACGTGATCAAAAGGGAATTCCCTGGCGGTCCGGTGGTTAAGACTCCGTGCTTCCACTGCAGGGGGCATGGATTTGATCCCTGGTTGGGGAACTGAGATCCCACATGCTGCCAGGCACAGCCAAAAAAAAAAAAGGTATGTGATCAATCAATTTTTAATTTTGTCCAAATTAATTTCCCACATGATATGGACGAACATTTCCTTATTCATAAACTTCATTTAAAGCCAGCTTCGGCCAGAAAGCTGTGGCTAATGTTGTGTCACTTGAGGACCCGAAGTTTACTCTAAAGATGTATTTCATATATGTAAGATGCTCAGAATGATCCTTTACTGGTGCTTATACGGTGGTAAGGATATTGCAGGCTTTTTCTGACCTGCTCCTAAGTGACTGAAAAACGTAGCAAGATGTGTCTTCGGCTAATTTTGATGTTTTGATATAGAATCAAACTTTCATAACGGTTGATGTTAGACTTCATTTTTATGACTTGAATAACTGAAATTTTCTGACTATGCCATTTTGTTTAGAACTGTGTTTACAAAATTTGTAATAGCGACACGTTGCTGAGGCAGTGAGCAAAATGTGTGAAATATGGAAATGAGCTTAAAAAAATAGAGAGAACACTGAACTGTTTTCGGAGGCTCCCGAAACCCTTCCCACAGTTGGTCTTGAATAACAGGAAGAGAGATGAAGATTTCCTTCAGTCCAGCCTAATCTAAATATGAAACTCCCTCCACTTCCTTCTGACTCCACTTTATCTCTTTGCTCTTGTTTAGTGGAAATCCTTTCATTATCTAGTTAATGAAGACATTTATTCAGCTTTTACCATTTATCTTTTGAACTTGTTTGCATTGGCGTTGTCCATCATTAATTGAAAGATCCTAGATCGCAGGGTCAAGTTCTCTTACATTCTGTTTCTAAGATGCTTATTACCATCCAATGCTAAGTAGATAATAAATTAAAGCTTTCAAGGTGTCTTTGCTTACATTTCCCATTATCCCTGGTGGAAAAATATTTTTCTACGTTGCGTCATCAGCTGATGCCCTTTCATACCTATGGTGAGGCTAAGGATGGAGGGGGATGGGATACAGTATGGGGTAGGGTTGCGGCTGGAGAGGAGTTTAGGGTGGCAAATAGGAGCTTGCTCTCTGGAATCAGGCAGCCCCACAGGAATATTCACTTCACAACTTTCTTTCTGGCCTTGGACCTTCCAAACCCAAATTTCTTCATCTGTAAAATGGGAATATAATACCTATGTTCTGGGCTGATTTGTGCCCCCCGTACCCTAGAACGTGATGGTATTTGGAGACAGGGTGTTTACAGAGGTACTTAAGTTAAAACAAGGCACTAGGATGGACGCTAATTTAGTATGAATGGTGACCTTATAAGAAGAGGAAACTTAGACGCAGCCATGGGCAGAGGGAGGACGCTGTGAAGACACAGGGATAAGACACTCATCTGCCAGCCAAGGAGAAAGACCTGGAACAGATGCTTCCCTCCCAGTCCTCAGAAGGAACCAACCTGGACCCCAGACGTCTAGCCTCCAGAACAGTGAGGCAATTCATGCTGGACCACACCAATGCGAGCAAGTTCAAAAGATAAATAAGACAGTTTCTGTTGTGTAAGCCATCCAGTCTGTACTACTTTGTTATGGCACCCCTAGCAAACTAACACAAGCTCCTTCATGGTATTGTCATTAGGTAAGATCCTATTTAAAGTGCCTACCATAGTGAATGTTGTGTAATAGACGCTCAACAAATGGTAGTTTAATAAAATGGTCAGAGGTGACAAAAGAGAACAAAAGTGGAAACATTTTTAGAAATATATTTGCATTCTCAAGGCCTTTATGGGCATGGAGGTAGATTTGGAAGAAAATACAAGGGAGTGTCTTTTTGTTTCCGTTAGGTCCCATGCAAACATATGAGCATTTATGGATTGACAGTATTCAGTTGTGTTTTCTTTTGCAGTTGTCCCTTTGGGATGATAAATGAGCCTCACAGGAGGCTTTATGATCTTGAACCATAGAATTCAGAGGGTGCCTGCATGTTGAATGCTTGGTAAAAATATGGAAGTAGTGGTGTCCCAATCTATCTGGTTTCATTGGATGGGTTTCACACTACATCGCTCTCTGGCAAAGAAGTATTGTGAGCCCAAATAATTTGAAAAATGGCCGGTGTTAAAAGATGCCTCCTGCTGTTGACTCACGCTCCTCTCTGAATAACCAGCAGTTACTGTATTTATGTGGATCTATGGCGCATTGTTAAGCATCAGTTAAACATTTTATACGTCAGTTCTACGTGCCAGACGTCAGTTCTGCAAGCCTTTCCGCTGTTAAGTTTTTTAAAAGTTCTTTTATTTGCAAGCTGTTTTTCAAGATGAATAAGTGTAAGATTCTTTTTTCTTATTTTGTACTTCCAAAGAGTAATTCCTTCTAATTTGAAGTTTAATAAAATTGTAAGTTAGAGTAATTGCTTCTAAAATGCCCGGGTTTCTCATAAGAATGTCAGGGTCGGCACATTTCTTAAGATATTAGAATTCTTCAAATGCTTCGCCTTTCAACTGCATTGATGTGGCATGTTTTATTAAACACTAATGGGTCTTCCCAAGTCATAGCAGCAGTAGTTAGGGAAGGTCATTTCAGTGGCAAGGTTATATTTCATGAAACATCATTTCGGTGGCAAGGTTATATTTCATGAAACAGTCTCCCCCTTCACACACACACGTACAATCTTAACTATAATCAAATAGATTCTCTAGAAGGCTAGTCAAGTTTCTTGTTTTGTTCTCTTTGGTTTGGTTTGAAGGTAATTTTGTGACGAAGGCTCTCCTCGCATGGAAATAAGACATTGGTCACCACTGAGGAAGAGGACGGACTCCACAGCAATCATCACCTGGACCCCAGCTCTATTTTTTAAATTAATTTTTATTGGACTGTAGTTGACTTACAATGTTGTGTTAGTTTCTGCTGTACAGCAAAGTGAATCAATTATACATACACATATATCCACCTTTTTAAGATTCCTTTCCAATATAGGTCATTACAGAGTTTTGAGTAGAGTTCCCTGTGCTATACAGTAGGTTCTTATTAGTTACCTATTTTATATATAGTAGTGTGTACATGTCAATCCCAATCTCCCGATTTATTCCTCCCCGCCCTGCCTTTCCCCCTTGGTAACCATAAGTTTGTTTTCTACATCTGTGACTCTCTTTCTGTTTTGTTAATAAGTTCATTTGTACCATTTTTTTAGATTCCACATCTAAACGATATCATATGATATTTGTCTTTCTCTGTCTGACTTACCTCACTCAGTATGACAATCTCTAGGTCCATCCATGTCACTGCAAATGGCGTTATTTTGTTCTTTTTTATGGCTGAGTAATATTCCATCGTACATATGTACCACATCTTCTTTATCCATTCATCTGCTGATGGACATTTAGGTTGCTTCCATGTCCTGGCTATTGTAAATAGTGCTGCAGTGAACATTGGGGTGCATGTACCTTTTCAAATTATGGTTTTCTCTGGATATATGCCCAGGAGTGGGATTGCTGGATCATATGGTAGCTCTATTTTTAGTTTTTTAAGGAACCTCCATACTGTTCTCCATAGTTGGACCCTAACTCTAGCTTATGTACCATGACTCACAAAGGAAATATATAAGTGATAATAGCAAGTAGTCGTGCTTACAAGCAGTTGACACCCAGCAAATGGGAAAAGTGGTAAGCCTATTTGACCACCTAGAAACTTCACAGAAGTTTCCAGGCTGTTCTCAGTTTCAGGAAGGGTTAATAGAAATTCTACCTACGCTGGTTCTAGCTGCCGTCCTTTTTCCCTGGAGTACTTCACAGGCTTTGTATCTGGCCTCACTGTCTTGACTAATTCCTACAGCTCCTTCTCCTCCTTTGTCTTTTTAAAGCCCAAATTGTATCCCGCCTCTTCTCCACTTACAACCCTCCAGTTGCACCTAATTGCTCTCTGGATAAAGTTTAAATTTCTTAACAAGGTCTACGAAGTACTTTAAGCTCTGGCTTCTGCCTGCTTCCAAGTTCCGACAACCACCCTTCTGTGTCCTGCCTCTGGCCACACGGAACTACCTGCAGGTCTGGGCCTTCTTTTGCCTCCGGGCCTTTACATGTGATGTTCCTGCTGTGTACAAGCTCTCTGTCATTCATATCCCACTGCTCCCCATCTGCTCGACCTAAGCTTTGCTGCTCTGGGACTGAATTACACGGTCCTTCCGTGTGCTGTCCCACCCACCCCTAGAGCGGTGGGATAGGGAGTGTGGGAGGGAGACGCAAGAGGGAAGGGATATGAGGATATATGTGTACATATAGCTGATTCACTTTGTTATACAGCAGCAACTAACACAACATTGTAAAGCAATTATACTCCAATAAAGATGTTAAAAAAAAAAGTACCTATCACTTGTCTTTCCCGCTAGATACTAAGTATTTGAGGGCAGGAACAGTGTCTTTTGCCTGTTATAGTGTCTAAAATGCGTAAGAGGAAGTATGAAGAGAAATAGCTGTAGAAGGGAGGGAGGGAGGGAGGGAGATAGCAATGGAAAATGCTGGAAGTGGGAAATGGGGGTACAGGGAGAAGGGGGATGGCATTAGTAGTGAGCTTATTATTTATTGTACCAGTTTTTTTTTTCGTTAAATCTTCCCAACAACTCTTTGAAGCAGGAATTGGTTTTTTTCTTTTTTTTTCAAAATTCCAACAGTTTACTTGGCAGAAAATTGACAAGCTAATTCTAAAGTTCATATAGAAATTCAAAGGATCTAAAATATACAAGAAAACCTTAAAGAAAAACAAAGTTGGAGGACTTAAACTACCAGATTTCAAAACTTACTATAATACAATAGTAATCAAGACAGCATAGTTTCTGTGCATAGACAATTAGATCAGTGGAATAAAATCCAGACACAGACCCTCACCTATATAGTTCACTTGACTTATGACAAAGGCTCCACTGCAGTTCAGTGGACAAAACATGTTCTTTTCAATAAGTTGTGCTGGGGCAATTGGATTTGGTTATAGAAAAGAAAAATGAACCACAATTCCTACATCACACACCATACATAAAAACTAATTCAAGTTGGGTCATAGACCTAAATTTTAGAACTTAAAAAAAAAAGCTTCTTTACAAAAAAAAGGAAAATATCTTCAGTACTTTGGGATAAGCAAAGATTTCTCAAACTGGACACACAAAAACACTCATTATAAAAGAAAAGGTTTATAAATTAGTGTTTATTAAAATTAAGAACTTCTATTTATCAAAAAATAAGTATGAAAATTCTCCATAGACTGGGAGAAGATTTTGAAACACATAATATCTGACAGAGGACTTATATGCAAAATACATAAATAACTCCTAAAAATAAATAAGAAAAAGGGAGACAACGCAATTAAAAATGGGCAAAGAATCTGCATAGGTACTCCACAGAAAAAGATCTCAAAAGGGCCACTAAGTGTGATCAACATCATTAGTCATTGGAAAAATATAAATTAAAATCACAGAGAGATACCCCAATATGCCAAAATGGCTAAAATTAAAAAGACTGACTATACAAGTGTTGATGAATTTGGGGAGCTCATCTTATACATTGCTGGTGGGAGTATATTTTGATATCACCACTCTGGAAAAAATGTTTCACAGGATGTGTTGTTATCTGTAATTACAGACAAGGAAGGTGGGCCTCAGAGGGTTCAGCCTGCTGTCAGAGGTCTCGCAGCTAGTAAGCTGTGGGCCTGGGTTTGTTTTTTTTGTTTGTTTTTTTGTTCTTTTTTTTTGCGGTACGCGGGCCTCTCACTGTTGTGGCCTCTCCCGTTGCGGAGCACAGGCTCCGGACGCGCAGGCTCAGCGGCCATGGCTCACGGGCCCAGCCGCTCCGTGGCATGTGGGATCTTCCCGGACCCGGGCACGAACCCGTGTTCCCTGCATCGGCAGGCGGACTCTCAACCATTGCGCCACCAGGGAAGCCCTGGGCCTGAGGTTTGAATGCAGATCTGCCTGATCTCCAGACCTGGGCTCCTCCTCTGACCCTGGGCTCCCGTCTACATTTCCCAGCCACGCATGGAGCAAATAGAGGAGCTGTCACTTGATCACCGTGCATATTTGCCACAGTCGAGATCAAGTCAGGCAGATCTAATTCTCAGCTGCTGCTCATTACCCAAGACTTCCTGTGCTTTAGGCTGAAATAGAAATAAGCTCAAAGCAAACTCACTGGCCTGTTTTTGTTAATCACTAGAAATTAGTGACTGTAGCAGAGCTGATTCGTTTAACTGAAGGTATAGGAAATATTGCAGAAAGTAAAGAAAAGGCTAGGAATGCCAAATTAAATGTCTTGGGAAACGAGCAGTTTGCATTCTTCAAAGGGGTCATTGCCAAACGCATAATCAGATCGTGATGAATTCCAGCCGAATTATTAAGTCTGTGGTATCCAGAAACCAGGAAATATGGTTGTACTTGGAGTCCCTTGCATCATGGAGTGTCATGTATATAAGCACACTTAATTAGCTGCTCTGATGACATCAGTTACAGTGTCATATGTCATGAATGGCTTATTGCTTGTGAATCAAAAGGCCTATTTAAACAAACACCAGGGGCTCACTCTGAGGCCTGTACCAACCATATTGTAAGCTGACATGACATATCTCTGGTTCCTTGGGGCAAAGAAACAAGCATTTTCACACAGAAATGCAAAAGAGATTAGTGGGGCGACAAGGACATTTTTTAGGAAAGTTCACTTACCTAAACACAGAGTGGAAACTGTAAGAATTTTTAAATACTAGTTATTAAAGTACACCATCACAGTCCATTGGCCATTTTTATCTAACTAAAGCACAATACTTATTCCACAGCTTATGTCTTCTAAGTGTACTTTGATTCGGAATGGAAGATTTCCGCCAAGCAACTTAATTATATTTTGAAAGCAATTTTGGGGTGTTAACTTTACAAAGTCAACCTCCCACTTCTGCTCTAACACCCACACAGGCTAGCATCAAATAGATGAAGGAAAACAACTGATTAATTTTATCTGGGTGTATTACTTGTGTCCTAGGTGTTTTTTTTTTTTTTAAGCATACAACCATAGAGACTTTTATTAATTACCCTTTCCTTTGCTAGATTAAAAAAAATCAGGATAGTTTTATCTTTCAGAATATCATGTGATAGTAATCATTGGTTCACAGTAACTTTTTTACCTTTTGGTCGTTTATCATTTAGTCGTTAATTCCAGTTGCCGTTCAGGTAGTTGTATTCTTTTTTCTTACACATATCGTTGACACACTTAAATTCTTTCCCATTGTCTTGTGGCAGAGACTACTAGCTAACTACGAAAAGATTTTCTTCTCCTACTATGCACATTCCAGGCTTCCTTGCAGTTTCAGGAAACAACAACATTCTCTCCAGTGGAATGTTAAGCAGAAGTGACCTGTGCCATTCCAAATGTAGCCTCTACAGAATGACCAGGAGTGGTCCTCCATATGCTGTCTCTCTCCCAGTGCCCAGGCAACATTGGAAGCTATGTGTGTGGAATTTCAAAACTACCATCGCGGGCTTCCCTTGTGGCGCAGTGGTTGAGAGTCCGCCTGCCGATGCAGGGGACGTGGGTTCGTGCCCCGGTCCGGGAAGATCCCACATGCCGTGGAGCAGCTGGGCCCGTGAGCCATGGCCGCTGAGCCTGCACGTCCGGAGCCTGTGCTCTGCAACGGGAGAGGCCACACAGTGAGAGGCCCGCGTACCACAAAAAACCAAAACAAAACAAACAAAAAAAACCTACCATCACTATGGGTCCAAAGGAGAGAAAAGATGTTGTGCTCATTTAATCTCTTATAACCCAGTGTCCTAGGCTTTTCAACATGGGACATTAAAGGGATTCACATCCAACTTTTTTCATTTTACACATGAGAAACTAAGCCCAGAGACTAAAAGTAATTCACCTGAAATCTTCCAGCTCAGTGTTATTTCTACTCTACCCTACCCAGAGGGATGGGGTTGGAGCAGTTTGTTGGTTCCTACAGGTAATCATAACTCATTTTTACAAACTGTTTTTCAGACCATCAGGAATGCTAGGCATCTATCTCAAAGTTAAGCTATAAATTGATAGCAAAAATGAAACCAGTGTTCAGACCTCCTGAATCATGACCCAGAGCTTATAACACCCAGGATGTTGCCTTTTTAAGAAAAAAAAAATCTGTCCATGAACAAGGAACCAGACATCAGTTTCCTATGGGGAAACGGTCCCATGGAGGTATTATAAGGCCCAGTTGGTCCACTTCATTTCTTGTTCTTTAAAAGATTTCTGTGGTGCCACTGTTGTCCTCTTCAGGTGCAGGAAGTTCATTCAGTGGGATCGTAGCATCCTCACAAGACAGCTTGTCTTCTTGCCAAGCATTGTCAGTCAATCCAAGATCCTTCCATCTCTCCGTACCTCACTGTCCGTTCTCCTGCAGCTGTGATCTTGCCAGATCAGTACCCGGCCCAGCACAGCGCTTACGTGTTCTTATATGTTCATGGAGAAAACCTGGACATACAGACATGAAACAGTGGTTATCTTCTTGGTATGAGATACAGCGAAGGGGCAGTCTTTTACATGATCTTTTCTACACTGGTATATTTTGGCAGTTTTTAATGATAAGCTTTTATTTCTCTTATATTCAGCAAAAACACTAAAGATTCTCCCATTTCAAAATGAGAGAGTGAAGGGAGGAAAGAAGGAAAGGAAGAAGGAAGAAAAAGTAAGTCAACTGCTGAGGTTTTCAAGAAAAGGGAAAAATTATCCCTTCCTATTAAACTTTATTTGAATCTGTTACTCAGATGCATCTTCCAAACCAATGGACTTTTGACAAGTTCTTACCAGTTCCACTTCCCTTGTTCCAGTCTGTTCTCCATACGTCTCTCCACTGTAGTTTAAAATGTAAACCAGAGAGTTCCCTGGTGGCCTCGTGGTTAGGATTCTGGGCTTTCACTGCCGTAGCCTGGGTTCAGTCTCTGGTGGGGGAACTGAGATCCTGCAAGCCACGCGGCGCGTCCAAAAAAAAAAAAAAAGTTAAAAAAAACGTAAACCGTATTACATCGCTCCTTTACCTAAAACCTTCATGATTTCCAAGGCACTTAGACCAGAATCCAAATTTCTCACTTTGACCTATAATGTTCTTTTATGATGCAGCCCGGCTAAATGTCTTTATCTCACTCATCTCTGTAGTCTCATAGCCTAGTACAGTACCTGTCCCAAAATACATGCTTGACAAATATTGGTGAATTAATTATAGAATGAATGAATGATGAAAGGCTATCCCTTCCAGAGAACCTGAAGTGTATGTTTGATTGGGTTTCCTTCCAAACCTACAGCTGGTCTTTCCCATCGGTACTGATGACGCTTCAAGGAGCGTATTCATTTCCCAGGTTTTATGCCTATCTAGTTGAACAATTCTGATCTCTTATGGGTCCCTGAAGTCCAGCCAAGTTCTTTTCGGACACTGAGGTCAAGTGGCTGAGCTTATTTGAGACGGAGCAGTGATGAATGGATTCTGGCTGGGACTCAGATGATCTGCCTTTCTGACTGGCTCGATGGCTTCCCAGTGTTTGCTCAAAAATCACTGACGGAATGTCCGTTCTCCTTCGCCTCCAGTCCGTCCTGGTTTACAAATCAAAAAACTCATTTTTTCCACAATGAATAAGAAAAGGGCAAAAGTCTTTTGAGAAGCCACCAACAAGATATTGGCATTGTTTCCTTTTCATTAACTATTCGAAAATAGGAGATCGTAACTGTCATCTATATAATATCTGGAGTAAAAGAAAAAATGTTCCAGCTTCAAGATTCCATTTGTAGTGCAGTTCACAAGAGAAATTCCCCCTTTTTGAAAAGTATTGGCTTTGATCCTATAAAAAAAATTACTCTCAAGAAGTAAATTACTTCTTGTAGTAGTAAGTAAGTAGTATGAGATGAATTAATTTTTACAGTGACAGAAATCAACACGTACAGGGCACCAGGGTATCATTTAGTATGTTGGAAGAGGTAATTTTCTGAAAAGTGGTTTATTTATTGTCTACTGAGCTGAGCATTGAAGGGAAGACACCATGACTGGTGCCCACCCCCTCTCCCCACCCCACGCTGAGTGCGAATGGGGAAAGTCTAAATCAGGCCTTGCACGCAAAGCCTGGGGATGTCTCTGAAGGCTGCTTCACAGTAAAAGCAATTCTTTCCGTGGTTTTCTAGCCTGTTGAACTAAGCGCAAGGAAGTTAGGGGAATGAACCGGAAGGCTGCTAATATGTGTCCTTCGCAGATATCTCTGAATGGTTGTCTGTCTTTACCACCTCGTGAATCTTTATCTCAAGGGCAAGCAATTCCCACAACGTACAAATAGTAGAGCTCCGTTAGATGGAGCAAAGGCAAAGTAGGCCCAGAGATGTGGAGAAACTTTAGGGAATCGATGGTTGAACCAGGTTTAGTAGCAGCATTGTTGCTAGAAGGTGTGCCTTTAATGCAGAATTTATAGAAGCGGCCCTTTCTCTTGTTTTAATTACAAGGACAGATCGTTGGTTTAGCTGTATTGTAGAAAACATCCTAGAGGTCTGTTCATCTATAGGGGAAGGCTGGCGGTGAGTGTGGCATCTCCCTGCTTCGGACCTCTGTGCCTTCCTTTGTCTTTTGCACTTCCCAACACTCACATAGCTCAGAGGGCAAGTAGCCCTTACACAGTAGGGCAACTTCTGTGAGAAGAGCAGAAATAGTCATTGTAAAGGGGGGAGAGTGGGGTTTTAGAGCCAGCAGAGTCTCCTCACACTGTAAATCCTCTTGTGGAAACAGCAAGCTGGAGTCCAGTGACCTGTATCTGACCAGCAGGTGTTCAGGGGGAGCTTGCACTGGGGAGAGTCAGCATCATGTACTAGTTATAGGGAGGGGTCAGTGCGGTCAAGAGGATGCTCTGAGAGCTCTTCCAGGGGGTCAGAAAACCGACTTCCTGGGGAAAAGCCACATCACAGCCCAGAGCGGGAAGACAGGTGTCAGAACATCTGAGCTCCAAGGCAGCGCAAGCAAATCTCAAGAACACATTTTTCTTGCTGTTTGGGTTGTTTTTATTGGGCTGTGGCTTTTTCCCTGGAGTGCCCATCTTAAAGGTGGTGGTGCTGAGCCTAGAACATTGAGAAAATGATATCTGGATACATTCTGTTGAAGACCAGTGGCTCTTGGACTCAGGAGAAACCGGGCTCAGCAGAAATTCTAGCCTCATCAACTCCTCTGTTTGGCACTTCATGGCAGCTGTGTTTTTGTTTAATCCATTTTTTAATGTTTGTGACCTCTTGAAGAATGATGTCATGACTATCATTGAACTGCCTCCTATTAGCTAATACATCCCCCCAGATTCCTGTACTTCACAAATTAACTCACCTTAGCAAGTGTCAGAGCTTCTTACAGTATCCACTATGGTACTTCTCATAGGAGAGCATGAACAGGAGAGCTGGCTGGATCTGGGAAAGTATCTTGGGGCAAGGGTGAAGGCAATTTCTTAATTTTTTAATTTTAGCTTGAACATATTCTAATTCTAATTTGTATTCCAATTCATGACCTAATGACATTTATTTTCAAAAAATAAGATTTTCTCCAAAAATATTTGAGGGAAATTAATGATCCAGGAAGATGTTCCACAGCTATCCTAGTGCCTGAACTCTCAGCGCACTTTGCATACCCCCTGGGGATACACCTACATCTGCCTTTCTGAGAAGGAAAGGTATGCAGATAGTCCTTGTTGCCCTGGCTGGGCTGCATTTCCAACTTGTCCTGCCCAGATTTAGATAAAGAAATGCAGGATTACAATGACTGTGTAAATAAACGAGTGCGTGGTGAGTGGTCAGTATAAAATCTGGAGTGCCTAGTCCCTCCCCATCTACTGATAGATGAAAGAGGGGAAGAAGGGGATCAGTGACGGCAAGGGAGATTTAAATCTTCCGTAGCAGCCCCCAACCATGGAGCCCCCGGAGTCCATCCGAGCCTGTGTAGTGGCTATACCTGCACTGAGGAAGTCAATTTCCTCACAGAGAAGATGGGGAGGGAAGTAAAGATTAATGACATAGCATTTGTACAGCTTCCCAAACTGCTCAGTGGCAGCCTGTAAATAAGCTGTGCTAACTGTATATGAGAGTTTAAACTTCATAATGAAATGAATTTAAGCCAATTTTATCGAAAGGTCCATGCAATTGCACCATTTCCACAGTAGACTTTATATTCAAAAGCTCTTAGAGTTTAGCTTTGTTGGGGTGATTTCCAAAAGGTTATAATTTTTATATCCCACAAAGACATACACGTGAGTGTTTATGACATTGTTCAAATACAGAAACTAATTACCATTAATGAGAAGTGTTAGAAGCCATACATTTCTCTTTGTTCAACTGCTCAATGAGAAAGAAAGGGGAAAAATGTTTGGTATTATTTCCTATGAATAGAGAAATGCAGGAAATTTATTCAAATTTATGCCAATATGCCTTTTTTTAAGCTCTTCTGTCTTTGGGATGCTCAGTAGGCTTCAATGATTATAAATGTGTTTATTTTCATTTAAGAGTATTTTAAAAATTAAAGATCAGCTATCACCAGTCGCAAGAAAACCTAACCTTGTCAATAGCAGTTTATGAATGAGCTCAAGGGTATTCCAGAATCTTTCTTCCAGAGGCCACTGTGTTAAGGAGTCACTTCACCCCCAGCTATAGTCAATTTGTTTTTCTATTTTCAGAGAACAATTAGCATTGTGTACTAATGCACCTTAACAGACACCATGAGGAGAGCACCAAACAATGAGAGAACTATTTTCCCCTAAGGCTCTATTGGCCTAACTGTGAACTTGCCAGTATTTCATGTCCTCTTCATCCATCCATGCCTTTGCACAGCAATTTCCTCTACTGAAATGCTTTTTCCATTTGTCCTCATGGCAAATCCTCACTTAATGTCTCTTATTTGATTTCCCTGGCACCTCCTCTAGGCAAAAATTACTCATTTCCCTGTGTATGTAATACTTCTAATACACTTTGAAATATTTCTAATACAGTTTTACGTTATAATCCATTTTAGGTATTGGCTAACAGGCCTCTCCCCCAAGCAGGAACTTAATGAAGACAGACTTGTTTAGTCATCTTTTTTCTTGCTTTTTTATGTGCCTTGTTATTTTTGATCAAATGTCAGACATTGTGAGTTGAAGAACAAAAGGGACTGAAGTAAATAGCGTTAAGATCCAGAAATGAGCACACTTCTTATTTTCTCAGGTCATTATTGTGTGTGGTTGAGCCAGTCCAGTCTGAGGTTGGGTTGGGTTTGGGCTTTGCTGTTGCTATAGTTAACCCTGAGTGCACCACGGACTTCAAATTCCTCCAGTGGTGGGCTGCTCTAATCTTGTGCTTAGAGTAGATCTTGCAGTGCTGAAGGATTTTTCTTAATGTCCCTGCGCCGTCCTCAGATTGCAGCAGCTCATGCACAGCTGGGCCATTCTTGTCCTTCCCCCAGGAATAGACTGTGATTGCTTGTTACTAAGTGCTAGTCATGTGGTGGGGCCAGTAGAGTTGGGGGTGGGGGATGGGAATTGGATGCGTGGTGGGAGGGTTCCTCACTTCTCCTGATCCATCCCCAATTTTAGGGAGGTCTTGTGAGCCTGAGCCTTGGGTAGAGGGCTTTCTCAGCATTACTGTCCCTCCATCCCCTCCCCTCATCACAGCAGCCAGACTCTGAGTGGGAGAGTTTTCTTCCCCTTTTCTAGCAGTTACAGATGTCTGCTTGGTATCAGTACAGGATTTGGGGCCCAAGTGAGTTCCCTGCCCGTCCGCCCCCGGGGAGCAGAGAGCTTTTGCTTCTATCTGTCCCGTAAAGTGTTGGATCTTTGACTCTGCCATGGGACAAGAGGATTTTGTGCCCTCATCCCCCACAGCAACTTAAAGCATTTGCTTCATATAAGAGATGGTCTGGGGAAGTGCTGTCCCAAGTGGCAGCTGGTCACCTCCTGACACTTGTACCGCTGCCCTCATTCTTCTCCCCTGCCCTCAGTCGTGTTCAAGATCGTCCTACTGTGACTTGTGAGATGGTATGGATCCTTCTCATGTCTGGGGTCCCCAGTCATTCTAAACTGTCATGCTAACTCGCATGCTGTCTTTGAAAATTCATAAAATTCAAGCTTCTTTCTTCTTACCAGGTTTTCCCGTACCTTGGGGCAGAACAGTCTGTGTGTCCCGTCTTTTCTTGGAGGAATTTGTCGTTCTTTGCCTGTGACTTCAGCTCTCTGATGGACTCCAGAAAAGTTATGATTTTATAGATTATCTGCCTTTTTTTTTTTCACTGTTAAGGTGAGAGTAATTTTGGTGGCTTTTCTGTCTCCCAAGTGGAAATGGAACTTCCCTGGTATAATCTCACAAGTGCCCCAGCAGCCAGCAGAACGTCGTGATAGAAGAGACATTCCTTAAACTGTATGGAGATCTTTTTTTTTTTTTTTTTTTCCTCATTCAAAAAATCCACATATCATATTGTGGGACATACCTCAACATTTCTGTTTAACGTTTTTCCTCAGTTCTTCCAGTGAAAGTGAAATAGTACAGAAAAATGCTTTTTATTCTTTAGGCTTGATTTTTTTTGAAGCACTCATAAATTAAATAGCAACAGATTTCAAGCTTTACCCAATGACTATTAATCCTTCTGTCCTCATAGAGAAATGAGCTTGTCATAAATAAACACACTGAGTTATTTTTAAGTCAGATCTGAGCCAATCCTTTTCACTTGCTGCCTGAAAAAAAAAATTCAGGTAAAATAACTATGACAGCTTGTAACAAAAGTACTATCTGACTATCTTTTTTTGTCAATAATTAAAAAAGAAAATTCTTTTAAAATGTGCAATGTTGGAAAAGTCACCTTATCCATGCTCTACGTGGAACATGCTGAAATGGCAAAGCCATGAGGCCGCTCATGGTCAGTCATCGGGGCTTTGCTTGTGCTTCTAGCACTGTGTAGTGATGGGGGAGGGGAGCAGCCTGTTTGCAGTGTTGAGAAAAATCAATTTTCATCTTCAAAAGATGAAACTACCAAGCAAGATATTGACTTAGAAATAAAGCACTTCTTAAAGACTTCCCATATCCTATAAATGTCAGTACCCAAACCTAAGAGTTCGGTGATTTAACGTTTATTGCTAATTTCAGACGAACATATATATAGCTCTGCCTCAAGGAAAGAACTAGTTAAAGCTAATTTTCTTGCAGAACATTTTGCTGCCTACATACAACTAGTGTCAGAACCCTCAAAATCAATCATCTTTTTTATTGATAGGCATAACGTTATCCCTTTCCATTTATTTTCCATTCTAAGGTTTTATTCTTCTTTGTCCCATAGATAAATTATTTCCAAACTTTTATGATAAATTACATATAACTGGGTTTGACAGACCTTTAAAGGCAGCTTCTGCAATGTATGATAGCCATACTCGTCTAAACTTTAATCAGGTACGTGTTATTAATCAGTCGGGGAGATCTTTAGTTCTCTTCTGGCCTTGAAAGCTAACTAGTGTGGTGGCTGATATCCCACCATACAAAGCAGACGTCGATGCGGAAGGCGGCATCCTCACACACTGTGGGAATAAAGAACAGCACGCTCACAGGACCTGAGCCAGACCTACCTTTAGAAGGAGTACTTTGGAGAATCTGAAGAGTCTGTTGCCTCATCGCCTGCTTCCTGGAAGTCTTATGTTGAGTGGGTTTATCCTGATTTGAAGCATACACCTGGATGCTGTTTTAGGGAAAGGGAGAAGAGAGGCGGGAGAAAAAAAGGAAACCACGTGAAAGACTGAGATTGTTATTTTTTTTAAAGAGAGACTTAGCATTACCTGAAAGGATTAATTAAACTATTAGATCCAACTAAGCTTTACGCTGGATAAGAATATAAAATATTTTCTGCTATTCACCTGTGGAGGGGGTGCTTATAAGGAAAACAGGTCAGTTACAGATGAAATAAAGGAATTTTCCCCTGCATATTGGTATGATATTATGAATTAAATCTATAACCCCAGTATACATTCTGGAGAAACTACTATTTGCCATAAACTGCCAGAAATAAAAGAAGTAAAATCTGGTTCCTGCCTTGAAAATGCTTTTCACCACTGAAAACATCCTGAAATGATCATTTGCTGCCCCTTAAGTACTGTCCACTCCTGCTTCTCCCACCTGTCCACCCATTTTTCCTACCTTGTTGAGTATCACCTCCGTGGGGAATACAGAGAATATTTTTGAATATTCACAATAATATTAACCACAGTTTTACATTTGTGCTTTCTTTGTGCCTAGACATCATGCATCCACCTGACAGGTATTATTTTATTATTTGTGATAACCTGCAAAACTCCAGGTTTAAGAGTTTTTGAGATTTTATAGTTTAAACTCAGTAAGATCAAGTAACACTTTATTTTGGATAGGGGTTCAGAGCAAGCCTTTGTACGAGGCCTGTGTGGCTCCCAGGTCCGGGCCTCTGAACCTTGCAGAACTTCTTGACTTCGTCCGTCTCTCTGTCCACTTTTATGGGCCGTGGTGGAGCAAGGACTTTGGAGTCTGATACCCAGGATTTGAATCCTGACTCTGCAGTCGGCCGGCAGAGCTTTCTTAGCTTGGGAACATTACTAGCCTCCTTTTGCCTAAGAGCCTTTGTCTGTGAAATGGGACACAGACATGGGGTTGTCTTAAGGACTCCAAGGGATAAGCGTGGAGTGCTGAGAACAACGCCTGGCTTGACTCAATCACTGTGTAGGCCCTCCATGGTATTACTATGATGATGTCATATTTAGGATTAGGTTTAAAGCAGCCTTCGTTTTCCTGCCATCTCTTTTCACTTACTTTTTGTTAATAGTCTCTTAATCGGTCTCAACACCAGCCTCACCTCTCTCCAAACTTTCCTTGACATAACGGCAAAGTAGCATTTGTAAAATTCAGAATGGTTCATGTCACTCCCTTGTTCAAAACCTTTTAATTTTCAGGCTCGAATATGGAGTCCTTACTGCAGTAGCCAGTAGTCCCCATAACTGTCTCCTGCCTACTTGCCCTCATGTGTATTTTGTTCCAACAAGAGGGAACCATTTCCATTCCCTATCAGATCATGACTTTGTACAGGCTGTTGCCTCTGTCCAGAATGCCATTCCTTGACTAGTTTGCTTGGCAAATTCCTGAGCATCCCTCAAAACCAGCATGATCATTGCCCCTTCCAGGAAGTCACCCCTGGACCCCTGCTCCCCACACCTCCCCCACCCAGCAAGCAGGTGCTCTTCTTAGCTGCTCTTATAATGTTTGGCGTGTGCCTCTGTCACAGCGCTCACCACATCATATTGAAACTAATTGTCTTTTTGGTCTTGTTTCCCCACTGAGAACAGTTATATGGTCTTATTCTACCAGATATTCCCAGGGTCCAGAGCTAAGCAGGCACTCAGTAAGTTATTAGTACATGAATTTGGAGAGTAAACCTGGTTCCTCCCAGGATGAGTTTTCAGCAGTGGGACCACTAGAGACATTGGCACCTGGATCTTTTTTTTTTTTTCCAGATCTGTCTACTGAAGGCTCACCAGAGCCAAAAGGTGAAATAAACAATACCCACATTTGCTACCTCAGCTAATAGAAAGAGTGCTTTGTATTTGTACCCAAAAGCATCAGACAAAAACAAAAAACTTGGAAAGATACCATCTTTCCATCCAGAGTAGCTAATAAGATTTTTTTTGGCTGTGATGTACGGCCTTCAGAACTTCCCTGACCAGGGATCGAACCCATGCCCCATGCGTTGGATGGGCAGAGAGTTAACCGCTGGACCTCCAGGGAAGTCCAGATATTTCTTAAAACACTAAATGATCACATTCAAAGTATGACAGGGAACCAACTCATTATTTTGAAAACTGGTAAATAGAGGGAAAGAATCTAGCATTTCACCTGCGTTTTCTCTGTAAACTGCACCAGCGGGTAATCAACTAGTAGAGGAGGGGGATTGCCTCTTTGTAAAAGTATTCCAATCAGCAAAGGAACATTAAATTTTAGAATTAGGGTATCACCATTATGCACCCCTAGTGGGTTAATAGATCTAGGTGTTGAGTATCAAGAGTGCTAATGTCACAAAAAGAGAGACAGCCAGTTGTCATGTGCCTCCCGATGGAAAAATTAAACAAGTAAGACACAACCTGTGTTCCACCCAAAGGAATTGAACCTGATTCTTTTTTTAAAATTAATTAATTAATTTATTTATGGCTGTGTTGGGTCTTCGTTTCTGTACAAGGGCTTTCTCTAGTTGCGGCAAGCCGGGGCCACTCTTCATCGCGGTGCACGGGCCTCTTGCTATCGCGGCCTCTCTTGTTGCGGAGCACAGGCTCCAGACGCGCAGGCTCAGTAATTGTGGCTCATGGGACCAGTTGCTCCGCGGCACGTGGGATTCTCCCAGACCAGGGCTCGAACCCGTGTCCCCTGCATTGGCAGGCAGACTCTTAACCACTGTGCCACCAGGGAAGCCCCCCGATTCTTGATCAAGCCTTGGGATCACGCTGTCCATTTGCAGCAAGTGCAGAATTGTACCACCAGTGTGCAAGCTGTGGGAAACCCTACAGGGCAAATGACCCAGCTTTTTCAATAGAAATTGTAATGAAAAGAAGGATATGGCAGGTGAGGTGAGGGGTTGTAGATTAAAGGAGGTTTAGGAACACATGAAATTTTTACAATAGACAAGTCTAAACTGAAGTGTCCAGGAATTCTGCTTTGGTGATAAAAATAATAAAGACACACAAGGAAGTGATTTCTATGAAAGTCAAGATTGTGGCAACTTTTGTGGGGCAGGGGACTGAGATATGGACAAGATCGGTGAGGCTTTTGAAGTGGCTGGAGGAGTTTCATTTCTTTAACTGGGTAACAGTTATATTTGCTTCACAGTAAACTCATTAAGTGATACATTTACTTTAGAATAAATTTTACAATATTTTACAATAAATATGACAAAAAGTGTTCTTTTTAAAAGTGATTGTACAAGGCCTATGTTTCCCTTAACTGTTTTCAATACTATATGCCAGAAGACTGACCTTGAAAAATATTAAAAAGTGCCTCAGTGAAAGAATTCGTTCATCTCACACACTTACTTATTGATCGCCAACTATGTGCCAGGAGTTGTTCTAGATGCTGGAGAGTCAATGTTGAACAATACAGACAAAATTCCTCTCTGTACAGATCTTGAAATCTAGTTAGGAAACAAAGAATAAACACAGGCATACTTCGGAGATATTGTGGGTACAGTTCCAGACCACCACAATAAAGCAAAGCACAGGAATTTTTTGGTTTCCCAGCACATGTAAAAGTTATGTTAACACTACACTGTAGGCTATTAAGTGTGCAATAGCATTACGTCTAAAAAAAACAATGTACATGCCCTCATTAAAAAATACTTTGCTAAGGGCTTCCCTGGTGGCGCAGTGGTTGAGAGTCCGCCTGCCGATGCAGGGGACACGGGTTCGTGCCCCGGTCCGGGAAGATCCCACATGCCGCGGAGCGGCTGGGCCCGTGAGCCATGGCCGCTGAGCCTGCGCGTCCGGAGCCTGTGCTCCGTAATGGGAGAGGCCACAACGGTGAGAGGCCCACGTACCGCAAAAAAAAAAAAAAAAAAAAAAAACTTTGCTAGAAAATGCTAACCATCATGGGACAATGCAGGGTTGCCACAAACTTTCAGTTTGTAAAAAAACACAATATCTGCAAAGTGTGATAAAGTAAAGCACGATAAAATGAGGAACACCTGTAAGATGAAATATATTTTAGGTAGTGATAAGTTCTCAGGAATAAAAACTAGGAAAAAAAAGCATTATCAGGAAGGGGGTCACAATTTTAGACAGAATGGCCAGGGAAGGACTCACAGAGAAGCTGAGCTGGAATCAAAGGGAGTGAAATTGTGAACCACGTGGTTGGGGGAGAACGTTCCCAGCAGGAGCAACAGCAGGGGCAGAGTCTCAGAGCTCATGCTTCTGGTGTGTTCCAGGAATAGCAAGGAAACTGGTGTGGCTGGAGCTGAGTGAATGAGAGGGAGAGAAATAGAGGAAGTCAGCAAAGGGCCTTGCAAGTGATGAGATACTGGAGGAGTTTGAACAGAGGCAGGAAATTCTCTGACTTAACATTTTAACAGGATCTCTTTGGTTGAGGTATTGAGAATAGACTAAAGAGGGACAAGAATTGAAGTAGGAAGAACAGTAAGGGGGCTTCTGCAGTAATCTGGGCAAGAAATGGAAGAGGCTTGGTCCAGTGAAGTGGGGGATTGATGCTTAGATTCTGGATAATTTTTTTTGAATTTTATTGTATTTATTTTTATACAGCAGGTTCTTATTAGTCATCCATCTTATACACATCAGTGTATACATGTCAACCCCAATCTCCCAATTCATCACACACACACACACACCCGCACTTTCCCCCTTTGGTATCCATATGTTTGTTCTCTACATCTGTGTCTCTATTTCTGCCCTGCAAACCGGTTCATCTGTATCATTTTTCTAGGTTCCACATATATGCGTTAATGCATGATATTTGTTTTTCACTTTCTGACTTACTTCACTCTTTATGACAGTCTCTAGATCCATCCACGTCTCTACAGATGACCCAGTTTCGTTCCTTTTTATGGCTGAGTAATATTCCATTGTATATATGTACCACATCTTCTTTATCCACTTGTCTGTTGATGGGCATTTAGGTTGCTTCCATGTCCTGGCTATTGTAAATAGAGCTGCAGCGAACATTGTGGTACATGACTCCTTTTGAATTATGGTTTTCTCAGGGTTTATGCCCAGTAGTGGGATTGCTGGGTCATATGGTAATTCTATTTTCAGTTTTTTAAGGCACCTCCATACTGTTCTCCATAGTGGCTGTATCAATTTACATTCCCACCAATAGTGTAGGAGGGTTCCCTTTTCTCCACACCCTCACCAGCCTTTGTTGTTTGTAAAGTTTCTAATGATGCCCATTCTAACTGGTGTGAGGTGATACCTCATTGTAGTTTTGATTTGCATTTCTCTAACTATTAGTGATGTTGTGCAGCTTTTCATGTGCCTCTTGGCCATCTGTAATGATTCTGGATATCTTTGAAGGTAGAGCCAAGTAGGAGAAATAAAGGACACCCCAAGGTTTGGACCCTGAACAGCTGCAAGGGTAGAGTTGCCTTTTCCTGAGGAGCAGTTTGGGGAGGAATATCAAGATTTCAGTTCGGGACATACTGCATTCGGGATGTCCAGCTTGTGGTTCAGGGGAGCGATCTGGGAGACATCAGCATGTAAATGAGATTAAAAGATAGGAGATGGGACAGACGACCTAGGCTAAGCATATATAGAAAGGGGACCAGGTCCAAGAACTGAGCCCTGAGACACTGCACTGTTAGATGAAACACAGCCCCAGAAAGGAGGCTGAGAAAGGAGAAAGCAGAGAAAGCCAGGAACGCGGTGACCTGGACGCAGGGGAAGTGAGTTTTCAGGAGGGATGTGATCACGGTGGCAAGTACACTGGCACATAAATGAGATGAGTGCTCTGAATTGTCCGTTGGCACCAGCAATGTGCAGGCCCTTGGTAACTCTGATAAGAGCAGTTTAAATGGAGGTGGTTGGGCAAGCCTGGGCAGATGGGCTTAAGAGAAAATAGAAGGAGCGAAACTGGAGATGATGAAAACACACAGCGTTTTCAGGAAATTTCACTGGAAAGGAAAAGGAGAGACGTCGGGAGGTTTACTCTTTATGTACAGTGGTTTGGGTATTGGTGGAAGTTGGTTCCAGGACCCCCTAAATCGTGGATGCTCAAGTCCCTGCTATAAAATGGCAGACGACAGTCAGCCCTTCTGTATCCTCGGACGTGGAACCGTGAATATGGAGGGTCGGCTCTATGCTATTTTATGAATTCAGATTGGTTTTTACAAAGTGTGTGTTGCTTTTTTAGAATTACAGTAACAGTGAAAATACTAGGTAAATATTGAGCCTCTACTATGTGGCAGGTATGGCTCTTCGAAACACTTAAGTAACTCTTTCAATCCTCATAACTTGTATGAGAGAGGTTACTATTATTCCCCTTTTATAGGTGACAAACTGAAGCACAGAAAGAAGTAACTTGCTTGACACCACACTGCTGGCAAGTGGAGAAAGCAGGTTGGAGTTCAGACATTTCACTCCAGCGCTCAAATGTTATACCATCTCATTTTAAGTCTGTGCTTAAAAATAATATTTTCATGATGACAGTGTTAGAGCTGCCACTGTCGATCAGGAGAAGATGGAACACAGAAGGTCTCAGAAGGTTAATATTTGTAAAAAGATTACTATACTCGTTATAAACTATTAACCCAGTGAGGGATGTTCATGTGCAGCCGTGATGGGAAAAAAAACCCTTCATTTTATTTTTAGCGGTTCTAGGTACTTTTGTCCTAAGCATCTTTGCTGTAGACAACTTTGCCACAAACATTTTTGCTGCATAACTAATTGGCCATAAGGCAATTTCGCTGTAAAAGATACAATAATAAAAAATAAAAGAGGGACATTAAAAAGGGTGCAATGAAACATAAGATATGAATAACAAAATTAAAGAGGCAAAATAGAAAGTATTTAAATACATTTAAGATGTGTGTAGATTCATGGCAATACTGTGTAAATAATTGATTTTATTTTGTGGGTTGTACGTGAGCAGTTGTCTTCCAAGTCTTTCTTTCAGTGTTATACTCTATCTATCTATGTTTGTTGATTCATCTCCTTGTTCAGCATTGCACTTTTTCTTTTTTTAAAAAATTTATTTTATTGAAATATAGTTGATTTACAATGTTGTGTAAATTTCTGCTGTACAGCAAAGTGATTCAGTTATACATATATATACATTCTTTTTCATATTCTTTTCCATTATGGTATATCCCAGGACACTGAATGTAGTTCCCTGTGCTATACAGTGGGACCTTGCTGTTTATCCATTCTATGTATAATAGTCTGCATCTGCTAACCTTACATTCCCACTCCATCCCTCCCCCACTTCCCTTCCCCTTTGGCAACTGCAAGTCTGTTCTCTATGTCTGTGAGTCTGTTTCTGTTTTGTAGATAATCCATTTGTGTCATATTTTAGATTCCATGTATAAGTGATATCATATGGTATTTCTCTTTCTCTTTTTGACTTACTTCACTTAGTATGATAATCTCTAGGTCCATCAATGTTGCTGCAAATGGCATTATTTAATTCTTTTTTGTGGCTGAATAATATTCCACTACATACATATACCACATCTTTTTTATCCATTCATCTGTTGATGGGCATTTAGGTTGTTTCCATCTCTTGGCTACTGTGAATAGAGCATTGCACTTTTTCTTTTTTGCTAAAATGTCTTCCTTCATCAAGAGAGGTGTCAGTTTCTAAACACTGGGACGAATATTTGTAACTGAGCATTGTATTGTGTTATGAAAGCCCCTTCACTGTTGTTTGTATTCTTGACATATTGTCACACATCCTTTGATAGATGTTCCAAAGTCCTATGGGAAATGTGGGTTCAACTCTTTACCTTCCAAGCCCTCAGCCTCTTTCTCCTCCAGTGTAGTGTGTTTCAAATTAAGAAACCAACGTTTGGGGCAAATTATCATCATCTGTCAGCTCAGTAAAGCTATCAATAAGTTTGCTAGCTAGAAGAAAACAGTTGAAACCAAACTCTTAAACCAGAAAGTTTCCTTATGTCCAATTAGTTATGCAGGGAAAATGTTTTTGGCAAAGATGTTTATGGCAAATAAGCTTAGGGCAAAGATATTGGACACGATTTCTAGTGACATAGCAAAACCATGAGACGTTGGCAGTCAAACTTTGAAAATCTGTTTCTTTTATTCTCTAGTCTCTGTATTTTGTACCCTCTCTGCCACCCTAACCTCTTTCCATTGGTTAGTTGCCCAGTGAATAATCCATGTTTAGAATTATTTTTCAACACTTGACTCTCTTTTTTGCTCTTCCAGTCACTACAAAAATGTATCCTGAATGCACTACTTTTCCATGAATCATTCATTCTTTCATTTATTATTTTTGGCTCCAAGACTAAAGCAACCCATAGAATTTGGAGTGGCTAGTTGTCATTCATCCACTTTCTGTATTTGTGGAGCAAAGTGCTGTCAAAGATAAAGAATTATGTCAGTAGCATATTAAGAAGCAAGACCTATCTATGTTCATAATTGCAAGTAAACAAGTGGCAGCAACGGAAACAGATTGACCACAGTATTTCTGAAATTTAGAAATTCTGAGGTTTGGAACCGGAAAACAAGACTTGTGATGATGTGACAACCCACACAAGCCCAGTGCTTCGTGGACTAATGAGATTTTTCAACGAAAATGCAAATTCATAAAATGTTGTATTAAATGAAGAACTGATGAGAAGCAATTATTGGAATGCAGTGTACTTTAAAAGTGAATTGGATTTCAGAAAAAGGACGATCAGCCAGCATCCCTCATCTTGCTTTGTAATTGCAATTTCTAGGCCATCTGAACAATTGCGTGACCCTTGAGAAAAGAATTAGTGATTGCAATTACAGCCTTCTAATCAGGCGTCTTAAAAGGAGCAATACTTGAAAATCTTCCTTATACACAGGGCATGCCAACTGGTTTTGCACTGTCTCTCATATGTTACTGCTATGAGTTAGTGTTTTAGGTTTGCTAATAATTGTCTAATCTAATTAAATCAAATACAGAACTTGAAATAGGGGAGCTCAATAATGTCATCTATAGAAAAACAAAACCGTTGTCTAATTGCTGTTGCTTTATGAAGCTTGGATTCTTTCAGAAAGTCTATCGCAAACACAAAAACTGTGTCAGGGTGAGAGCTTGGTATCCTCAAACAGTGAAAAATGATGAGGCAGGGATGTTGCATGTAATTCACTATGAAAAATGGGTATATTACTCGACTGAGCTTCAGATTTATTTTTGGTGGAATGGGTCTTGTTTTCCCCGGTGCCATAATATGTTTTGCCAAGGTATTTGTTTTTGAAATCTTGTTAGAGGGTATCTGGCTCTGACATCGACGCCCCATCTTTTCCTTCTCTGCTCCTAATCCACTGTTCTGTAGCAGAATCGGGAGTCATTTATATGGATAAGCACCTGTTGTGGGAAGCAGTGTTTTAAATCAGATATAGAGAAAGAATTTAAGGGACGAATGATTTATTTGCTAAACGAAACACGGAGCTGGTTGTAATTTGTAATTTAGCAGGGTATTTTTCTTGAAACCTGCTAGGGCTTTGAACTCCTTCATTTAAGAAAGGCCTTAAGCATTCCTGGAAGCTTTTCTGTATTTCTTTAGTTGCCAGCTGATTCCATCTCATCATAGTTTGGTGTATCAGGCCGCCGATGTTTTGACGTGTCTAGGTTTTATATCTTTTATAATGGAAGTCAGTTCAATGGAAATTGATAATATTTTTTGTTTAGATAGTTGAATGAATCTACCATTTTCCTGCATTAACATTTAGCAGCTCGTAACAAAAGCACTAATGACACAATATAGAATTTGAAACAATGTCATTGATTAAATAGCCAAAGCCTTTTAAAAAAAATGTATATGTTTTATAACAAGATTTTACTTGGGTCGTGTATTTGTGTGAGTCATCGTTCATTAAAATTGGTTTGTATCTTTTACCCTTTTCTGTTTTCCTAGAAGCACGAGTTTTGTGTATATCTTCGCAGAGAGGGCTCGTTTGCTGTGGTTTTGTGATTTGGAAATACAGCCCTGAAACAACTGGGCTGAGACCTTGATTCTCATTTCACTTTGGGCCTTTCTCACATCAGTGGGCAGAATGATTTTTTAGTCACTCCAGTCATGTCTTGAATCCCAACTACGGTCTCAGGGGTTAAAAGTCAAGGGGTTATCCATTTAGCCATCGAATTCTCCAGGTAGAACTTTGATAGCCATTACAATTATTTTATTCTCTCCTCCCTTATCCAAGCATTGCTATAGTTAATGTTATGTCAGAATTTCCCTTATGATTCATGTTTTTCTGGGATTCAAAATGGAAATTCCTCAGGCAGAAAATGGGCACCATGGTTATTACAGGAAAGCTGTTGTAAAGCCAATTTTAAGGTGAGCTGCTGAGATTTTGTGGAGTTAAAAACACTTGGCCTGTCCCTACAGCTGGAAGAGGGCCGTTTCTTCCCTTGGACAATGTTAATTATCAGCAGCTTGAGTTAGTATCTAGTTCCTTGAAATTTTAACTTATCCTTGTTCTACTTCCTCCTTCCAAAATGGATAGGACCAGGAATTAGGTAAGAATAGTCAGTTCAATCTTAACTCATGTTTACAAACAAAATTTTGTTTTTTCTCTATGATATAAATTTTTCCTTATGACATAAAAACATTTGTATTGCGGAAACTGGAGAACTTTAATAGGCACAGTGATAACTTATTTGTGTCAGAGAAGGTTTGGCCATAAATCCATGCTTTCAGTGGTTTTAGTCCTTAGATGTCGCATTTCCTTGCAAAATTATTATTAAAGTTTTAGAAGAAAGGATGACTAAAGAAGGGGTAATATGTAAAGGAGTTTGTTTCAAGACAGTTTTCCAGTGGAATCTATTTTTCTCCTTTAGATTAACTGACCTTCCATTGACGAAAGACTCTTAAGACAAAGCAAATAGTGGGTTTTGCCTTTCTGTGAAGCTGACTGCTTTATGTATCTTTGTGTTGAATATTAAGACTTAGAACACAAAAGTGTATATTGAATACTTAAATCCACATTTACAAAGCACGTAGTTGGCACTCAGTAAATGTTTTTTAACTGCATGAAAAACAAACTTAACTAACAGTCTTTTGAGGTACAAGCACATAGGAAACAATGACTGTATGACTTCTGCCCGATATTGACTCCCTTAATTCCATCATGACTTGATATTGGCTGCCAAAATGATATATGTGCCTAATATGTTCTCACTAAACCACATAATTTTTGTTTTAAAAACCCAGCACAATCAAGAGAGACAATTATATGAAAAGCACTTATCGACAAAAAGGGTAAAGTACAATAGAAGAGCTGGCTAAGCATTTCTGAAATGAAAGCCTATTGTTTACTGAAAGATCCTACTCTTCTTTTACTTGTTTCAATTATTTCCAAGTTGACAACTTGTGATCAATACTCTGTTATTGGCCTGATAATTAAGCCTGTCTCTATGACTAGTAAATGCTGGGTACTAATTAACGTTTGTTTTGATTATTTGGTATTTAGTTGTCAAAGACAGCTATTATAATGGCACAGAATATTAGAAGAGAGTTTTTTTGTTGTAGCTTTTGATTGTTATCAGAAATAACTATTTTGTGTGTGTGCATGAAGGGATGCCTGATCTCTATTACTGCTCAGTGTAGTACAACTACAGTAGTCTAAGAACTCATCTAAAATCCTAAGTATTTCTAATTAATTTTTTCTGTGCCCTCTCAGCTTCAAGGCAGAGAGAAAGGATCTGTAATCAAAGTGGAGATGGGGAGATTCCTAAATAAGAACTAAAAGTGCTAAGTATGGTTGATTGAAATATCACTGATTTAATTAAAAATTAAGGGACAGTATGAAGTCTTAAAAGTTTCAGAGATTATATGATCTATTTTATAATTTAAAAATAAGTCTATGTATTCTTTTCCATTCAAGGGGGAGTTTCACTGGGGTTCCAAGGTATGCAGTTATCTGTAGAGATGTCTAATGGGTCAGCATTGTGGAACTGGGGTATTTCCTAGAAAGACCAGAGAGTCGATGTTTTCTTTTAGCCTGAAATTTTCTCATCTGTTTTCCGATGTTCAGAGAGGTACTACAATTATGTGAAAAGCGTATGGACTCTGGATTTAGACTTGGCTTCAAATCCTGACTGCAAAATCTGCTCCCTAGCAGTGTAATTTGGACATCATTTTGGGATCCGTTTCCTTACCTATAAAAATGTGACTGGTATTATTTCTCTAGTTTGGTAGATGTGAGGATTAAGTGAGATCATATATATTAAAGCCTGTATCATTCCGGGTTGTCCAGAGAAATGGAACCAATAGGAGATATATATACAGAGATTTATTATAAGGAATTGACTCACACAGTTATAGGGGCTGATCCCAAGTCCCACGATTCCCAGTCAGCAAACTGGAGACCCAGGAGAGCTGATGGTACAGTTCCAGCTTGAGTCCAAAGGCCTGGGAACCAGGAGAACCAGTGGTGGATGTTCCAGTCCAAGTCTGAATCTGAAGGCAGGAGACTGATGTCCCAGCTTGAAGACTGTCCAGAAGAGAGAATTCTCTCTTAATCAGCCTTGCAGTTCTCTTCAGGCCTTCAGCAGATTGGATGAGGTCCACCCACATTAGGAAGGGCAATCTGCTTTACCCAGTCTACCAATTCACATGTTAATGTCATCCAGAAAAACCTTCACAGACTCACCCAGAGCAATGTTTAACCAAATATCAGGGTGCCCTGTGGCCCAGTCAAGTTGATACATAAAATTAACCATCACAAGGTTTTATCATAACCCTTGGCACACAGTTAAGAGAAGAGGCTCTGGAGGCAGACTGCATCCCTTCAAATCATGACTCTGCCACCCTTTAGTGGTATGACATCAGGCAAGTTATGTCACATTGGAGTGTCTCAGTTTCCTCATCAGTAAAACCAGGACAGTATTAGTCAGTGGTATGTAAGGTTTCTTATTCTTAGTATCATAATTGTAATAAGTGCTGAATAAATCATGGTCATTTTATATACGTTAATTCACTCATTCAAGATACTAACTGAAAATTTTACCACAAAGTTACATCCTTGATCTGAAGTGTTTGAAATGTCATAAATGAGAGGAAAAATCTTGTTTTCTAGAATGACAGATTAATTTGTACAATTTACATTCACTGAACAGCTACTATGCCCAGTGAAACTCAGGAGGGTTACCACACAGACGTACATAGTCACAGGGAAGCAAGGGATTAACATGGACGTGTATCAACTGTTGACATATCCTTTCTTTTTTGTTGCTGTTGTTGTTTTGGCGGTACGCGGGCCTTTCACCGTTGTGGCCTCTCCCATTGCGGAGCACAGGCTCCGGACGCGCAGGCTCAGCGGCCGTGGCTCACGGGCCCAGCCGCTCCGCAGCACGTGGGACATTCCCGGGCCGGGGCACGAACCCGTGTCCCCTGCATCGGCAGGCGGACTCTCAACCACTGCGCCACCAGGGAAGCCCAGACAGATCCTTTCTTGAGATCACGTTTTGATGGGCTTGAGCATTGAGGACGATAGCTCACACGGCTGTTTCAAACAAAGAGACCACATTTTCCCCATATTGACCAAGGGAAACCTAAAAATACTATATTTAAAAACTAATCTTTAAGTACGTGTCTTAGTATTTAGTCCAAAAATTGGGTTTCTCTTTTGTGTCTTACTTTTCTTTCTTAACACATCATGTCCTGATTGAAGGTACAAATTTTAGTCTGGTGCCTGTTCTTAAACTCACTGATTTTTTTTTTTTTTGGCTAAAGGCATTAGTATTTATTCATATTAACTAAAAAAGACACACTAGTCCTATTTTGGTTTTGAATTCCTCTCTATGAAATAGTAGTGTTATTAAAAATAAAAAGATGAATCAATACTTCAGTAAATATTTTAAAAAGAGAAGCTTGATCCTTGGTTAGATTAATTTTAGAATACATGTGTGTTTTATATAGCATATAATGCTATATTATTTATTATATGTGTGTTATAGTATATAGTATATATTATGTGTGATAATATATGCACACTTTTTTTGGTCAGGGTCTTTTATATTTGACAGCATCTCCCTCCCATCCTTAGGCAGGCTGGACTTTCTGTTTTCCTCCTTCATTGTACTTTTCCGGTAGGATTTCACTGGCCAACACTTAATTAAAGTTCATTTCCTCTTTTTATGCTCCAGGTATTATTATGCCACTCCCTTCAAGAAGTAATTTGTGTGCTGTTTATTGGAGCTGTGAATTTAATCATCTCGATCCCATGCTATTGCAGGATGACTGTAATAAGATGTATTGACTTTTCTTTGGCGCATATTTTTGCCACCATTGTGTGTTGTTTTGCTGGAATGCCGAAGGCAGTGTCTGTCTTATGGCACATCTAAGTAAAAGCAGCCCCTCCTTTAGGACAGTGATGAATTTGAAGTTTTAAAATAAAAGTAATCCTGGAAAGGAGGTTTAAATTACACACGATATAGAGGTTTGGAAAGGAAACAGATGGACTGGTGCTAGAGTCAGGCTTCTCTGCTCCTCAGTTGAAACAAAGTGGGATGAATAAACAACCAGAATTCTCCCAAACAATCTCTCCCGTAGTATACACATACGTATTTCAAATTTCACCTGTATTACATGTGTACATAGGAACATATGTGTTTGTTTTATGCACAAGCCAGGATGCTGGCTATTTTGTAATCTAATCTCCAGAGAGGAAAAAAAGTAGAGAAAGGAATGGTATAAGCTGAGAGGGATGGAGAAAGAGAGGATATGGTATGATAATGATAACAGCTGACACTTTTTGAGAATTTGTTACATGCTTTTTGTTCTCAACATGTTATATATATTAAGAGGTATGTAGTTATGAACATTTCCGTAGCAGAGAGTGGAATAACGTCCATCAGGGCCTGAAAAATGCATCTAAAGCTCCATCTGAAGGTTTTACAAAGTCAGTGTCCACAAGGATCAAACAGGTCCTGCAGATGAGTGAAGCAGTCCTGGGATAAAGAACCCTAAACTGAGCACAGGGGCCTGCCCCTGACTGTGGCATTGCCCAGAGGTGGTACAACCTCCAATTAAAAAAAATTTTTTTTAATTGAACTATAGTTGACTTACAATATTATATTAGTTTCAAGTGTACAACATAGTGATTTGATATTTTTATAGATTATACTCCATATAAGGCTATTATAAAATATTGGCTATATTCCCTGTGCTGTACGTTACACCCTTGTATCTTATTTATTTTATATCTAGCAGTTTGTACCTCTTAATCCCCTTCACCTATCTTGTTCCTCCCTCCACCCCTCCTACCACTGGTAACCACTAGTTTGTTCTTTGTCTCTGTCTTTTTCTGTTTTGTTATATTTTTAAAGAGAAGCCATTAATTAGGATATTGATACATGAAATATCTTGATTTGAAATTTCTGGAAATAATTCAAAATCTTCTGTTTCATATTCTGTGAACGGAGTACCACGCCCACGCAGCCACCCGTGGGCAGGACTCAGCCTGTGGGCCCCTTGCTGCTTAAGCCTTCGGAGAATTACCAACGCAACATCAGGCTTAGGAGGAAGCACAGCATGGCAAACTGACATCTTCAATGGTTTCTTTTTTTTTCTTTTTTAAAAATTGTCGGTACGCGGGCCTCTCACTGCTGTGGCCTCTCCCGTTGCGGAGCACAGGCTCCGGATGCGCAGGCTCAGCGGCCATGGCTCACACGCCCAGCCGCTCCGCGGCATGTGGGATCTTCCCGGACCGGGGCACGAACCCGCGTCCTCTGCATCAGCAGGCGGACTCTCAACCACTGCGCCACCAGGGAAGCCCCTTCAGTGGTTTCTTTGGGTGATCATTTGACTATTTTAAAGATCTGCCTGTCCATGATAAAGTGTTTGGGGGAAAAGCATCATGGAAATCAAAACAGCCTAGTCAAACATGCATGAATCCAAAACCTCATTGATGCTGCTTTACTCAAACATTAGGTCCTAGTTTTTTTTTTTTTTTTTTGGCTTGGATTCCAGAGTTTCAGTTTCACACAAGCCTAACCTTGGCATACTGCAACTTTCCCCTTCTGGAATTTAGACTTGTTTCAGAATGTTTTATTAGATGTACAGATGAAAGCAGGAAAAACTGGGTGATGTTTAATATGCTCATTTTATTCCTAAGCACTTAATTGATTTTTTAAAACAAAAGAAGCAGAAATTTATAAATAAGTAAGAGCAAATGAATTGCCTAATGTGGCTGTGACCTGTCTTTATAGGCATTTTAGCCTTGATTACTTTGTTTTTCAAAAAACACTTAAGGCTTACTCGATGTTAAGCTAACTCTCTGTCTTGAGGTTTCTCAGTTACCTGTCAGAGCAGTTGGGATCACTCTGAGAAGCCTGCCATTACCTTAGATAAGGGCATGGCCTGGGCTTTAAAATGGACTGCGTTAAGTGTGTTGTTTGGTTTGAAAAATGGGAGATTTCTTTCTCCAGGATACATTCAGGCATTCACCCTTAAGTGACAGCTCTGGTATTCTTTCTTGGCTTCTGCTTGAAGAAAGCAAGGGAATCTTGAGTTGGGTCAAAGTCCTGATTTTATAGTAAGACAGATAGATATTAGACCTCCTAGAGGCAAAGAGAGGGAACCCTACTTTTCAAACCAGAGGTTTTTTGTTTTTTTTTTAACATCTATGTTGGAGTATAATTGCTTTACAATGGTGTGTCAGTTTCTGCTTTATAACAAAGTGAATCAGTTATACATATACATATATGGGGAGGAGATATCCCCATATCTCCTCCCTCTTGCATCTCCCTCCCACCCTCCCTATCCCACCCCTCTAGGTGGTCACAAAGCCCCAAGCTGATCTCCCTGTGCTATGCGGCTGCTTCCCACTAGCTATCTATTTTACATTTGGTAGTATATATAAGTCCATGCTACTCTCTCACTTCGTCCCAGCTTACCCTTCTCCCTCCCCATGTCCTCAAGTCCATTCTCTACATCTGTGTCTTTATTCCTGTCCTGCCCCTAGGTTCTTCAGAACCATTTTTTTTTTAGATTCCATACATGTATGTTAGCATACGGTATTTCTTTTTCTCTTTCTGACTTACTTCACTCTGTATGACAGACTCTAGGTCCATCCACCTCACTACAAATAACTCAATTTCATTTCTTTTTAAGGCTGAGTAATATTCCATTGTATATATGTGCCACATCTTCTTTATCCATTCATCAGTCGATGGACACTTAGGTTGCTTCCATGTCCTGGCTATTGTAAATAGTGCTGCAATGAACATTGTGGTATATGACTCTTTTTGAATTATGGTTTTCTCAGGGTATATGCCCAGTAGTGGGATTGCTGGGTCGTATGGTAGTTCTGTGTTTAGTTTTTTAAGGAACCTCCATACTGTTCTCCATAGTGGCTGTATCAATTTACATTCCCACCCACAGTGCAAGAGGGTTTCCTTTTCTCCACACCCTCTCCAGCATTTATTGTTTGTAGATTTTTTGATGGATGGCCATTCTGACTGCTGTGAGGTGATACCTCGTTGTAGTTTTGATTTGCATTTCTCTAATGATTAGTGATCAAACCAGAGGTTTGAGAAACCTAAGCACAGGTACCCCAGGGGAAACGTGTTGCAGCGTTGGGGGTCTGCAGGATGCACAGAGCCCCTGGGTTGGTGTGCCCGCCTCCTTCCTGAATCCTGTGACAGATGAGGCCCCTTTGGACCAGCCACCCTCGCCCAGGAAATTTGCATTCTCTGCTGCCCTAGGGATCTTTGATAAAGAAGCTTCAAAAGGCTTTGACTAAATAATTGCTCAAACTTTTCTTGAGTTTCACATTCGTTTGCAGGGGTCTAAGAGTTTGAATTGCACAGTGACTTCAATGTGTAACATACTGATTTTATTAGGACTAGTGTATTCTGAATTGCTTAAGTATATCTGTTTTCAAGATACGGTGGATGAGCGCTAACCTAGCTAAGCAAACAGAAATGGTATTTTTCTTTGGAGGGAGGTTTTAAATGACCTGTGTCTTTGCTATTAGTGATAAAGCTCACATGTGTTGCTAGCATGTAAGCCATGAGCCATTCCCGGGGGTCTGGGCAGTACACCGTGTCTGATCATAACCGCACAGAAGGGGAAATGGTTGAGTAAGAACCTTGAATATGTGGAAATCAGATATTTAGTATGTGCCCAACGTGAGGGCAGTAAGTACTTTACCATAAAACATGACTCCTCCGTGTGTGGATATGCATGCATCTTTGCTTCCTTCCTCATCTGTTCTTTTACATTTTCAAAGCTCCTCGTGTCGGCATTTCTTTGAAGAGGTTTAAAAGTTTTTATGTTAGGTTCCTCAAAACTAGATGCTACACGTGTCTATTTCCAGTATGTGTGTGTGTGTGTGTGTGTGTATATAAGAAACAAATCAAGGACTTACCAATCACAGTTCACAACTTACATTAAAATACAAAGACTGACAACATAGTTTGAAAAATAAAACTTAAGGGAAGATTCCGGTCAGTAACCATTGGACTTTTTGTTTAATAGATGTCCTTTAAAAAAAAAGAAAGATGAGTTTTATTTAGGCAAAAAACACAATAGGGCTTCCTGGTGGCGCGGTGGTTGAGAGACCGCCTGCCGATGCAGGGGACACGGGTTCGTGCCCCGGTCCGGGAGGATCCCACGTGCCGCGGAGCGGCTGGGCCCGTGAGCCATGGCCGCTGAGCCTGCGCGTCCGGAGCCTGTGCTCCGCAACGGGAGAGGCCACAACAGTGAGAGGCCCACGTACCGCAAAAAAAACCCAATAACAACAAAAATACAGTTGGTTTCTTCTGGTCTGAGTGGACTTCTTCCCTATTCATTCCTGAGCACGTTCACTCGTGTGTGTGTGTGTGTGTGTGTGTGTGTGTGTGTGTGTGTGTGTGTGTGTGTGTCTCCTTTCATCTAAGTGCAGTAGTCTGTTATAGGGCCCTAAGTCTAAGGTGTTTGTTGATTTGTAATTGTTGAATTTGTTGAATTTACACACACAACCAACAATAATTTTCATGTGACCTGCATACTTTAAGGAAACTGTCTTGGACTTTTCTGTCTGATGTACAAACCATGCAGTTTCTGTGACATAGAAACTTATTATCTGATGAAAACAAACAAACACAAATCATACCAGGAAAACACTTCATTCGTCATTTTAGAGTTGGAATGGACTTTGACTTTTCTTCTTACTGATTTATCTGAGAAAGCATTTAGATTGACTCTAAAGAAAGCTTTGGGCCTCTCCTGTTTAAGTGGGGGAAGGAAGAACGCTCTTTCTAGCAGGAGTTAATGAAGTTGGACATTTGGTCACTGGAATGTAACAAAGGCTTCCAAAAGATCAAGATAATGAGATTTCTCCCTGAATGCCTCTGCAGGTTTTTTTAAAGGACAGATGAACCACTAAAAATTATTTTGCCTCTTCAAGAAAAAAATTAAGTTCTTATTTATGATTTTCCTTAAAAAAGTGGAAGTCAAAAACAGAGCAGTTGAGCTTGACAAATTTGACTTGTTTTAAGTAGAGGATGTCAGTTTGTGTTCTATCTGTGAAAGTACATTTGAAATAAATCTTAAAATGTGGAGAGACAAGAAAGCCATTTCTTTCTAAATTGCTATATTACTGTAAAACTGAAGTTAAAGGGAATTTTGAAGAGCACCAGATATCACATTATTTTGACAATCCATCAATTTACGAAAGTAATCTGAGCACACACTTCAATTTATTAGAGATAATTGTTCTGGGAATGCTAACACCCAAGCTCAATAAGATCAATAATAAGTTTATACTTGAATTTGGGTTTACGGTTTAACTTTAATCCAGTCTATTTAACTTACTCCTCAACTATTCACATCCTATAGATTGTTCTTATTAGATATATAAAACAGAAAATTTATCTTCTAAAGTTCAATAATTTTATTTGAAGCAAATGCTTAAATTATAAGTGATATTCATTGCTTTTTAATCTTTTGACTTTTTTTTTTTTTTTTTTCGCCACGC
>NW_020173666.1:3860664-3918785 GCF_003031525.2 Neophocaena asiaeorientalis asiaeorientalis
ACTGCGCCACCAGGGAAGCCCCTTTTGACTATTTTAACATTATATTTTATGTATTTTTATCAGATGACAATTGCTTTCTCTTTAATTAACCCATCCTGCAGTTAGTTCACACTGGGCCTTTTAGTTGTGACTCAGAGTCTCAACTCAGTAAATATTTGTTGATTCATAAATGATATGCGTGCCTGATTACTGGAGAAAAGCTGCCCCAAGATTTGAGAATTTGAAGAGGCTGTGTACTACACTTCTGACTGGTGTGGTTTATCATAAGGTGAAAATTTTTTTAAATTAATTTTTATTGGAGAATGGTTGCTTTACAAGGTTGTGTTAGCCTCCACTGCACAACAAAATGAATCAGCCATGCACATACAGATATCCCCTCCCTTTTGGACTTCCCTTCCATTTATGTTACCACAGTGCATTAGGTAGAGTTCCCTGTACTATACAGTATGTTCCCATCAGTTGTTTATTTTATACATAGTATCAATAATGTATATGTGTCAGTCCTAGTCTCCCAATTCCTCCCACCCCATCCCTTTCCCCCTTGGTATCCATACATTCGTTCTCTAGGTCTGTGTCTCTATTTCTGCCTTACAAATAAGATCATCTATACCATTTTTCTAAATTCCATCCGTATGCGTTATTATACAATATTTGCTTTTCTCTTTCTGATTTACTTCACTCTGTATGACACTCTCTAGGTCCATCCATGTCTCTACAAATGACCCAATTTCATTCCTTTTTAGGGTAAGGTGAAGTTTTATAAAAAGAGATTTCATAGTTCACTCTTGAAATGGCTGTCTGCATGGGATTCAAGTCTAATGCCTTTTCAGCTGTGCAACACTGATGATGAAAAATGGTTAGATTAAGTGAATCTTTACTATTCCCCCAACCTTAGTTTCTAAATAGAGCTGTTTACCTATTTACTAGCTGTGTGACCTTAGGCAAGTTCCTTAACCTCTCTGAGCCTTGAGCATCTCAGCTGTAAAAGGGGGACAATAGCGTTATGATAATTAAGTAAACTGATATTTGTGAAGAAATTAGAACAGTTACTGACACAGAGGAAGTGCTAATTTAAGTGAAATCCGTATAAATATTTCTCAGGCAAATTTTTATACAGTTGACAAAAGTGCTTGTTATAAATTATAATGAGTAGAAAATTATCCTTGAGATAAAAAAAGGAAAGTAGGATTGCTAATGTGAAGAGAGAATTGCTTTTTATATAGTTACACAAGATTCTGTGGGAAATTATATCAACTGAAACAAATGACCCAATTCCTTCAACAATAAAAAAAATTATAAAGAAAAAAAAGATAGGAAAGAGGAAAGCTATAGATTAAAAGAGTCTAAGAGACATAACAATCACAAAGTATAAACTTTATTTGAATAAAGTTTGACTAAATCTAACTAAACTGCAACAAAAAATTGTAAAACATCAGTTGTCTATTTAATAACATTAAGGCACTATTGTTACAATTTTAAGTGTGACAGTTGTGGTTGTGTTTTTAAAAAAGAGTTCCTATCTTTTAGAGATACATACACAAATATTTACAGATGAAATTTACAGGAAATTTTACTCGAAATAACTGTGTGCGTGTGTGTGTGTAGAAATACAGATGGAATAAGATTGTTCAAGTGTTGATAAACATTGAAATTGGGATGTAGCTAAGGTACATGAAGGTTCATTTTACTGTTCTTTCTACTTTTATACATGTCTGAAATTTTCCATAATAAAAAATATTTTAAACAGAAAAAAAGAAAGGAAAAAGTCTTTAGTGGAAAGACTATTCTCTCAGTCATTACAGTTAATAACAATATCTGTCATCTACAGAGTGTTGTAGATGAATTATCTCATTTAATCTTTTAGACAGCTCTGTAAGGTAAGTCTGATTATTATACTCATTTAGAAGGTAATAATGTGGACTCAGTCTGTACTCTTAACCAACTTATCTTCCTGAGGAGATAGATGCCTAAATCAAACAGAATAGTTGTCCAGAGTGGATGAGTCAGGTAAGTACCACCCAAAAAAGTGGTATTTAAACAAAGTGCTAGCTGTCTAGGGAGACTTCATGTTAATCACATCCACCTTGAATGTCACTGGTGACTTAGAAGATTAAGTTAATGGGGATGTAAATTGGTACAGCTACTATGGAAACAGTGCTGTGGTACAGTATGAAGATTCCTCAAAAAATTAAAAACAGAGCTACCATATGATTCAGCAATTCCATTTCTGGGTATTTATCCGAAGAAAACAAAAACACTAGTTCGAAAAGATACATGCACCCCTGTAAATTGTAGCTTTATATACGATAGCCAAGATATGGAAACAACCAAAGTGTCCATTGATGGATGAATGGATAAAGAAATTTTGGGGGGGCTTCCCTGGTGGCACAGTGGTTGAGAGTCCTCCTGCCAATGCAGGGGACGCGGGTTCGTGCCCTAGTCCGGGAGGATCCCACATGCCGTGGAGCGGCTGGGCCCGTGAGCCACGGCCGCTGAGCCTGGGCGTCCGGAGCCTGTGCTCCGCAGCGGGAGAGGCCACAACAGTGAGAGGCCCGCATACCGCAAAAACAAAACAAAAAAAAGAAATTTTGGTATATATACAATGGAATACTGTTAAGCCATAAAAAGAAAATTGCCATTCTTGACACTATGGATGGACCTTGAAGGGATTATGCTAAGTGAAATAAGTCAGATGGAGAAAGACAAATACTGTATGACAGAATCTAAAAACAAGCATAGAAAACAAGCTCACAAATAGGGAGAAGAGATTGGTGGTTGCTAGACGGAGGGGGGGGAGGGTGGGCAGACTGGGTGAAGTGGGTCAAAAAGTACAAACTTCCAGTTATAAAATGAATAAGTCATAGGGATATAATGTACAGCATGGTGACTATAGTTAATAATACTGTATGTATTATGTATATTTTATTATGCAAAATATACTGTGTATGGTGACGAATGTTAACTAGACATATTGTGGTGATTTTGTAATATATACAAATATCAAGTCATTATGTTGTACACCTGCAACTAATATAATGTTATATGTCAACTTTACCTCAATTTTTATTTTATTTTATTTTTAAATGACAAATGAGGTTTTTTTAAAAGATATTTTTTTGATGTGGACCATTTTTAAAGTCTTTATTGAATTTGTTATAGTATTGCTTCTGTTTTTATGTTTTGTTTATTTTTTTGGCTGCGAGGCATGTGGGATCTTGGCTCCCGGACCAGGGATCAAACCCGCACACCCTGCTTTGGAAGGTGAAATCTTAACCCCTGGACCGCTAGGGAAGTCCCTATACCTCAATTTTTAAAAAGTGAAAGGCTCACATATTAGCTCTGTGCCTTTGGACAAGTTACTTTCCTTATCTGAGCTTCAATTTCCTTATTATTTTAGTACCTATTTCACTGGGATGTGTGATGATGAGTGATTTGAAAACTGTGAGAACTTCAAAGGGATTGGACAAAGAAACATACTTGTATTTGCGTCCTCAGTGCTCGGCACAGAATGAGGGCTTAGAAATGTGTCCTTCCTGGCTGCCTTTCTCACTTCTGCCTGCCTCCCTCCTTTCTCAAGTTTGGTTAAAAATTAGAAGTGTTCTCCTGGGCCACCTGGATTCTCTTGGACCTCAGCCTTCTCAGTTTAGAGGATGGCTGTGATGAATGAGTTAAGCGGTGTAGGTAAAATCACTTAGGACATCTTTGCTCTGTTGTGTGCTGATTCCACACACACATGTTAGATTATTTCTAAGGCCTTTAGTGGCTCAAGTGATGGGGTTTTGTAGTATTCACTTTCTGTTTTGCTTTTGTGTACTTTGCCAACTAGAGTAATCCGTAGTCTGCAAATACTGAAACAGTCGTTGTTGAAGGGGAAACGCAAGATGAGAGGGCAATATGAGAGAAGGCACAAATTTAGTTGAGTGAGGTAGAAAGATAGTGAATGCACCAGGCAGATGTCTTTAGGAAAGTGTGATGGAAGGTCTTAGAAGGCTTGTAATGAACCCAAAGTAGGAAAAGATGGATTTTAGAAACTAGGAGTAGGTACTTAATATTTACAGTGGTAGCCTGGAATCGAGGTCTAGTATTGATATATTTTACTAAACATCTAGAACATAAAGCAGGGATTACTAGGAGGCGGTCTGGAACTCACCAAGAAAAAGGCATCCAGAATCAGGCAAATTTCCTTTAAACTCTGGGGTTACCAGACTGGGTCATGGGGCTGCAACAACCTATGGCTCTATCAGAATTTCGGTGTTCATGTAGCATGCCCTCTCAGTTGAGCCACTCGGACAGCACGTAATAACATTCACAGCCTCTTGAATACCATACCAAAAGAAAGGTCTGCTTTGCTCTGGGTACCAATGTTTTAGAGGGATGCTGACCATGAAGATCATGTAAAGTCTGGAAGTTGTAAGTCATGAAGTAGTTGACTGGGTCAGAGATGTTTAGCTTGAAGAAAAGAATCCTGGTGGGACACATGAACACTGTCTTACAGAATTTGAATATGGGGAGAAGGAGAAGAGAGGAGTTTTTAAAGCTAATTCTGGGGAAATATTACCACAGGGATCTCATGGCAACAGTGAAGAAAGAGCATGACAGGGAGTCTACAGTGGTCCAGGCCAGAAGTGGCAAAGGCCTATCCGGAGGGGCTGACCATATACGTGGAGGGGAGGGGTGCTGTGCAGGGGATAAAGGCAATGGCCTTGCTGACCAGCAATCATGAAAGCTGGGGTTGAGGGGACATTCTTTTTGACTTTACCCAATTGAATATGACCTTTCCTCCTAAATCTTATGCCACTCAAGTGGTAATTTTTCAACTAATCTTATCATCTCTATTTATAAGCCATAGGTAGGAACTTTGCATTATTCATCCTTGTATTCCTACAGCTACTGGGTTGATTGTCAGTAATAATTTAATTGAATCGTCTGTAAAACAACGTTAATGTAGCTTAATGAGTTACATAAAAATGTTAACTCTGGTAGCATGTAGTTTTCATTATTTTAGTCTTAGACATGGTTGCCCTCTTACATTTTCCCTTTAAGACCATTTTCAGTTGTTTTCAAATAGCTGTTAAGTTTTCAAATGTATAGTTTTGCTTTTGCTTTTGTTTTTTTCTGAGAAGACAAAGGCCAGAGGAGAAATGCTTGGATTTTGGAAAATATTTCTCTCCATGGGCACAATTCTGGCCTCTTCTGACTTAATCACAGCAGACAAGTTTTTCTTCATATCTAGACAAAAACTCTTTATACTTTTAATGCCCCAATCATCAGGTTGAAGTTTCAGCCCAACTCAGCTGAATTTAACAAGTAATTACTTAGGAGTAATATATTCTTACCACAGTAGGTGTTCAGAAAAGTGGAGATTTATCCCAATTATCAAGTCTTGTTATGAGGAGCCTTTGAGATGGAGTCCATCACACGTTGGGGAAAAAGGTGTGTGTTCATTGCTCAAGACCAGTCTCCTTGCACATGGGTAGTTGAGGAGGCGGGATTGTTCAAGAGCACAGATAGTTTGGATTAGAACCAGATTCTACCACCGACCAGCCATGTGACCTTGGACAAATTACTTAAACTCTCGGAGTCTCAGTTTCCTCACCTGTACTATAGAAATAGTGCGTATTCCATATGGTTGTGATGATGGTTGAATGACTTATTATATATGAAACACAGCAGTGCCTGGGTAGTAAGTGCTACGTAGTTTATTTTATCATTATTATTCTCAAAACCTATCAGAAGTAAGGGCAGATGAAAACGGGAGGGAAGCAGTGAAAGAAAGGAGGGGAAAGAGATGACAGACAATATTATGCAGCTTTTTATCTCTATCGGGAGATGAAGTCCAGGGAGCATCGACAGATGACAATTCCCTGGAAAAACAGATCTCAAGAGTTTGTACAAACAGCCATTGATTCATTATTGTAACTTTCACATTTGCTGCATTCATCCAGGGACAGAACCAAGCTGGAGGGCCCAGACAATCAGTGGTTTGCTCTGGCAGTACAATTAAGTCAGTGGATGGCTACTGAGCTACTTTCCATGTACTGACTGTTGTTGATTTAAAAGCTAAGGGCCTTCTATCTGCCTCAGTTGCATTTTAGTTAATGGCATTTAACGATATTTTTATGCTAATAACCTCAACTTGCTGACATCCTGAGAGGTATCTCTTTGGCTTCTGTATTATAACTTTCTTTGATAACCAAGTTTTTGGTAGCAAACTGTGCCTGTTAGTGAATAATTTTTATTAATAGAAACAATGCTGTAAATGTGCAGAGGAATCTTGTTAGGGGTGAAGAACCTGTATGGCATATTATAAGTTCTTAGTGATAGAGGTTGAATGAGTAAGAGCATATTTCAAACAGTGTATACCAAACTGCTTAATTTAATAAGGCAAGTATAAAGTGTATGATAGCCACAAATGTCAAGGAAGGCAGAGGCACCTTGAACTGTATTCAAAGGAATATATTGACTGAAAATAGAGGGAAAAGAGTTACGAGAGTATCTTGGCGTGATGCTCATAATCATTTGCTGTGATTAATGTAAGGAAAGTTGTAATCCCCTAAATAGAAACGTGATTTTTCTGTCCTGTTACTAAACGTGTGTGTGTATCTGTGTGTTTATTGGTGTATACGTACAAACAGCAATTAAATCAGAATTTTCTCACATAAAACCTTATTGTCATCACTGTTCTTATTGTTGTCATTCAGGCTTTTGTTAAATTTATTCTTTTCTTTCCTCTTTCTTATTCCTGATCTGCTGCTTGCACTTCACATTTCTCACTACACAGAAACTGTTTCATTATATGGTATAAGATAAAATACATCAAGGTATTTGGCACATACGGGTGCTTTCCTGTTGGAGGAGACATAGAATTTTGTATTTCTCTTAGTCCGTTTGGGCTGCTATTACAAAATATTACAGACTGGTTGGCTTATAAGTAATAGAAATTAATTTCTCACTGTTCTGGAGGCTGGGAAGACCAAGATCAAGGTACTAGCAGATACAGTGTCTGGTGAGGACCCACTTTGTAGTTCATAGATGGCATCTTTCTTCTGTGTCCTCAACAGCGGGCAGGGGCAAGGGATCTTTCTGGGGTCTTTTTTATAAGAGCATGCATCTCATTAATATGGGCTCTACCCTTATGACCTAATCACTTCCCAAAGACCCCACCTCCTAATACCATCATTTTGGGGGTTAGGATTCAACCTATGATTTTAGGGCTGGGGGCATGAACATTCAGTCCATAGCAGTATTCAACAGAATTAATAGAAAACACAGTCTCTACCTGTTTAGAGTTTGAATGTGTTGAGTGGGTTTTTTCTTAAGCAAAATAATTGCTTGTTAGAGCTCAAAATATAAATATGAAGTAATGGTAGATCTTGAATGCATATGCATAGATTGCATATGTATTCTTTAAATAACAGAGCAATTCAGAATGAGCATTTTTGTTAAATAAATGCGAATAAAAGTCTAAATTTCTTAAAAACAACGTATATCATTTATTGGCTCCATATTCTCAGTTTGGGTTGTTATATTATCAATTTATCTGCTGACTTCTTTTCTTTTCTTTTCTTTTCTCCCTCTCTTTCCCTCCCTCCCCCCTTCTTTTCCAGTGATACACATCTCCTGACTTCCTTTCTCCCTCAGAGTAGAATTGCAATGACCCATTACTTCTCTGACTTCGTCTGCTATTATCTTTCCTCTGCTCACTTTGTTTCAGACCATGTTCTGACACTTCATTGTGGTCAAAATAACTGGGAAGGGGAGAGAGTTGTCAATACACAGATGGCCATTTTACCCTTCGGTCCCAGTTTATGACCAAGAAGGTCTGAGAATTTGCATTTCTGACAAAGTTTCAGGTGATGCTGCTGGGCAAGGGACCATATAACTGCTCCAAATCACTGACCTCCTTTCTGTTCCTAGAACACAGCAGGCTTGTTCCCACCTCAGGGCCTTTGCACTTGCCGTTTCCTCTGCTTGGAAAGTTCTTTCCCTGATATTTTTCTTAAATGTTTTCTTAGATGTTGTTTTCTCATGAGAGCTTTTTGGGCCATTGGGCTTTAAGTTGCAACTCCCTCCCCCCACAATACTCCCTGCTTTATTTTCTTCCATTTATCCTTCACCCATTTAACATGTTATACTGTATTTACTTACAGTGTTTTTTCCTCCCTCTGTCTCCCTACTAGAACTTAAGCAAGCACCCAAAATATAGGGATTGTTTATATCTGGTTGGCATGTTTCCTGTTGTTGTATTCTCAGTACCGGGAACAGTTCCCGGTACGAGTAACTTCAACAAATACTTGCTGAATGAGCAAATAATCAAGATTAACTAAGATTTTATAACAGTGTTCCAAAAGAATTATTGAAACCACCCAAAAGTGGCACAGTCAGTGATGGTTATAATTAATTCATGCTGAAGGCTCACAGCCCTCAAGGAGTTTATAGGAAATCTTTGATTTTCAGGAGCCTATGTCCTGAGAGAGGTGAGATTATTAACCCCCATAAAGAAACTGATCAAACCAGATGACTGAAGCCTGGCCCTATACTGGATGAAAGAGTTAATTAAGGTCTCTGCTGGGCGGAGAAGGTAACTCTCCCTTTGCCAAGAACTTTCTTTTTTCTTTGTCTTTGTATTTACAGATAATATTTTCATGAATGTTCATTTTTTCTAGAAAAGATCTGAGCTGACTTACAGTAAATAATTTATAAGCATATAATAAGTAAAAGAAGGTGCATAAATAATTTTTCAAACTCTAGTAATATAATAGATGGTAATAAATGTTAATAGATGCTATCATTGTATATTAAATATCAACTGATTAGATTTTGTTGTAGCCTTATATCATAATTTTAAAACCAGCTGCATCCATGGCTCTATATTTTAAGTTTTTGATATAATAGAAATAATAGTAGTACAAGAACATATCTTTGTATTACTCCTTGTATTTCTGTGGTAAAACTGAGGATAAAAACACCTTGTTCTTGAAATCTAGATTTTAAATCTTCTCTGTAATGCCTTTCCAACAAGTGCAAAATCCAACTCATCACCTTTGATTTAAAAATAAACTGGTACCTTAATTAAAAACACAAACAAGAGTGAGATACCAAGTTTCGACTAATGCAATCATGTCTTGCTGTGATATTAGTTCTCAATCGTTCTTAGGTATTTTTTTTTAACTCCTGAAGTTTAACCCTAATAATGTGATTATTTTAATCTGTGATTTATACACTTATGAAATTTTCGATATATTGCCATGTTGGAAATTTTTGGAAAGCGAAAGAAATAATTATTCCATCGTCATTTGCAGTAATCTCTCTCAGACCCTCTTCTGGAATTGGTAGAGGTATTTTTCAAGGCTTGCAAGTAATAATTATAGTATTGAAAAAAATGACAGCTTGTGTGTGCTGTGAGCTGTGTACTTTTATTGGAAACATGCAAATTAGGGCTCATAGAGGACTGCATAATAATAGCCTCTAATTATGTCATATTTCCCTGAAATTGATTCATATTTACATATACTGGCCCTGAGGATGACACCATAGAGGGTCCTCTGGTGATACACTGGTGGGATCTGACCTCACGATGGGCTGAGTTAAGGTGGGAATGAACAGAGGTAGCTACACTAGCTGGAAGAGACCTCAACACTGAAGCATTTCCCCAAAGAAATATGTTAAGAGGCAATTTGAAGCATATTGGAATTAGTTTGGAATCCAGATTTCTGCTTTTAGAGCTACTTACTGTGCACTTCAGGAGTTCTCAGACAATTGGAAGCAATTTGTGGTTTGCTGCATTTATTTTTGCCTTTCTTCCCTATTGCAGTAAACTGTCAGAATATAACAGAATTGGAATGTGATGCTTGCTTCGTTTGATTTTACGGAGAGTATGACTGATTTAACTTTGAAAAAGAAACATAAACGTCGTTGTATTTGCTTCTACATTATCCCTGTTATCAGTGTTGATTCTGACATTCAGAAAGTCTGTGCTTCTTTCCTTTGCTGCAATACCACTTAAACATGCAAAGTGCAGTGTCCATGGAAGGCAGGCCCTGGTCAGGAGTAGAGGGATTTATCTGGATCTAGCACAGTGCGTACCGGGCCATAGGCATACACTGAATGAGAAATCACCACACACACACACACACACACACACACACCCGCTATCTGTAGTTACAGCTGCTTTGCTCGCAGTACAATACAGTCATCCCTCCATATCCACGAGGAATCAGTTCCAGGATCCCCACCCCTACCCCTGGCCCGTGGACACCAAAATCCATGGATGCTCCAGTCCCTTATATAAAATGGCATAGTATTTGCATATAACCTACCACATCTTCTTCTATACTTTTTTTTTTTAATTCTTCTATACTTTAAATCACCTCTAGATTGCTTATAATATCAAATACAATGTAAATGCTATGTAAACAGTTGCTGGTGAGAGGCAAATTCAAGTTTTTGCTTTTTGCAACTTTCTGGAAATTTTTCTTTTTTGGAATATTTTTAATCTGCCTTTGATTGAATCGTGGATGTGGAACCTGCTGATACGGAAAGCCAACTGTCCTCTCAGTGTTCAAGAGTGTGGCAGAGGAGTGCAAAGGTAATTTTCAGCATAAAATGTAAATATATGGTAACTACGGTCACCGGGACTCTAAATTTTGATGCCTTTTTTTTCCCTAAAAAGTGAGAAAATTGCCCTCCAAGATGGAATGATTTTTCTGTTAAAGGTATAAAAGCCAAGTTCTATCTTCTAACTGTACAATTCAGCGCCATCGCCCACCCCACCCCCCATCATGCAGTAGGCCTGCATGGGTCAGTGGTATTTAAGCATATGCTTTCTCACTCCTAATGTCAATCACATGCAGTCCCAGACTTTGGGGATAGAACTTAACCTAGAGGAGTTTAAGATCATTGCATCAGTGACCCTTACTGAATGCAGGCTGTGTAAGAACACTTCATTCTTCCAGGGACCGTAGGGAGCTGTAAAAGAAAATACAGTGTTTCAGAGTTCATAATTAAACTGTAGAAATGGGACTAATATAAATAAAGATATTTAACTATAAAATATAAATTATGTTGCTGACTTAGTCCTAAAAACATTTTAAAATCTTCTCTATTGAATGCTTCCTATGTCAAACTAGTCTCCTTGAGCAAATAATACAAATTTGTCTAATAATTGAACTGTTTCTCAAGACACTTTTGAAACTGATGTCACATTTTTGAGCATTTGGTTAAACCAAAAACCATGTTTTGAGCCAAAGAACTGTTGTAATAAAGACGATAATCTCTGGTCTTAGCCAATGTGTTGGCGTTATATAGAATTCCTTAAGGGTTGAGATAGCTTTTAACATTTTGACATCTTAAAACTGATTTGGGTCATGTGGTGTACCCCATGCAGCATATGCAGAAGTCAGGACTTTCTCCTTCAACAAAACCAGATATCAAGAAGGAAATCTTGGTGTTCAATTATAATTTCGATACATGTGTCTTAGGATCCTGAGGATGTGGGAGTTTTCCAATAAAGTCATTGAATATATTATATCTAGGTTATACTTTTAAAATATTTAAAACTTTAAAAAGCGGGTTTTAACCTACTCTTTTTTGAAAATGAAAGAAAATGACCCATTGTAATTTTTTGTGTGTTTTGTTGTCCAAAATACCCAGCATAATCTTTTCAGAAACTTTTCTCATGACATAGTTCCTTTCAGAACAAGTGAAATTAGTTTTAATTCTACCATGTAGGAGTCGTTTTAGTCTGATCTTAGTTTTCTCATGTATAAAAAGAGGAGGCTGGACTGAATGAACATGAATATCCTTTTTAGCCCTAATATTTATCATTATTTCTTCTTTGCTTAAATTCAGGCCCTTAGCCACCATTTGTCTTAATTAAATTAGTGGGATCCTTGATATTTTTCACATTTTAATGAATGAATCTCAAAGACTGACCAGATAATCATTTTGTATAGCAACATAAACATCTTCCATGACCTTTTTAAAAAGTTTCTTGGCACCAAAATTGTGACTTTCAACCTTCTTTTGTTCCTAGAAGCTTATTTTATCACGTCAAGGGGATATGTTGAAGATTTATCACACAGGACTCAACATTAATCTTTTGCTTTTAGCGATCACACATTTTTGTTCTGACATAAAGCGCTATCCACTGCAGATGTTAGCGTGTGACAGTTGACTGGCTGAACTTGGAAATACGACTTGCTGCTCATTGAAACACGTTGCCATGTATTCTTGCTGCAATGTGATTGCTCTTCTGCTTTCACAAGCTATTCAAGAAGAAAATTAGTCTCATTTCTTTATGGAGACACTTTGCATAAACATGCAGCCATCATTTATCTACAAATCATATAAAGTTAAATGTAATCAATTACAGTTGTATGTCAGTATTCAGGGTGCTGCTCTAGGGGTGTCCTTGCTGCCAATGGCTGAGATTGATAGCATCATATCAGGGACCCTCATTCATCTGCAGCTGGGATCCCTTGATGTAAGAATGCACTGGCATGTTTTTATGGGTATAAATACTCACAGATGTCCCCATTCTCTCTGACTGGTTTGGATGCCATTTTTAGACTGGTTAGAACCCTTCCCCCCACTATTTGGTTAAGGGACAAAATTATGTTACATATAAGCCAACACCAGTGTAATCCAAAATTCATTTATACATTTGGCATCAATTCTGGTACTTCAGTTTTCTGCTGTTGTTTGTATCATAGCAAGAGATTCTGTTTGAGAGTCATGGATGTTTGTGGATGTATCTTTCAAGAAGTGATGTGTGAATGGGCTGAGAAGAATTGCCTCCACTTAGGTGAAATTAATGACCACGGTTGGACATTTTGAGAAATTTTATTTCCCTATTTACTGATAGGCAAATTTGGGAAACTCACTTTTTTTGGTAAAATAAAGTGGATAGTCTCCCCCTTTCCAGCCCCAATATTTTTTCTACCTAGAGTGACTTCTTTAACTTGGTAAACACTAACCTTTAAAAAATATTATCGAACCAAGCAGCTCTGTAAGACCAGGGACTTTTTCATTTGACTGAAAGAAATCCTACCTAAATTACTGGTTTAGACAGTGTTTGGCCCTATGATTTGTTGTTTAGTTGAGGAGAAATTGTATGCACCACTGCACAGCGACAGCCGGGATATACATACTTTCAACAGCTTTGCTAGGTGACGGAATGGGGTAACAGAGTCATAATTTATAGTCACTGATATGAAGATGTTATATCAATTACCTAAGAAAAATACCCTACTGGATTTATATCCTTTAGTTATTAAAAAGTGGCAGCTATCTTAAATTAGTTATAGAAAATAAAGAATTTAGCGACAGAAATTAATCACTGTCACGATCCATACACAAACTCTGAGTTGCAGTGCTCTGCAGAACATTTGTTTGGAAAAAGGAAAATTGCTATTACGGTTACCTTAATAGAAACAGACAATCAAACAAATCTTAATTTGAAAGATTTCATGCAGTCATAAATCATAATGGCACTGAGATTTAAGGCACAAAAAGCGACTTCATAAAGAAATGAGGCATGCCAGGGAGGGCCAGTAACACAGCCTGGTGCCCTCCCATCCCCCATCCTATTAGCTGTGTTGCAAATGTTATGATATTTCAGCCCCAAGCTGGACTGTTCATTTTGCAGTAAAATGAAACCATCTCCTAATCTATTTTCCTACTATTAGCTCTCTTAGTCTCCTCCCATCCATTCTCCACCCATCCAGTAGAAGGATAGGCCTTAAAATGTAAATGGAGTCATGATATCCCCCCCCCAATCAAAACCCGTTAGTGCCTTCCAGTTGCAGTACAATTATATCCAACCTCATAAAGTGACCTGACCTCAACTCCTGCAACCCTCCTCCTGCATGCTGGCTGCCTTTCAGTTCCTTGAGTATTCTTTCCCTCCTTTTGGGGTACTCAGAGAGATAAGCCATAGTGATGTTTGATCTGCATTTGGCTTTACCCATTACTTCTAATACCTTTAGTTCCACTAAAGCTAAGGCACATAGCAAAAATAAAACAAAAGGAACAACAACAAAAACCTCCTTATGAGAAAAAAGAGGTAGAGGCTAAGGCAACGAAATTGTAATCGCTTAATAATTGCTGTATGCAATCTGTATGCTAATTGTCATAGTAGCTGAATGTTGTTGTGTTCTGTTTAAATGTTTTGAAATTTTTGACCAACTTAACTGATACTTTGTGACTGAGAACAAATATTTGCATGCCTGTGAGTGATAGATGTCCCATCATGGAGTGTTATTTGGTACTAACGACATCCTCTTGGAAGGCAAAAGAAGCATCAGTATAAGCTAGATTTTCTTCATTATTCTATTGCTTTACCATCTGTCTGCCTAGCTTTCTCGGGCTTCTTTAAATAGGCTTCAGGCTGGCCAGGGTCACCAAGCATCCAACTCTTACAGATGGGGCCTAGCATGGCCAGCTGAATTGCAGCTGTGTCTCAGTGCAGGCCAGGGCATACTCTTTTTGGCCACTACCTCTTTTTGGTTTTGACAATGGTCTGATGACATTCATATATCAAAAGCAGAAGCTGTCGTCTTTGTTGGTGAGGGGTGTGTGTGTGTGTGTGTGTGTGTGTGTGTGTGTGTATTTGGTTTTTACTTTTTTTTACCAAAGGCACAGCTGCCAACTCTCAGAATAAACAACTCTTTCTCAAAGTCTAGGTTCCCAAGGCAGGAGTAATGGGGGAATTATCTGTAGTCAGTGAAGGGAAGTCAGCATTTGGCAGTATATTTTCAAAATGGAGTAATCAGTGTATTCTATATGGATTATTTCCAAGACCTCAGTATGATCTTTCTTTAGAACCAAAGCACAAATGGAGTTTGGAAAAACAAACTCAAATGCAATTTCATTTTTTCCCCACTACCATACAGGATATGTGGATTCTCAAAGCATCATTCTTCTTGAACAGAGTACAACCTCAAGGAAAATTCCATTTCTGTTCTTTCCCTATGAATGCATCAGGTGAAATATAGCTCAAAATGGGAGAAAAATAAACAGGACTACATCTAATGTTTCTGAACGGCTCAGGTACAAATGACTGTTCAGGTTTTCAGGTAAACATACAGAATTAGAAAAAGGAACTAGAATTGTAGCTACATAGATTAATGGATCATTTTTCACATCCGAGGCCAGAAAGTAATGACTCAGATGTAGCCTAGCTTTGCTTGGTAACCAATGAACATATTGATGAAAATGGTGACTCATTTAAATGACAGGTCTCCCTTCCACAGCCATCTGTCTAGTAGCAGTAGACAGTTAAGGTGTAAATTTGGATGTCTCTTAGTAATAGCTTTATATGAAAGCACACCATAGCTAAAACTGCCACAACAGCCCAAAAGCTTATAGGATTTATTTGGTTATGGTTTTTTTACTATCTTTGTTAAAGACATCATATTTGGTAATATAGTAACTTTTCAAAAGCACAAAAGGAATTAACAGATTCAGTAACCCTAGCTAGGCACAGCCATAGGCTTTGGCTTTCTGGAACATGGAACTAACAAGCTGCCGTTTTAATAGCTTAAAAGTTACTTAGTAAAGCTTCTCTCTTTTAAGGCATTGAACTGCCTTGTAGATAGGAACACACACAAAGTTGGGAGTTCGTTTTTACAGTATTGGAAACACTGACGTTGAATTTTAGTGATTGTTTCTCACAAAGTCGTGTGAATGTAGGTAAATGGGACAGTGTATGTCAATATCTAGAATGATTCGAAAATGTTTGGCTTTAGCTAAACTCCTGTACTTGCTTTGCTTAAACTTCCTCATTGATCTATATCCTTCACAATTTCTAGAGCCTTCTGTTGGCCTCTATTCAGTCAAAATTACTGGAAAAAAATTTTAATAGGCATATACATTTAACTTTCTGTGTGGGGAAGGAAAGGAGATGATAAATTATTTTGAATTCAAATAAAGTACAAATATTTATCCTACCTACAGGAAAAATATGAAATACATTGCAAATCCCTATAGCAGTTTACAGTAAACAATTCTAGTTATAATTTCTTAACAATTCTCTAAATAAAATCCTTTGGAACTTTTATTTTATACCTTTGTGGGGAAGTTCATTTATTTAAAACATAATCTTTGACTCAAACTTTTAATTTAATTTCAACCTTAGTATCTCACATTTCCACAAAATACTCAAGTGATAATATATACCCTAGAGGGTCTAAGCCATAGTATTGTGTTATGTTATGTTAACTATTTTATTAATTTCTTTAAATGTAATAACTTGCTTGTTAGAAATGACTGACAAGAGATAGATTATCATTTATTTTGTGACATTGTGAAATCCAGAAGTGAGGATATTGTGGCCCAAATATGGCATTATTAGAGAAGATTAGAGACCTGAGTGTATAAAACAGGATATGATTTTTGATGTGATAAAGAAGCACAATTTTTGTAACATTTTATAATACAGTGTAGAATTCTCTCTATAGCATAGAATAGTACATAGAATTCTTTACACAGTATAGAAATTCAGTATATAATATAGAGCACTTATATTTAATTATAATATAGTTGTTATAAAATAATGGTTATATTATAAAACGTATATGGTAGTTTTAGAATATTAAGTACTTTTTCCTAGAAAATAATTGTTACAAATGTGTTAGATTCTATAAGACTATTTATACCAGGTCAATCACAGGTTTAAAAGTAGAGTTTTGTGGACTACTTAGTAATAAAATAAGTAATGTTTTACATTTTTAACAGGAAATCCCATTTATAGTATGTATTTGGGATGCCAGGGGTGTATCTGTCCATTTCAACTGTCGGAGTTGGTGTTCTGATCTCTCAGTATGTCCAATTTATAGCCACAATACAATGTTCAGCTTTTTGTCCATTAAGAACTCATGGATTCTGTGATAATCTACACCCTTTAATTCTGTTTTTGATGATATCAAATGAATAACAGTGAGAAAGCCAATTCTTTTGTGTTGTAATATTTTGTTTAATAGGGCTTTCTTAATTAATTATTCCTAACTGGAAAAAAATAAACTAAAAAATCACAAATCTATAGTCTCTTAGAGTCGCAGAGCTTAGAGATAATGCAACTCAGTCAGTTGAACAAATGAGATCCTTGAGTCCCAGTGGGATTAAGTGCTTTGTCCTGGACAGTGGCAGAACCAGAACTAGAACTCGGGGCTCTTTACTTCTGGTTTACCGCTATACCCCTTACCCTACCCAGTCCTATATAAGTCCAAATATTTATTTAGTAGTTCATGTAAAATATTGAAGTTTTTGGTAATATTATGGGTACAGTAAAATATATTTCCAGTGTTCAGGGAGTTTGGTCTGTAGCTAAGGAGTTTACAGACTATTTAGATAAATAATAGTATTCATTGGTACAATTCATTAACTTTTAAATTGTACAGATATTAGTCATCATCTGACTACCTTTTTGTTTGTTTTTGAACACACAACAAACCAAAAAAGGCTTGATAAATAAATACACAAGCACATACCTGTGCTGTGCCAAGGTATGTTGGAGTTTGATGGAAAAGTGAAAATCAGTGATACAGCTGTCTTTATTTAAAAATTTGACATTTTGTTCACTGTGTATTTTTTTTATTAGCGAAAGTCTGTACTTTATTCACACTCCCTTGGTTTTTAATCTACTGTCCTTCCAGGATCCCATCTTGGACTCATTGCCTTTAGTTGTTGTACCATGTATATATTTCTGCATTAATATTGATTTTTAAAATGCTACATTAAAATATTATTTATTATGATTACTGAGATTTGGGGGCATCCATTTAGATTTTCACCTGAAATGAGTGCTTTACTTGCCCCACCCTGGTCCTTGGTACACATATAACTTGGATACATATATGGACACAAACACACACTCACACACACACACAAAGAGTACTTTCTTTTGTTTTTGAGAGATGTCTATTTGACTACTTTTATCCAAAAGAAGACCCTTAAGTCCCCACTGGGCAGAGAGCTTAAGTGTGAGAAAGTATGTTCTAGGATACAGTGCAAACTAGGAGCATATATCATAAACAACTCAGGTATATTAACTGGTGTTTATGGATGAGGCTACGAATTTCTGATTGTAAATATCCCAAGTTCCATAGTATACATATTATCTGAGCTCTCAGATTCAGGCTTCATACCAGTGTAATAAAATGAAGACATAAACTTGACAAGTCAGAAGCCAGAGACGGGTCTACCCTTAATCATATCACATGTAGTAGCATTCCACTTTTACTTCGAAGATTATTCTTGAATTCTTATAATAAACAAATAAGAAGTTTGTATTTAATCTTCTACAAAATATCTCATCATTTTGCAACTTAAATTCAGGATAATTATTTTCACCAGATGTTATTTACTGAAATAATTTCTGGACCAGACAATAACATTTAACACTCAGTGTAATGTTTTGATGTTCACTTATGCCCCAATGCATTTGGACTTGTTACCAAATCATTACTACAAAGCTGGAAGTTTCAATAATTTATAGGAGTCATTATGCCTGGCAGAGCAGTAACTGTACCAGAAATGACTTAAATGTCCCACACACATCCCATATTCTTTAGTCCATTCATCTGAATCTCTCTCTCACCCATTTTCCTTATACACAAAATCACAGAGAAACTATTTTGAGCAGAATTTTAAAAGAAAGGCTCTACTTTATCACATGGCCTAATTTCTTATATTCTGTTTATACATCTTGTACATGAAACAATTTAATCATGTAGCCATGTCCATTCAATTATTTGCTGATTGCCTTTGATGTTGAGATTGGTCTTGTGCCTTCTGTTTGGATGTGTAATAGTTTGATATCATCATTCTGATTGCTGCCACTGTTTGCACAGAAAGTTACCATTCCTGGTTTAGAGTCTGTCTCTCTCTGGAGAGGTTTGCATGATGGAAACAATGTATGTCAAGATTCCTTGTCTAAGCTTGACTGCTCTATGCAAAATGAAGAATGTATATCTTTGCCTAAGTGTTTCACTATACAATATGGCTCTGTAAAGAAAGGTATTTAAGAACACTTTTTAAAAAAATTGTATTGAATTTTACAATGTAGCTATCACTATTCCTTTGAACACTTGGGTTTTTTCCCCCCTTTTTTGTCTTTAAAGAGAAAACTCTCCTATGTTGGCTTTGCACCTTGACTGAACTATTTTCTCAAAGTTTAAGAAAGAAGACTCTCATCAAGAGGATAAATTCTTGTGTTAAAAATCACTCTTCATCATAAGGCATGTGAAATAATAAATACATATTTGGAAATAAAACATAGGGTTTCTACTTAAACATGACAGCATGCCCACACATGCATTTTTCCCTCCCTAAAGCTGGCTAAAGTGCACCAAGAGAACCAAAAAGATATTAATTCACAAGGGCAAAGAAAACCAGAAAGAAAGCAATGGTGGAAAAATATTTTAACAAACATTATTGAAGCAAGATGGTAACTGGCTTATCAGAGCAGAAGAAATAACTACCTAACCTGAAGAAGACAAGATAACCAACAAATTAGACATCATGCTCCATGGAACCCCATCTAGGGATGCCAGGTACTTCCACAGGCTGAGGTGAGGCATGGGGCTGAAAGAGCAGCCCCAGTGGAAGGGCTCTCACACAACAGGTGTACATCAGTTCTTCTCCCCAGTTCATCCTCCTTGGAGGACACTGAGGCTCTTTTCCCTGGAGAAACTCAGGGATACCAGTTAAAGACTGAAGGGAGTCCCAAGGATAAATAAAGACAGGCTTCAATTGTAAATATTGAAAAAGTCAAGAATCACCCAAAAGTTTAGGAAAGCCTCAAATTGAGAGAAAGTAGAAACCTGGAGGAAACAGAATTTTGCAAGGAGCAGAAGAAAACTTCAAAACTTCCACAGATATTTGAGGACTGTATTTGTAAAATAAGAACAGAAAGCTCTGAAAAAGAAACGGAGATCAAGAAGGCATTTGACAATTTAAAATATGGTAGCCAAAAGAAAAAAAACAGCATGAAAGGGTGGGAACATAATGTAATGAATGAACTCTTCCAGAAAGTGGAAAAAAAGAGAGACGAGAAATAGAAAATAAAATTATAAAATTGATCTAAGATGTCCATTATCCCCACTAGAAGGAATTCCTGAGAGGTGGGAGGAAACAATGAGGAGAAAATTATCAAAGAAGTAATAAAGAAGAATTTTCTAGAACAAAAGAACAGAACAACCCAGATTAAACAAGTCCACAAAGCACCCAGTCCAATGAATTCAAGAAGGCTAACCCAAAACACGTCATCACAACATTTCAGAACATTAGGGATAAAAAATGTTTTATTTTGCCTTGAGAGAGAACTAGTCATTCATACCAAAGGAGGGAGGATCAGAATGGCTTTGGACTTTTCACTAAAAACGGTGGGTAAGGGAAAACAGAAATTCAGAGAAAAAGTGATTTTCAATCAAGAATTGTATGCCCAACCAAACTATCAATCACGTGTGAGTGAAGAATAACAGATGTGGCGGTATCCCCAAAATATACGTCCCATGCATGCTTTCTAAGAGGAAGCTCCCGGAGAATAGACTCCAGCAAAACAAAGGAATAAACCAAGACAGACAAACATGTGGGATCTGTGAAATAGAAAGTCTGACACAGAAGAATGTGGAAAGGAATTGTCAGGAGGACATCGATACCGGGAAATAAGTACAAATTGGAGCAGGAAGGTGGAGGGCTGTAGGAGAGAAGTATTTGAGAACCAAACAGAGCTGCTAGAGTATTTATTATGTATAAGATTTGCAAAATGTATTGAGAAGCATTTGCCAGGGGCATTGACACATTGGGAGAAGGTAAAGTTCATAGAAGCTCAGTAGATGCACAAGCAATAGCTTTGTTGATTCCAAGACAAAATGCATATGAAGAAGGAATCGTAATCATAGGATGCTGTTTGGCTCAGCAGTGAACAGTATTTCATTGTCATAGTGACATAAACAGTGGCTGTTGATTTAACCAAAAGTTATGATATGACTATATTGAGAGGATTAGAGAAAAGGAAGGGTGTGCATGTGTTAGATTTACTGCCATGACAGAAAGTCTACAGTGTCTTAGGTTACCTGGGAAGCATATTCTGCAGGAAATTTGCTGAGGCAAGTCCTTGGGATCAACACTTGAGGACTGGAGGAAGCAGGGCTGGCCAGAGGGAGGAGCTGAGAAGCTATGAATTTTTTCCCCTCTTATTTTCCTCCTTGGTACTCTGCTCATGTGTTAGAGATCAACAGTAGTTTAAAACAAAAAATCCTGTATCATGCATGCATAGGAATAGTCCATTTTGTCCCAAATGAATCAGCTGAGAAGTGACCATCATTGGAAGTGAATGAGAGGCTTTGGAGCCAGACTGACTTCTAATCCTGGTCTCACAATTTCGTAGTGGAGGTTATTTGGGGCAAGTTATTTAAATGTACTGTGCTTCTGAGCTCACCTTTGTGAAGGAGGTATAATACTACCAGCTGCTTATTGAGTCCTTGGGAAAATGACATGAATTCAGACACATTATGCATGGAGACTGTGTCTGGCCCTTTGTAGGTGCTCACTGAGAGTTAGACATTATTGTATATTAGCCTGAGAAAAAAAATCAGGGTCACAATGGATCAAGTGCTTTCAGGTCACTTCTAGAGAGTGAAACTCCATTATTTTATTTAACTATCATTAATTTTGGGCTTCCCTGGTGGCGCAGTGGTTGAGAGTCTGCCTGCCGATGCAGGGGACATGCGTTCGTGCCCCGGTCTGGGAAGATCCCACATGCCGCGGAGAATTAATTTTACTACATTCAGTTCTGCATCATCTTATCTTTGTCTTCCTCTTCCTTCTTGAATATAGACATAAGTGTATAAAATTGAAGTTTTTGTAAAGCATTTCATTCAATTATTTGTTTTCCCTGTACTTGGTTTCTCCCACCCTTCTCCTTTCCCAAACTCACATGAAATCACCTTATTATTCAGTGATAGTAGAATCAGGTATAATATTACTGTCCTCTGGTGCCATACTTTTGGAAGGGAAAATAAGGTTAATAAATTATAATAATTTGTACATGTTTTTCCGTTGGTAGAAGAAAGCTTCATCACAGCCTTTTAAGGTTTATGCAAGCAACGTATTCCCAAGGTCTAAAGGAAAATGTTTACACAGTTTGGTATATTGAGAGGCTTTCACTTACTGTTGCACAATTTCTATTTGGATCCAGTTCTGCCATTAGCCAATAATGTGTCTTTTCTTGGTCTGTCTCACTATTTGGAAATGGAAATTATACTTTCTCTGCCTTTAGTCTACTTAAATGTCACAGAAGAGTAAACTGTACTGAGAGTTTGAAACGGCATAGAGTGTGGTGAATCTCATGGCACTTGAGGCCCAGAAGTCCTTACAGTAACTAACACCTGGTGCCATTGATCAATGTCCTTCATTTTAGCTGTAGAATTATATGCTCCTTGGGAATAGGCTGAATGCTTGCGGGCTTTAGTTTCTTAGTTGGAACTGGGAGATGATTTTAAGAATAAAAAAGAAATGCAGGGGTATGTAGCTGGGGATTATGATCAGATCAGCTCCCAGTTTAAATCTCCATTTAGCCAAATCTAAACACATTTTGGATTAGCTGCCTTTTGAGGTTATCTTGGTCCCTTCTGCCTTCCGTTCGTATTGACTGTACTTTAATTTTTTTTTTAAAGACCTAGTCTCAGTTTAGGTTGAGGTCTGTGCAGTAAAAAGGAGGATCTCCTTTCTCACATAGGGAAACAGGTCATGGAGCTACTCAAAGGGACAATTTCTGCTTTAAGTCCACATGGATTTATGAGTATCAGCATGATTTAAGTGATGAGAGCGCTGACTCAGGAAATCTGAGTCTTTTCCCAGTAATTGACTAATTGGGTTAACCATAAAACTGAGATGATTTTATGCACTATTCTTTGGGCAATATTAATCCTCAATCTGATATGAAATGGGAAAAAAATCCAATTTACTGTATACTTTGAGGAGTTTTATTTTTTGTTCATTGTTTTTGCAAATGGAGCAGATTCAAATGGAGTAGATCATAAGAGAAGTTAAGAGTGTTAATTCTAAGATTATTTGCTTTTTATTTTTTAAATAATGATTACTATAGTCCTTTGAATCTTTATTTTGCAATCCATCTTGAGAAGAAAACTTTTTTTTTTTTTTTTTTTTTTTTTTTATCAATATTTAAAAAAAAACTTTTTTTTTTTTTTTTTTTTTTTTTGCGGTACGCGGGCCTCTCACCGCCGTGGAGCACAGGCTCCGGACGCGCAGGCTCAGCGGCCACGGCCCACGGGCCCAGCCGCTCTGCGGCATGCGGGATCTCCCGGGACCGGGGCACGAACCCGCGTCCCCTGCATTGGCAGGCGCACTCCCAACCACTGCGCCACCAGGGAAGCCCGAGAAGTAAACATCTTTTAAAACATAAATTTCAGACCTTGGACAACTGAAATGTCTGGGAGGAGGTGTTCACAGTTTAGGAGCTGGTGTGCAGCCTCAGAAAAGGAAACAATGCCAACAATTTGTTAATGATTGCCCCTGAAGTCAGGTTTGTTCCACAGAGATTACAAAACCATGGATCGTAAATCCTTAGGCATCCGAGAGTCATCATAGACTTGTAGAATGGGGAGAATGGCCTTTCTAAAATTTCAAAATTATTTAAAAGTAACGGCTCTTTCTTGGGCAGAAATGTTACTGACCCTTTGTTTCCTTGACATTTTGTCAGGTCAATGCCTTGAGGATAAATCAAGCTTCTGAAAGGTGGTTACGGACCCTAAAAGGGGTGAAAAATGGTCGGTTGAGGCTTAAAGGCTGCTGTTTGTGGCAACTCGTCAAAAAACATTTCCCTAAACAGGTCCGTGTTGACTCTCAAGGATGCTTTTGGTGGTCCAAATGCTCTCTTCGCAATTTTCTTCCTTCAGGATAAGCAGTGGGTATGCCCAGGGTGACCCAGGCTACTATCGGATAAAGCCCCGGTGGTGTGACTGTGTTGCTTCTCTCTGTCCTTTCCCTCACTCCCTTCCCTTTCCCCAGAGTGGCAGAACTCTTACCTGGCTATAAAATGTGATGAAGGTTCTGGTAATCATTGTGTGCAAAGTACCTTACTGTCTTCCTCTGCCTCTTCCTTTTTTCCTATTCTAATTTGAATGTATTTTTTCCCTATCAAGTGAGTGGATTCATGTAGAGACAATATCTTTCAGATTCTAAGTGTCTTAGTAGTAGGGTCAATGTTATTCATTGTTGTATCTCCAGGGTAATGTGAGGCCAGGCCTCAATGGAGCATTCTGATTTGGTTTGTTTTGATAAGACTCAGTCAAAGTGCAAAGTTTTTCATCAGCAAATAATAAGTGGAAAACTGAGTCTGATGTGAACCCTGATTCGCACCCCTTTACCAACATTGGTCCCACATCCAACTGCACCCCATCTCTGTGTTACTGGTGACCTCCTTCTCACCCTTATATTCATCAAAAAGGAAAGGGAAGAGATGGAGTCTCTACTGCAAACATTACTTGATTTTTTAAAAAACGCAGTATTTTATTTCTAATTAAAGTGACTCCAACACAAATTTGCCTAATCCAAATGCCCCCAATGTCACAGTGTCTACATTAAATTATCGTATGTCTGCTCCCAGCACATACTACATGCTTGGTAAATGTTTTTGAAAGGAACTAAATTTGACTTAGATGCTTCAAAGTTTTGCTCTGAAAAGGTGAGTCTACATACTCTGTTATCACCATATGTATATATGGAGTTAATTCCAATCTTATTTCATAATGAGTCTCAGACATCATAGGTCTCCTTTCCTTCTCCTTCACGGGACAGTAATTGAGTTCCAGGATATGAGATCTGCTACTAAATATGCAATTGCAATTTGCACTGAAATGTCAAATACATTATTTGGGAATACTCCAGATAACTTAGGAAGGTATTTAATTTAAAAATTCTTCCTGAGGGGAAAAGTGAGTCTACATCAAATGAAACAGGAGGTACCCCTAGAAGTTTTAGAAGTCAGGTGGACAAATGGGATTCTCAGAACTTCAGGAAAGGATGGGAAAGAATCTTCATCCTAGATGGTCACATATCAAAGAATCTAAAAATATCTCACACTTAAGTGCTTAAGTTCTGGATAAATATTAAAGGCAAATTTGGGCACTGTTAAATTTGGCGTCTGTATTAGTTTGCTAGTACTGTGAAAGCAAAATACCACAGACTGGATGACTTAAACAACAGAAATGTATTTTCTCACAGTTCTGGAGGCTGGAAGCCCAAGATCCAGGTGTCATCCACTTTGATTTCTTCTGAGGCCTCTCTCTTTGGCTTGTAGATGGTGGCCTTCTAGCTGTGTCTTCATATGGTCTTTCCTCTGTGCATGTACATCCCTGGTGTCTATGTGTCCAAATGAGGGCTCACTCCAACAGCCTCATTGTGACTTAATCATCTCTTTAAAGGCCCTGCCTCCAAATAGAGTTGCATTCTGAGGTACTGGGGGTTAGGGCTTCAGCATATGAATTTGAAGAGGACAAAATTCAGCCCATAATGGTGTGTAAAGTTGTCTTGGAAACATATGACTCAGGCAGTAAGTATTGAGCGCTCACTATGCTGGTTTGGACTTGCTGGTATGGAAGGACACTTACACATAATGTGGCTCTTACAAGGAGGTCCAGCAAGTCATGTGGTGGTTGTCTTGAAGTGAGATGGACTGGGATATTCACAAGCCAAGGACTCTCATCCACTGTCCATTTTCTACCATTAACCCAAGGGCTCTCTGCTCCAGTGGCTTTCCGGTATCCCTCCATAGCCGTGTTGCAGGCTCAGAAGTGCATTCTCGCCAGATGGATGTTGTATGTGGAAATATTAGGGTACACACTAGATACACGGTGCGTATAAATTGACAAATTGTATTTATGATTCAGTTCTCAACAGACCATTACCTTTTAATTTCATGTTATACCAGCACATCTAACTTTCCAGAAAGAAGGGCTCGGTTTAATAACCAGTTCCATCAGCAATAGATGGTGCAGACTTGAGCAACTTTATGCCTCCGAATCACAGTTCTGTCATCTGTAGAGAGAAAATAGAGCGGCCAACAGAATTGGGGGAACTGAATGAGATAACCTGTGTGAAATGCCAAGCTGACAAGAAGGACTTCCTACAATCTAAATTTTAACATCATTAACATTTAATGATATTTCTGGCAATTTTACCCCGGTGTTTGAACCAGACTCCCTTTACCCCCTCACGCACACAATTAAAAATAAAATTGGTGCCTGTGTAGAAATGACCAACACGTATGATTCCTTTCACTTCCCTGACGCCTTGAGATTGCAGGAGGAGAGCCCAGAGTGTGGTGCTTAGACAAAGCCAGGAAGGGACACCTCCTGGTGTATCTCGGAAGTGACTCTGCTGCTGTGTAGCTGTGGGACCTTGGCAAGTGAATTAACCTCTCTAAGCTTCGGTTTTCTCATCTGTGAAATGAGAAGACGAATAGTATTGAGTAGTCATGAAAATTCCCTGCAGTAAACTACATGAGTACTAAGTTCGCACAGTGCCAGGCTAAGTTTATGACTGAAGTGGTCTGGAAATGTTTCTGCACTCTTTTCTTCCTTTTATGGTGAGATATGTAACGGATATCATGGGTCCATTGGGAAATGGGAGAAGGAAGACAGAGGATTATGATAGGAGGGCCGTGGGCTCAAGTGTTTGAAACTTTGGGAAGGAGAGACAGCGTACCTGCTCTGGAGCCAGACTGAATATATATATCAGCTCCATGAAGCTCCCCAGCTGTGTGAGCTCAGTCACGTTACCTAACCTCTCTCTGCTTCAGTTTGAGCATCTGTAAATTGGGGATGGCGATAAGGACACTTTACAGGGTTATTACGAGGACTCAGTGAGTTAATATTTGGAGGACATAATAAGTATAAGTGTTGGTTAACTGCTTTTAATGCCAGACTAGGTGTTGGAAAAAGAGTGTGCAGTTAAGGTCATTTCCTTCCTGATGAAAGGCATAGGCTGTTTCTACCCCAACTCTTTATCTCTTCAGAAAACCCCAGGTCCCAAGGGCTCTAGAGCAGATCCTCAGTTAATATCTGCCAATTCGTGTTTTTATTTTCCCATCAAATTTGGTTTATTGTGTTCTACAGCTTTGTGCAGAGGGGTCAGTAGTCTAAGTGGGGGATGTCTTTAGCCCTGGAAATGATGCGAACGCCTGATGAAGCCTAACCCAAAGTCTGAGGCCAAATGTGTGCCTGCAGAAGCCTGTGTTTGGCACAATTCTTTCAGGAACTTTAAGACCAGGGGAAACACTTCCTTGGTAACAGCAGTAGAGGAAAGTCCCAGAGAGCTTGCTCTTTTGTTGAGATGATTTACTGAGCGGGTTAATCTTAACTGTCAGCTCCTTGACTGTAGGGACTATTTCTCAAAGAGTTCGAAGTAACAGGGCTGGAGCCTGGGTTCCAACATGGGGCTCTGACATTCTCAGCTTCGGGTGCAAGGCAGGTCACTTAACCACTTTGAGACTCTCTGCTCGCTTGCTACATGAGAATAATGAGACGTAAGTCAGCTTCCCAAGGTTGTTGGGGTCAAATCTACATTGCGTGTGAAAGTATTTCATACTCTAAAAGGCATCTTCCAAATGTGAGTTGTTGTTATTCTTGCTAATAAAGTCCCAGCAAAAAGCAAAAAAACAAAAAAGGCATAGGCTGTGGAGCCCAGTTACCAAGGTTTTAGACATTGCTCTTCCATTTACCAGCTGGGTAACACTGGGGAAGTTGTTTAACGTTTCTGTACCTCAGTCTTCCTCATCTATGAAATGGGGGTAATAATAGCAGTACCCAGATCATAGCGTGATGGTGAAGATTAAATAAATCAATGTGTCTGAAGCTCTCTGAAGAATACTTGGCACACAGTAGGTACACATATATGGTTATTATTACTGTTGTTATCAAATGGCATTGGCAAAGCTAAGGTGAAAGTAGCTCTAGAGTAGGCATTGAGGAGAGTCCAGTTCTCTCTGTCCTGAAGCAAGTGGTGTCACGGGTCCTGGCCTTGGGGATGACTCAGGTTCTGTCCAGCTTTCACGTCCTCTGGTAATGATCAGGATTATGCCTTCCTAGTAAATACTGGTTGTTTATTGCTTTGGAAGAATTTCAGTTTTATAAACATAACCCACTGAGAACTATTTTAGCACTTGGGCCAGTCTTCTGGCTGCTTACAGATTGTTCCTCATAACTGGGCCAGTATTTTAATCACATTAGTTCTTTTTGTTAATGTTTCCTTTGTTTATTTCCTTTGTACTCTTTCCAAGAGAAAGTACCAGAACTGTGAGTCCTTCACACTTTAAGCTCTGGTTTGGAGATATTTGGGAGTCTTCAAAGCCTGAAAATGCTTCAGATAAAATGTTTATTTTAAAACTAGGACTATTGAAACATTTGAAGTGAGTTTTAACTCACCCTCTTTTTAAAAAAAATTCTGTTCTGTAGGTGGCTGTGTACAGTAGGGTAAACTCAGAAAGCCTTCAAGCGGTGGGCTTTGCAGTCCCCCTGCCCCATTATCTTAAAGAAACTATTGCTTTCAAAAGCGTAGACCTGTGAGTATAGTTCAATGACCTTACACTAAAGGAATATTGTAAAATACTGTTTTCAAATGTGGTGACAAGGGATGGAGAACAAATAGTTCTTCGAAGGGATTTTCCTGGAGAAACTGAACTGACTGAGGTTAATGTCCGGAGGTAATGGACTCTCCCGGTGGGTCATTAATTCCTGGGAATTGGCCTGTGCTTCAATTGCTATTGCTTAAGTAAACAATAAATAACATCACACAGATACGTAATGAACTATAAAATGACCACCTCTCTACCTGCATTGTAGATAGCCTGCAGCACATACAAGACTGCCTTCTATTAATCACCTCCCAACTTGATTGATTGGTTTCAATCAGTACCCTGTCCCCTGTTTTCTTTTAAAATAGATTAATTTCATACTTTGGAGGTCAGGGACTAAAAGCGTTAATGTTAGGCCCGGTAAAAATGGTGTCTGTGCTGGAATATTTCGGACCTCTTCTCTCTCCCTCTCTCTTTTCTTCTCCCTTACACTTTCTGTTGCTCTGTAGCAGTTAGTTATAACTCTTACCGTGCTTCAATAATGCCAAGATTTGTGCTGATAACATTGGTTAGTGGAAATTGAATGAAACTTCCAAGGACAAGGGCTCTTTTAATTCAGTTAATAATATAAGCTTTTGTGAGCTGCCCACCCACTTTCACCCTCATTCCACAGTCATCCTACCTAGCCCCCCAGTAGCCTGGAACCCTTAAGATTATTTCTTTCTTTATGAAGCACTTTGCTTGGTCTCCACTCTCTCCCACTTCTCTTCCTACCTCATTAGCTACCCCTTCTCAGTCTCTTCTGCTGGCTCTATCTTTCACTTTAGTTTTCCTGTTGTGGTGAAATATATATAACATGAAGTTAACCATGTTAACCATTTTTTCCCCCATTTTTAAGTGTGCAGTTCAGTGGCACTGAGTGTATTCGCAATGTCCTGTAACCATCACCACTACCTACTTCCAAACTTTTTCATCACCCAAAACAGAAACTCTGTAGCCATTAAGGCATCATCCTCCATTCTCCTTTCCTCCAGCCCCTGGTAACCTCTATTCTATTTTCCCTCTCTATGAATTTGCTTTCTCTAGATACCTCACACAAGTGTAATAATATAATATTTGTCCTTCTAATTCTGGGTTTATTCACTTAGCATAAATATTTTCAAGGTTCATCCATATAGTAACATGTATCAGGATGTAATTCCTCTTTATTGCTGAGTAATCTAGCACATTTTGTTTATTCATCTGTTGATAGACATTTAGATTGTTTCCACCTTTTGGTGATTGTGAATAGTGCTGCTATAAACATGAGTGTACAAACATCCATTTGATTTGCTGTTATCAAATGTTTTTTGGATTATACCCCAAAGTGGAGCTGATGGATCGTATAGTATTCTATGTCAGCTTTTTGAGGAAACACCAAACTGTTTGCTGTAGCATCTGCTGCACCATTTTCCTTTCCTACCAGCACAAGGGTTCCAATTTCTTCAAATCCTAGCACTTGTTATTTTCCTTTTTAAAAAGAAATATTAACCTAATGGGTGTGAAGTGGTTTCTCGTTGTTGGTCCTGTCTTGTTTTCTAAACTTGTCATCATTGGAGCACTTGAGGACTTGATCTCTGTGTCTCTTCTCTTCCCACTTACTTCCACCCTTTTGGTGGAATCTTCTGTCTAAATACCATGGACATGCTGATGTATATTGCTAGCCCCAACTTCTAGACTTAAGTAAGCTATTGCATTCTGGGTATTTTTACTTGGGTATTCAATAGGCATCTCAACGATAAAATGTGCAAAATGATACTCATGTTCCAAGCTCCCCATCCCCTACCAACCGTGCACCTGCTCTTTCCACAGACTTCCAGTATCTGTCAATGGCATCTCCATTCTACCAGTTTCTCAGACTCCAGACCTTGGATTCATCCTTCACTTTTCTCTTTTCCTTGCCCCCTGTATCCACCAGCAGATTCTGTTGGGTCTACTTTCAAAATACACCCAGAACTTCTGTTTGGTCTCTGTTCAAATCCTGTCTGCTCAGGGAGGACTTCATATAAAACAGCCCTTGCCCCAACGCTCTCAACCCCCTTATCCTGCTCTGTTCTTCATCGCAGTTGACATCATATATATTTGTGTCCCCTGCACCCCAGTGTGAGGGCAGGAGCTTGTCTGGCTTGTTTACTGCTGATCCTCCAGTGCCTAGAATAGTACTGATTCAATAAATACTTGTTGAATGGATGGATGGAGAATAAGTGGAAGATAGTGTATCTGCTCCTGAGGAAGTAACGAAATCAAGATTCTATATATGAGACAACTAAAAACAGTAAAACCTCCCTGGATTTTTTTCGAGTGAAAGTGGATTTTTCAGATAACTCCTACCCTATCATGTGACCAAAATATGTCTAGTTGAGCCGAAAGTGTTTTTGCCATGTTAGACATTTTCCTTCTGAAAGAGGAGGGTATTGAACAACCGGATCAGTTATATTTCTGTACCAAACATGAATTATTTGGCTGTAGCTACTTTTAGTTGTATAGAATCCTGTTTTGTTGAAGCTCTCCTCATACACACTCATTTTCTCTTCCGTTTCTGTTCGTTTGTTAAGAATTTTGTTTTGAGTGAGAGAGGAAAATGTTGCTATTGTAATACAAAATGCACTAAATGATTTAGAAAACATTGATGGCATATGAATAATAAATTGACTGTATCATTATACCACAGAATTTTTAAAATGTGCTTGGGGTTACAGATTCCATTAAATTTTAAGCTCCTTGAAGGCAGAACAATGCCTTGGGCTCTGCATTCTTTTCAAGGCCTAAAGTCACCTTGTTAATTTGATAGACATCCACAAAATAATTGCTGAGTGACGGTATTGAGTATTTTCTGCAAAGGAGAATCATACTTTTTCTTGGTTCCTTGTGGAGGGAAAGCATGAGATAGTGGAGAGGATACTTGTAGGCCAGGGTTCTGGCGTTTTCTTCTTCTGTGGGCTTTGGGAAAATCATCTTTGAGACACTGTGAAGTTCATTTCTGTTAGTAGCAAAAGGAATGTATGGGCCTCAGGTCTTCCTATCTCCATGGAGGATCCCTACGATCATATGTAAGGAATGTGTAAATTGTAATATGGATATTGGTTGGTACGGTTATTACTTTTTATTCCTACCATGTTTTATTTTCATAAGATAAAAGAATAAAAGAAAATTTTAAAACATACTTTAAGCCTTATACAAGTCAAACGGACTAAGCTTTGGAGCCGCTGCTGTTCCAGCCACTGGGCTGGACATCCAGTTAGGCATTTTTGCAGGCTTTGTTTCATTCAGTTTTATTTTTGTTGGGTCACACATACCCTCCTGTATAGATTATCTCAAAATCTCCATCAATTTATGACTTAATTCTTGAATTATTTTTTTTTTAAGTTTAAAACCCCTTAAAGAAATATCCTCTAAGTCAAATATGGATTAGTTTTTCAAAAACAAAGCATTGTGAATCAGTAATTTTTGAGGAATTATTGATCTGTAAATTTTTTTAAAAGGGAAAATCTAATTCCGGGTTATTGTAAATCAACTATACTTCAATAAAAAAATGTTTAAAAATTAAAAAATAAAAAATTGAGTCAATCCAATAAATGGAAAATCTTTTATTCAGATGGATTTTGATTTCTTTTTCCCTAGAGTGCAATATTTTCTACTAACCTTTAAAAATAATTAACTTCTTCATATAATAATAAGTTCCTTTAAAAGAAGTAGAAAGTTATTCAGGGAAAAATATGATAATTTGTTTTTGGAAATTTTAAGAACATGATGACTTATTTTTAATTTTTTTTTTTTTTTTTTTTTTTTTTTGCGGTACGCGGGCCTCTCACTGCTGTGGCCTCTCCCGTTGCGGAGCACAGGCTCCGGACGCGCAGGCTCAGCGGCCATGGCTCACGGGCCCAGCCACTAAGCGGCATGTGGGATCTTCCCGGACCGGGGCACGAACCCGCGTTCTCTGCATCGGCAGGCGGACTCTCAACCACTGCGCCACCAGGGAAGCCCCGTGATGACTTATTTTAATGGGACTTGGGACCATGCTCAGCCTGACCTGCTAATTCTTTTATTCATTCAAATACCCTTTGGAAACTTCATTGTTCTTCATAAGATATTTTCAGCTTTTATTAAATATAACAAAATAATTCAATAATTTGAAAAAATATTCAAATTCAATGAAATAAAAAAAAAAATACAATTTAAGTGCTGCTGGGTAGCCAACAGAAAAGGAGAGACACTCCGTACAGAAACTCAGTGTGTTCATAGTTTTCTGATTTTGCAATTGTCCTAATTTTAGACAATGAAAATTAATTTTGTCATGTACCTGAAATCTGATGTGGCCTCTGAGCTCTTGAGAGCAAACTCCCTTGTTTTATTTAAATTTGTATACATTATGACAATTCGAATCCATCTGAAACCTTCTGATGATGTATTTAGATTAACCTAAATAGGCTTAAGTAGATAAGGTCAATAATAGAAGCCCTGTCACAGAATTGTTAGTGTTTAATTTGTATATATGATATTAATTAACGTAATATAGCTATATGTTATTATAATTTGTATATAATATATATATAATTTCTGTGTGTGTGTGTGTGTGTATATATATATACATATATATAAAATTTGTGTGCATACACACACACACACACACACACACACACACACACACATGGCTTGGAGCCAGTGCCTGACAATCAATATGTAATCCAAAGGTATTAGCTATGACATTGATGGTGGTGGTGACGATGATGATTGTGGTGATGTTCAGCTTCCCAGGATATCAAAAAGGAGCAAAAAAGAATGTTTTGTCATTGTTTTTATCTTGCATGATGGGTAAAAGGACAATATGAAATGGAAGACAATATGCCATGCAAGTGGGTTTTAATTTTATTGCTAAAGCATATGTACGTCTTTTTAAAAAAATGACTCTAAGAGCTGTTGATGCAGTGCATTCAAGTTTAATAATTCTGTTTTCTAAAATCCCACTGAGCTCTTTGAGATAAGAAAAAAAATCAACTAAAAGGAATAAATGGACAGAAGTCACACATTGGGGGAGGTCAAAGAAAATAAATATGTTCAGCACTAGGCCTAAAGGTTGAAAGAGATTAATTTAAATGGCTCCACTTAGAGAATGTGAGAAAGTTCCAACACTTTATGGCAGACACAGTATTTCATACTTCAGAGTTGTGTCCAGCTACATTCTCTCTTCACTCTCATACAGCCCCGTATAAATGGACGCCAGCTAGCCGCACACAACTGCAGCTCGAGAGAAGGATATGAGCGTATGAACATGCCATCCAAGTTAATGATGCCATGGATTATAATGCAATAAAATAATAATCCATCTCTGCTCCTCGCGCAGTGCTTTTTAATTCAGCCATGACATCCTGTATGGAGATGTTTATCCTGCCCTTCTCCCTGCCCATGGAAATGATTCTTCTGCAGTCGGCAGGGGCCTATCTGATGTTTCACCAATAGGGTATATCAGCCCTGGTGATTAAAAGGATTAGTTATTTGCTTACTCAGAAAGGATTAATGGCAGAGAGTAAAGGCTTTGTTGAAAAATCACGTGCCATTACTTTCTGGAGCTTAGGAAAGAGAGACCAAAAGGTATTAGATCATTTTACAAAGAAGCTTTTTATTCAAAAATTAAAATCTTGAACCAGCAAGTGGTCCCTTTCTGATGAATTCTGAACGAGCATTAAATAAACAATCATTTTCTGGTAATATGCTGGCATTCCTTTAAGCCAGGGTGTGCTAGAACTGTTTTACTGTAGCTGATTATTTGGGGAGATGATTTTTGGGTAGGGAGTCCTTTATACTTAATTGTATACTAAAACAACATGAATAAAGAGCATTTACTTCTTGCAACATCTGGGAACTTTTCTTTTTACAGTGTATCTATGATATTCCAGTTTATATATAATACAAATCTTCATATTATTTTTGATTTTCTTTTTGGGTCAGTAAACATAATAGCAATTATAATGTTTTCTTTGACCCAAACATTATTTGATAGCAGCTATTAAATCTTATATCTACATGTGTGATTCCAAAATTCAAAAAGGCTGGCTTCCCTGGTGGCGCAGTGGTTGAGAGTCTGCCTGCCGATGCAGGGGACACGGGTTCGTGCCCCGGTCCAGGAAGATCCCGCATGCTGCAGAGCGGCTGGGCCCATGAGCCGTGGCTGGTGAGCCTGCGCGTCCGGAGCCTGTGCTCCGCAACGGGAGAGGCCACAACAGTGAGAGGCCCGCGTACCACCAAAAAAAAAAAAAAAAAACAAAAAAAACTAAAGCAAAATTCAAAAAGGCTTACAATCTGACTGTGATATCTATTGTTATTAAAAATATCGACTTTAATAATGTACAAGAACATCAACAGAACAATAGCTGTGTTGAATCTTGAAATACATTAGACATTATCTATAAAATCTACTCCTTTGTGAAATTTTCAATTTTGAAAATAATGTTAGTATTTCCCTATTTCACTTTCTGGTTAGCTTATAATGAGATTTAGTTACGGGGAATTTCTTTTTACTGAGATATGTTTTTACCAAAGTTCTTCCTAGAAAAAATTAGACATTAGGAATTGCCAAACTTTTTCTAGTGAGCCACTAAGTAAATGCTATTGATTATTAGATTAAGAGAGAGAATCTGAAATAAAATTTTGACTTGAATCTGCCTTGCCTGGGCCTGGCTGTGGAGTGAACAGAACAAGGAAGGGTCCTCGTGGAGGTCCACAGATTCAGGAGAAGGAAATTGCATGGGTCCAATGGCATGGATGAGAACACACTCATTTCTATCCTACTGCTCTCATTTCCCTTGCCTTGACCTTCTCTGAATACTTTCAGAGCCATTACCCACCCTTCCAAATACTAGAAGAGAAAATTTATCTTAAAGGTATTTCCATTGGAAGCAGAATTAACTTCCTTAGAGTATGGGGAGGTTTTGTTTTTAAACTAAAGTTGTTTTTTTTTGTTTTTCCCATAGAAGGCACAGATGGCTGATATCTTCTTACATAATAATTAACTGAGACTAACAAAATGACACGAAGACAATTTAACATTCTGTAAATATTCTCTCTGCTTTCATGATAATTTTATACAACACATGTGAAAGGTTGTTTTGAAGCCCTTGTAGCTTTGCTAGCTTATCTGCCCAAACAACACAATCTTGTAATTTGTGTTCCATATAAACTGAAACTTATTAACCCTAGTGACATCTAAATATATGTTTGTTTACTGCCAGACTCTACTAACTTTATTGATATATTTTACGTTTAGCTGCCTGGCAAATTTGCAAATGCAGCAATTATTGCAGTGAATTGAATTTCAGAGGTAATGCCCTGAATTTTTCCTTCGAGACAATACAAATGATGCTGTCTAATGCCAGTGCTAACTAGCCACAAGCCAGGTTCTTTTCCAATAAATACAAAGTTTATAATGAGATGGTGGCTTTCCTTTTATAGAGTGAAGGAAATTGGTAATGAAAATCAAGACTGTTTTCCCCCCCCGAACTTTATTAAATCAAATGAATGACAGTTTGGTATTTAAAGTCAATAGCTCTAGCTAAAACAAACTGTATTATATGTGATTACATACCTCTTCTAAAATTAAGATAATAAAGATAGTGAAAGTTTCCTTTTTAACTAGTTAATTCAAATGACACAAAGTTTTAATTAGGCATTATATTTTTTGCTATTTTCAGTGCATTGCTAAAGTGGATTATAATTGTTGCCCCAATTACTTGAAAATTGAGGATTCCTTGTTGGATCCATATGTTCTGATTATTTCTATCAATTTCTTAAAAAGAAGTATGAACATGTTGACTGTCATCCCTCCTACTAAAATGTCTGAAAATAAAGCTCCCGCCATGCCTCTCACTCTCCATTTCTGGAACCATACTGGCTTCCTGTTAGAGAATTGAAACTACCTGTCAGACTACCCTATGCCAGAGTACCTTCCTTCCTTACCTGCTTCACTTACCCCCAGAGCTGGAATCCTGTCCTGGACCTCCTCATTGTCATGGGCTCCATGTCCCAGCTCTTGGTATACCAGAAACGGTGCTTCACCCACCTCTGGGACCTCCCCCCGACCCCCGCTGCTGCCCTCCAGCAGGTCTCCGCCATAGATCACCTTTAGTAGGGCCCACCTCTACTAGGTTGTTTACATGAACCTGATTTCCTTCCTAGACCCTCACAAGTCCTCACATCTCGGCCTTGATTTTGACATTCGCCAGGCATGAACCTTCTCGGTCAATACCTAAGCCCAGACCTCCTTTTTTTTTTTTTAAATTAATTAAATAATTTATTTTTGGCTGCATTGGATCTTCGTTGCTGTGCGCGGGCTTTCTCTAGTTGCGGCAAGCAGGGACTACTCTTCACTGCAGTGCGCGCGCTTCTCATTGCACTGGCCTCTCTCGTTGTGGAGCTTGGGCTCTAGGCACGTGGGCTTCACTAGTTGCAGCACATGGGCTCAGTAGTTGTGGCTCGCAGGCTCTAGAGCACAGGCTCAGTAGTTGTGGCACGCGGGCTCAGTAGTTGTGGCTCGCAGGCTGTAGAGCACAGGCTCAGTAGTTGTGGCGCGTGGGCTTAGCTGCTCCGTGGCATGTGGGATCTTCCCGGACCAGAGCTCAAACCCACGTCCCCCTCACTGGCAGGCGGATTCCCAGCCACTTCACCACCAGGGAATTCCCCCAGACCTCCTTTTGATGTTGAGAATTTAACTTTACAAGTGAGCACATACCTCTTACAGCTATATACATACTCATATAGAGTTGATATATAAGCAGTGTGGTGACATCTGAGAGCACGCTTAATGAGTACACAGAATAAAAGGTATAAATGCTACTGTTTAAAATACTTCTTGGGACCCTAAAGCAACATGATGAGAAAAAAAGGCACTGGTTATTAACAGTGGTTTTACAGGAAGGTCTCAAGAGACTGTTAATTTTATTCCTACCAGATAATGACTTTTGATAAATTCCTAGTTTCTAAGTTAAGAATTTAAATATAAAAATTGCTTATTGAATTAGCCACATAATTGTCATCTACACTATGCGGAATTCTCCTGGTGGTTCTTGCAGTGATGGTGACGTGAACATGTGTTTTCTGGCTGATTTTCAACTTTGGTTCCTCCCTCTCCAGCTGACTGAATTGCCTCTGTAATTTCGGCAGGAAAGCATGCTCACTTTTTCACATTTTCTGTTTACTTTGGAGTTTGAGCTTTAAGAAGCTAAGACATTTGGTGTAAAACAGAGAGCTAGTGGGAAGCAGCCGCATAGCACAGGGAGATCAGCTCGGTGCTTTGTGACCACCTAGAGGTGGGATAGGGAGGGTGGGAGGGAGGGAGATGCAAGAGGGAGGGGATATGGGGATATATGTATATGTATAACTGATTCACTTTTTTATAAAGCAGAAACTAACACACCACTGCGAAGCAATTATACTCCAATAAAGATGTTAAAAAAACAAAACAAACAACCCCCCCCCAAAATTTACATCTCAAAAAAAAAGAAAGAAAGAAACTAAGACATTTGGGTTCTGCAAAATGTTTCCTAAACCAATTCATCTCCAGCTCCCTTGCTCTTAACATATTCCCCAAGTGTCTGCCTATTGTTTTAGCAGATTTTGATAGCTTTATAACATTTCTATCAGCTAAAGTTTGAAGTACCTGGCTTTCATTTACCATTATTGCCTGTGCTTTTGTTTATTTAATTATGAACATTCCATAATAATCTATTGTCCTTGAAAAACACTAAATGCTTTTTAAAATTGCGAGTCTGTATGATAGTTATTTCCATATGGATGAATATAGTGATCTGCAGTCTAATTGATTCATCTGGAAAGTCAAAACTTCATTTTGCGAGGCGAATATAAGCTCATGGACTCCCTTGTGGTAAAGCTAGATGGTTTTTCTCGTTGCTTCAGAATATATCATGCATACCTAGTTAAGAGACCTTGCAGCAAAATTGTCCTTTCTGAATTTCATCAGGCAAAGTGTATGTATTTGCCTTGCCTTTAAACTTGGTAAAGGAGAGAAGCTGATGTGGAAAATTTTCTCAGGTGCAGAGATTAGCAGACTGTTAGCATATGGTTGGCATGGTTTCATTTGCTTGTCCTAAATTACATGAATTGGACTCATTTTGATGCCTCCCATATTGCTGCTAATGTTTTCCTAATTTATTTTGAAGTCCTTCAGTCTTTTTCAATCTCTTTTAAGCAGGAGGTGGGAGTGAGGGAATCTTGGCTTTGACATCACCTAGACTGGAATATTCTGCTAGTTCACATGATAGTTTAAGTACAACAAAAGGCAGACCACACTCTACAGTCATATTGGTTTCTTAAACTTTTAAGTTCCCAACATACAGAATATTTCAAGGATATCTGCCCTTAGTCTTGGTCAAATACCTTGAATGTAGAATTAAGTGATTTCATTAAAGTGCATTGGAGGAGAAAAGTAATATATGACAGAAAATGTACACGTATAAGGAATTTAGCCAGAAGTTGTGACATAATGTTAAGCAAATAACCTTCAAAAATTATCCTGATAGATTTATTTATACGTGCATAGAAAGTACCTAAAATGTGTGGTGTGGGCTCCAATCATAAAGAGTTTTGTTACAGAAAAGGCTCAGTGAAGTGGCTAATTTATTCTTGCCAGTTGCCCATGGAAAGGGAATTAAGCCTTGTTAACTTGAAATAGAATAGATATCCTCCATGATGGAGGAGGACAGTGCCTCTGAAATAGGCAGATGCAGAGTCCTCCAAGTTTGTCTCACTGGGGATAGTCAAAGGCATTTCTAAAAATTACTTTATAAACCTTACTTTTTGATAATTTCTGAAATTGAATTCAGTTGAGCTGAAGCCTTTATTGCATTGAATTTTCATGCAAGTCAAGGACCAGTGGACATGAATAAGAATTAAAGAGATCCACAAATAGAGCCCTAAAAAAATCGACTTACATTGCATTTGGATACTACCATTGGACTGAGTCCTGAATTGTCATTGACGGGTTTCTCAGTCTTGTCAGTATTGATGGCATCTCAGGGTGCCAGCAGATAGAGAGCAATTTTCTGCAGTAGTGTTGTGACCAGTTTGTATTAAGATGAAATATTGTCATGACGCCAATATATGAAAGCCCTGCGTTTGCTTCTGTCCAATGCAAGACATTTTTTTTTCTCTGTTTGGTCAAGCACAGGGTATCCTCTCCAAAAAGAGATTTGGAAAGGATACATTGGCATTTTGATTGTGCAGTATTCATTGTGTCTTTATTGAACAAAACATTTTTATTGTAAAGGCAGAGTGAGTAAAGTATACTATCCTTAGTTACATAGTATTAAGACTCATTTGACCATTTACAGATATCTACTGTGCTTTCTTTATCAGCTATCAAAGAGCAAATTTGGTTTACATCAGGGGTTACCAAAGGACTAGATGAATGGCTAATAAGGCTTTTCTTGTGATTTGGGACAATAATTTGAAAAAGTCTGTTTGGATGTCAACCCAAACAGCTGAGCTTGCTATTTGATTAAGGAATCTGAGTTGCATGGGTGGGTTTATTGGAAATGGCAGACTCTGCACTGACAGATGTCTGCCCTGAAGGTCTGCAGTTCTTCATCTTTTGTTTCCAAAATGCTTAGGGTGCAATGTTTACATTGAAACAGAACCCTGGAATCTTTAAGTCCATTGCACTTATAATTAAGGCTACCTAAAGGACTTTGAAACCTGGGACAACTGCAGAGAGCTTAGAGCACCAATAAAATGTAAACAGAAATGCTAAAAGAGGACATTCCTGCAGACTTTGTCATATTACTTTCTCTAATGAAACATCATATACATGCACCTCAAATAGGATATTGAGAGACAAATGGAAGTTGACTATACAATTAATCATGAAGTGTTTGGAACTTTTTTCCCTGGAGGACTCTAGATGTTTTAATTGTGACTATAAAATACAAGGACTTAAAAAAAAAAAAAGAAACATGCAAAAAGAAAAAAAAAGAAAAGAAAACAAAACATGCCAGCATTTATCCCTACACAAGTCTAGCCTTGGTGGGATAATTGATGGGATAAGTGCCTGTGTAGATACTTTCACAATAAGATTTTCCCATTCAATATAGTCACTTTCAAGAGATGACATAGCATAGTGGTTAAGAATGTGTATGAAGTTTTTAGGACAGTTGTAGCAGCTATTAAGTACTACATGAATATTAGTCCTTGACTAGTGGAGGTGTGTTAGTGCTGCCATTGAGTTGCAAGAGTAATTTCTTTGATAAATTTTGATTTGGGACCAATTAAAAAATACCACCCTAGACACAGAGGAGAGGTATAACTTTATAACCATTCTTCCTTTTCCTGCTTTCCTCCCAGATATTGTATTTTTGTTCTTGAGAGTTGATTTTTAGGGGGATGATTTTTTAAAAAAACTTTTTATTTTAGAAGAGTTTCAGATTTACTCAAGAGAGCACTGTTCCGCATGTGCCACACCCGGTTTCCCCTATTATTAACATCTTACACGTTTTGATACATTTATTACAATTAATGAATAAATATTGATACTTATTATTAACATTAAAGTCCGTACTTTGTTCACATTTCCTGGATTTTGACCTAATGTCCTATTTCTGTTCCAGGATTCTATCCCAGATACCACATTACATTTAGTCACCATGTCTCCTTAGGCTCCTCTGGGCTATGACAGTTATCAAACTTGCCTTGTTTTTGATGACCTTAACAGTTTTGAGGAGTACTCGTCAGGTATTTTGTAAAATGTCTTTCATTTGGGATTTGTCTCTTGTCTTTCTCCTGAGTCAGCTGGGGTTATGGGTTTTTGGGAATAAGACCACAGAGGTGAGACTTCATTTTATCAGATTCTGTCAAAAGCACATGCTATCGGGCTTCCCTGGTGGCGCAGTGGTTGAGAGTCCGCCTGCCGATGCAGGGGACGCGGGTTCGTGCCCCAGTCCAGGAAGATCCCACATGCCGCGGAGCGGCTGGGCCCGTGAGCCACGGCCGCTGAGCCTGCGCGTCCGGAGCCTGTGCTCTGCAACGGGAGAGGCCACAACAGTGAGTGAGAGGCCCGCGTACCGCAAAAAAAAAAAAAAAAAAAAAAAGCACATGCTATCAACATGACTCATCATTGTTGATGTTGACCTTAATCACCGGCTGAGCTAGTGTTTGTCAGGTTTCTCTTGTCACTGTCAAGTTACTCTTCTCTCCCTTCCTGTACTGCACTCTTTGAATGGGAGTCACCATGCACAGCCCACACTTAAGGAGTGGGAAGATAAGCTCCATCTCTTTGTGGATAGTTTATATACATAAGTTTTTGGAAACTTTTTCCATGGGAGATTTGTCTCTTCTTCCCCCATTATTTATTTATTCAATTATTTGTTTATATCAGTATGAACTCATAGATATTTATTTTGAACTTTGAGTTATAATCCAATACTACTTTCTTTTTTTTTCTTTTTTAAAAATTGAAGTATAGTTGTTTTACAATGTTGTGTTAGTTTCAGGTGTACAGCAAAGTGATTCATACACACACACACACACACACACACACATACATACATATATATATATATTTTTCCTTTTTTGGATTCTTTTCCATTATAGGTTATTACAAGAAATTGAGTATAGTTCCCTGTGCTATACGTTAGGTCCTGGTTGCTTATCTATTTTATATATAGTAGTGTATATATGTTAATCCCAAACTCCTAATTTATCCCTCCCTCCCTCCCTCCTTCCCCCTTTGGTAACCATAAGTTTCTTTCCTATGTCTGTGAGTCTGTTTCTTTTTTGTAAATAAGTTCATTTGTATCATATTTTTAGATTCCACATATAAGCTATATCATATATTTGTCTTTCTCTGTCTGGCTTACTACTTTCTTCTCTTACTCAAATTATTCCAGCCTTGGCCACTGGGAATGCTTTTAGCTGGCTCCTGTGTCCCTCTGATGTGACCCTATGGTGGTTGTTTTCCAGCACTTCCTTACTTCCTGGCACTACAAGATGCTCTTGGCTCATCTTGTATATTTCCTATCCCAGACTTAGAATCGTCCGTTTCTCCAGGGAGCCCTGGTTCCTGGTTCCAGAGAACTGGGCACAAGGTACACTTGTTGCTGTCAGGGTGTTGTTATTTCTAGGCCCTTTCAGCTGTATAGGAATCTGTACATATACGCATAGGTATAACTGTTTCTATATATACCCTTATGTATAGATGTGAAGCTAAACATGGGTTCGTAAGAGATGTCTGCAGCTCTAATCTGTTACCATATATGTAGATCATTCTAGCCTTTTCTCCCTTCTGATTCATTACATTTACATTGGGATCCGGGAACAGAAGAGGACATTAGATCAAAATCAAGGAAATCCAAATAAAATGTGGACTTTAGTGAATTTAAATAATTGTATGTACACAACGATGTATATACATGTAAGCCAATGTCCATACCAGTATTCATAGATCTCTTTTTTTAGTAGCTGGGTATTCCATTTTGTGAATGAAAAAAAGAAAATGTGAGGATACAAATATTTAGGGGTGACTCTTTGGGTTGTTTCCATTTTATTCTTTACTCTTTTTAATGGTTTTGAATACTTATATTTTGTACCAAAAAATCCCACCAAAAACATTGAATATATTTCTTTGGGTCTATTTTTGGACTCTCCATTCTGTTCCATTATCTATTATTTCACCAATACTGCAGTGTCTTGGTTACTGCAACTTTATGGTAAATCTTGAAACTGGATAGTGTGAATCCTCCAACTTTGTTCTTCTTAAGTGTTGTGTTGGTTATTCTAGTTCCTTTGCCCTCCCATGTAAATTTTAGAGTCTGTTGATAGCTACAAAGTAGCTTACAGGTCATGATCCCTTTCCTTAATTATTATACTTGGCTCTCAGTAATTGTTTACCATTTCACAAATTCAAATCCATTCTTCAAAATTTGCCTCTACTGTGAAGATGTTGACCCTCAAAATATTTGAGCAGTTGCAACACTATTGGAAAAAATGTATTTGCCCTCCCAGGTATTTTATTTAATGGTAACACTTATTTGAATGCATAAATTTGAATATTTAAATATTTTAATCCTCTTCTTCTTTCTTTGATAAACATCTCACTAGACAACGGTTGTAGTCTACTGCCAAGATTGTTAGGAGAGTTAAATCAGAGGGCTAGTAAGAATTAAATATGCTTAGAGATTTAAAAATGTTCAATAAATGTTAATTATTCTTATACTTAACCCATCTGCTCATTAAAAAAAAACCTTGAGCAGAGTTTAACGTCACATAATAGTCTGGTACGAGATTTATCATTTCTTTAAGTATTGTTTAACATCATACACCTTTAAAGCACAATACTGCATTATATAAAAAGCCCTGCTGCCATATAAATGCATTTAATTTTACTCTAGGATACATTAAACATTTGTAATTTTAAAGTTAATGGTTTTTGACAAAGTATTAAATTTTTATTAAAAGCACAACTTTGTGACTGTATAAATGCATACTTTTAAATTTGGTAAAGGTATGAAGTGAATATTGAGAATTTTTATAGATTTCTCTATTGAATGTTTGACAGTTTGAGTTTATATGATATGTTCACGCAGGATAAAGTATAAGAAGCATAAAAATTGAATATCCATGAGCCACAGAATAATCTATAAAGAACAGATATGCAAAATTTCTTCCAGTGTCCTTGGGTATTAGAGCCTGCAAAGATCCACTCTTTCAACAGATCATTCTTGGGCTCACTTGGTATTTGGCTTTTTTTTCTTTTTCTTATTTTTAAACTTATTTTTTGTAATTGAACTATAGTTGATTCACAATATGGTGTTAGTTTCAGTTGTGCTGCAAAGTGGTCTAGTTATATATATAGTTTTATATATAGTTATATATTCTTTTCCAGATTCTTTTCCCTTACAGTTTATTATAAGATATTGAATATAGTTCCCTGTGCTATACAGTAGGCCCTTGTTGTTTATCTATTTTATATAACTTGGTATTTGGCTTTAATGCTGACACTACCAGCAGGAGCAGCCAGACCAGTGAAGTCGGGAAGATGAACTGTTGAGTTCCGTTCTGGAAAGTTAAGACGCCACTCAGAGTGGTACCCTAGGTAACTGATATGGTCTATGTAATAAAATAGTATTTACTATACACCAGAAACCTGTTGTAATGGGACTCATTATAAAATGAATTAATACATACTGTGTATCACATTCTTTCAGTTTTAAAAGACCTGAAAAGATTTTTGTTAGAGTGATGGCTTGAAATAACATTATTAATGGTTTAATGTTAAGCTTTAAAAGCCTAATGAGTTATTAGTGTGTTACAAATAGCATTAATAGTAACAATAGTCCTCACAATGTATCAAATGCATAAATAATGTTTGCAACCTATTAATGAGGGATTACAGTTTACAAGTGAAATACATGCATTTTAGTAATAATTAGAAAGAGGCTTGTTCCTCCACGTATGGTGCTCCTTGAGATATTATATAAAACTGAAGCTTGTTATAGTACAAGTGTTTATATCCCACCATCATTAAAAATTTTGACAAACTAGACAGTGGAGGTCAAAGAAATGTCTTTATTTTATGAAATCCTAATTTTATCACTATTAAATCATTTCAGTGACTTTATTCACTCATTTGACAGCTGTATTTTGAGTTACTTCTACCTGAGCCCGGGAGTCTGCTAGGCACTGTGTACACAAGGACAAATACTTCACAGAATTCATGTTCAGTGGTGGCGACAAAAGTAAAAGCAGAGGTTGAAAACCTTACACGAGGATCGATGACAGAGGTGAGAACTGAAACCAGCTCAAGAACTATTGAACAGGAGCCCCAGCCCCGATGGGGTGTGTGTTGGGCAATGCTGGTGTGGACTGAGGGAAAAGTAAAGGAAAGCTTCCCAAAGTGGTGAGGCTAATCTTTGGGAGGAGTGGCCTTGGCCTGGTGTGGTCAGTGCCGGGCATTCCAGGTAGCACAGGGCTGTGATCCTTGAGAAAATGAAAACTCCACGTTCACCCTGACTTTCTACCTGGACTTTCCAAACTGCAACACAGGGAGATGGGGCCCAAAGAGAGAAGAGCCTGCGGTAATAGCTTTAGAACAGATCAACAAATTGATAGAACAGAATAGAGAAACCAGAATTAGACCATACACATATGGTCAATTAATTTCTAGGATGGTAGCAAGTAAATTTAGTGAAGAAAGGAAAGTCTCTTTAATCCATGGTGCTGGCATACCTACATATCCATGTGGAAAAATAAACCTTGACTCCTATCTCATATTATACATGAAAATTAATTTGAGATGAATCATAAGCCTAAACATAAAAGTTATAACGATAAAGCTTCTAGAAGAAAACAAAGAAGAATGTGTTTATGACCTTGGAAAATGTAGATATCCTAGGACAAAGAATTATTAATCACCACAGAAAAAAATTGATAAGTTGGATTTTATCAAAATCAAACACTTCGGGCTTCCCTGGTGGCGCAGTGGTTGAGAGTCCGCCTGCCGATGCAGGGGACACGGGTTTGTGCCCCGGTCCGGTAAGATCACACTTGCCGCGGAGCGGCTGGGCCCGTGAGCCATGGCCGCTGAGCCTGCGCGTCCGGAGCCTGTGCTCCGCAACGGGAGAGGCCACGGCAGTGAGAGGCCCGCGTACCACAAAAAAAAAAATCAAACACTTCTGTTCATTAGGAGACACAACTAAGAAATGAATAGCAAGCCACACAGAGAAAATGTTTCACACACAGGAGAATATGTTTATGATACATATAGTTGCCAAAGACTTGTATCTAGAATATTAAAATATTTCCTATAATCTAATTGTAGGAAGGCAAAATGTCTGATTTTTAAATTACAGATTACAAAAATAAAATGGGCAAAAGACTTGAATAGCAACTTAAAAGGAAAATATGCAAGTGACCAGTCATCACACAGAAAAGTACTCAACATTATCCATCATCAAAATAAACCTCAAAAGAATACCATTGTTTAAACATAAGAATGGCTAAAAATTAAAAAGACTAATTGCACCAAATGTTGGCAAGGATGTGGAGCAACTGGAAAGCTCGTAAATTACCCAGAGGGTGTAACATGGTTTAGCCGATTTGGAAAACAGCTTGGCAGTTTCTTATAAAATTAAACATGCTGTCATCTACTCTGTGACTCACCAACTCCACACCTAGGTATTCACCGCCCCCCCCCAAAAAAAAGAGGAAAAGAGGAGAACATATGTCCACAAAAGATTTGTACAAGAGTCTTCATAGCAACATTATTCACAGTAGTCTAAAACTGAAAATAATTCAAATGTCCATCAAATAGCGAGTGGATAAACAAATTGTGATATATTCATACAACGAAATACTTTTTAACAAGTATTTCTTTTAACTATATAACTATTCCTTTAACTAATAAGGAATTCAGTACTAACAGACATAACACAAAAAAAGAATCTCGAAAACCTGCTAAGTACAAGAAACCAGACACAGAAGTGTACATGCTATAGGATACCATTTATAAAAAAATACACACGTGAGCATGTGTCTTATATGTATGAGTAAGCTACTCATGCATATAAATTGTGTAGGTTGTAGATGTTTCTTACTTGATGCTTACACATATCTTTGACTTTTTGCTACCAAATTCAATCATTTAGAAAGTCGTGATCATTCCACTTGCAAAACGTATCTCCAGTTCATCTCTCCACATCTGTACTTACTATGTACAGCCATCATCATTTCTCACCAGGACATTACATGAGTCTCCTACCCAATATCCCTGCATCTGGTCAGTTGTTTCATCTATCTTCCTTCATACTAAAGCCTTACCTTTCTAACATTCTAATACGTCTATACTTCTCACTTAACTAAAAACCTCCCACTGTCCACATGCCTGTGCCACAAGGCATATCATAACATTTAAAATGAAGGTAACCTTAAAATGTGCTAGACTGAATGTTTTATGTTTATAATCCCGTGCAATCATAGGCGCAACCCCTCGAAGTGAGTGCAGTTACTCCCTTCCGCTGCACAGATGAGGCAGTTAACAGATTTGTTCAACAGCTTGCCCAAAGAAACATAGCCAGCAAGTAAGAAAGTAGGACTTGAACCTATGTTGTCTGACTGCAGAGCCCAAATACATGTCCACTACACATACTGCCTCTCTTTATAGTCTGCCTCTAGACTTTGTTACCCAAACTAGCCTTCTACCTCGGCCCTGGGCTCGCAACTTCCATTCACACTGGCTTCCCTGTGTCCTTTTGCACATCCAGCCTTCTGTTCCCGTGCCTCCTTCTGGAGCTCCCATTCCTTCTGACTTGCAGGCTCTTCATTCAAGTTCCCACTCAAGAGTCACTCCCTTAGGAAAGCTTTTCCTGAGTTCCTCCAGGTGAAGCATCACCCATAGCTGTGTTCAGCCACAGGCATGATGGTCATGGGTCCTTTCCCATATTCATCATTTTTTATTTTGAAGACATGTTTATGTTTATGTGTCCCCTCGTTGGAGCTCCTCCAGAGCAGACTGTCTTCCTCATCATTGTTTTTCTATTCCTTAGCATACAGAGAAGCAGGTCCATAATAATTATTTGTTGAGTAAACAAACCTTTTACTGCCAGACACTCTAGGATCAAAGTTGCATTTGCCTAATTTTGATCTCTCACTGTAAATTATTTGTTAGTAACAAAATGGTTTAAAGCTCAACTGAAAAACTCAAAAATCAAAAAGGAGGGAAAAAATGGAGATGAGGTATCTTATTTCCTGGGCTGAGTAGCGTTATGAGGTTATTCTTTAAGGGCACTGGAGAATGTGGAATTTTTAGAGCTTAAAATGATTGGCTGAGATATTAAGCTGCTTTGTCAGCTGTTCAAAAAATGGATTGCTCCCAGCATATAAATAACAACTGTTATGTCTCTATAAAATTCTAGACCTTGAATGGCATATTTGATTAGAGTGAAATGAAAAAGAACTGTTATAAACAAGAAGGTGAGATTAAAAAGATGTATTCAGTAACTACCTATGATGAGTTCAAATAGCCTTTCCAAGTATAGACATAGAAAATTAAATAAAATACTTGCAATCTTAAAGGAACTAAAGCATAGACCTTACTGGAGTTTAATCGTACTCTTAGCAATCTCTTCCTTTTATTCCTTTGGCGGGGCTTATTGCAAAGGAGAGTCAATTGCATGTCATTTTAGCGATTTCTACCTCAGTTATATCAATGTAACATCCTTAAGGTCTATTTTTGTGGTATTTATTAAGAGGAATTTTCTTTTATGTATGTGCTTCTAGTAATATGAATCACTGGTTGAATGCATTAAGTATGAATGGTAGCAGCTTGTAAATACCCATGGGCAGGCGTGGGATCTTCCACTTCCAGTATGGGTATCAATAGCAGTGGGTGTCTTTTTCAGTGTCGCTCATTGTCCTACCTGATTTTAGCTATGTTTACATACAACTGATGTTCCTAAGTTCCATTCATTATGTTATAGGAATGGAAATGTAACTGCCTTTACTGAGATGATCACGATTAACTGACTTGAATAGACCTAGTATAGGGGAATTTGGCCGATAAAAATGGAAATGAGGAAAACAAAGAAGAGGAAAAAGTTTGAAATCAAAATATTATTTCAAGCCAACAAGCGTTTATTGAACATTGAACATGTATGCCCAGCCCTGTATTAGATCCTGAGGATACACAGCGGGAAATACAGGAGCCTCCTTTCAATATGCTTAGCAAGACAGTAAAAGATGCAATGCAGCAGAAACTTAAGAGTACTGACTGAGATCTATAAACTTTTAGGAATGTCTTACCAGGTATAGTGCAAACAGATCAAAATAAAGAAAAATACTCGGGCTTCCCTGGTGGCGCAGTGGTTGAGAGTCCGCCTGCCGATGCAGGGGACATGGGTTCGTGCCCCGGTACGGGGGGATCCCACATGCCGTGGAGCGGCTGGGCCCGTGAGCCATGGCCGCTGAGCCTGCGCGTCCGGAGCCTGTGCTCCGCAACGGGAGAGGCCACAGCAGTGAGAGGCCCACATACCGCAAAAAAAAAGAAAAGAAAAGAAAAGAAAAATACTGAAGGATTACTCACAATTTGCTGACCTAAGGAGGTACAAGATATCGGGTAACAGATCCATCTAAAGTTCTCGAATTTGTGAGGAGAAGAATGGGCTTACAGTACTGCTGGTGGCAAACTGCTTGTAGCCTTAGATTCATCCTTATGATTCGCTGCATCAAGGCAGCCTCAGGGTTCACCTGGGGACCACAGCAAACAGGAAGACATCTGTTTGGTAAGGCTGTGACAGCAGCCAAGGGGAGGAACAAGGAAAGCCACAGGTAGTGCCTGGTGTGGAGCCCCATCCACAAGAAAGACAGTCGCAGGAATGGTGCCAATACATTGGTCCTTCCCAGGCCTCTTAGTCTGCTGGTAGGTGAATCAGTGGGGTATGTTTATGCCAGTGAGATATCCTTGGGCAAGATTATAAATGCAGCTAGATTGACAGCTAGGGACACTAGGAGAAAGCCACTCCAGTGTAGGAGCAGACATCAGGGATGGGTAGACTGCTTCTTATTCATGAATAAGAAAACATTGAAAATGAGCCCCCGCCTCACACACACATCATGGTGATTCATTTGCTACCACGTACAGTTACATCTTTCAACACCCACCGTGGGCACCTGTCAGAGTACAGAGTAGAGATGTGAGTTGCCCGGTTGCAACCTCTTACCGATGGTGCCATGTGTTTGTTTGACTCGTTGCCCCGACTTTGGGAACCCACTCGCTGAGCTCCGCTGTCCTGCTGCGCTCTGACTCTAGCACGTGCATGCTTCATCATTTCTGTTTGCCTGACTTGCACCTCTTCACTAGATCCTTCAAGTTGATTGTTGGCTTCCGGCCCAAATTTCCTTTTCCCTGTGTCTTTACTCTTAGTGTTTTTTGCACTGCCTACCTTGCCCAGTTTCTGAGATCCTTCCCTGACAAGCACTGTGCAATCCATTCAGCAACTTTGAGAGTGCCACGGACTGAATTATTCCTGTGTTGAAGTCTCTAATCCTCATGTGATGGTATTTAGGTTTAGATGAGGCCATGAGGGAGGAGAGAGAGGACACAGACAGTAGCCTTCTGAAATTCAGGAAGAGAGTTCTCACCAAAAATGTAATCAGCTGACACCTTGATCTGGGACCTCCCAGCCTCCAGAACTGTGAGAAACAAATTTCTGTTGTTTAAGCCACTCAGTCTATGGTATTTTTTTAATAGCAACCTGAGATGACTAATATAGACAGAAATTTACAGATGAGGAAAACAAGACTCAGAGAACAAAGCACTTGAAGAATTTAGCTAATTAATCCTCTATTTGAGTAAAAAAAAAAATCTTTGCTCTTTTCAGCACACAGTACTGCATTAAAGATTAGATAGTTTTCCCCACTCCCATGGTAAACATGCCCTTGCTGAAATGGAGATGAGATTTAAATTATCCATCTTGCTATGGGTAAGATATTGAGGATGACAACCTTAGACTTCCTATATTTAGACGCCTTTTTTGTATTTTACTTGCATCTCTATCGAGGGCTTATCTTTCCTTTCCGTTACACATGGATTTATGTAAAGGCACAAGTATCCAAGCTACTTCTAAATCATTAGGCTGTAGGACTTAGTCTGTTGACTTTCCATAACAGAGCACTTAGCTGAACACCAGGTACATGTGGCTTCTTCTGGATAATACTTCATTGTGATAGTGCTTTGTCATATTTTGGTGAAATAGGAATACGCATCAGGAAAACAAATAAAAACTTGAGTCTCAGTTTCCCCTCAGCCACTTAGAGTGTTTTCTGAAGTAAGAGGCATTTCTCTTAAGAGGCCAAAATGAGAGACCAGCCAGGCAGCAACCGTGGACATTAATATGGTCCTGTATTTTCTGTGCCCTCTAGGTGGCTGAATCTTAGCTTGTCCTGTCACTAAGAGGGTGAAACTCTTTCCAAGGAATTATCAGAATCAACTTTGTATCTCCAGGTGTAGACCTGTTGGGAAAATGGCTTGTTTAAAATTTAGTTTTAAGCAAAACTTCAACTATTTTATTTTCCCAGTTCAAAACAAAAAAAATGAAACAAATGTCTAATATATTGAATCATATTATTTCTTTTAATGTTATTTCATCATCTGTATATAAAATCCAGTTCATCTCTTGGTTTGAAGCAGCTCTGCTTAGGTCAGCAGTTCAAATCTAGAGCCACAGATTTACAGACATACAAATGGCAGTGGTGACAAAATGATCCCATTCCTATGTATGTGGCCTGAACCAACACCACATTGCCTCATATCAAGCAGGCCTTTTGAAAGAAGATGAGAATTCCATCCAATAGTTTTGTTATATATTTATAAATGACAGAAGCAAAGTTTACGATGCTAAGATTTAATTTAATGGATCTTGGATTGAGTGTACAGTGAGTTACGGCAAAAAATAGAATTTAACGTTTTGCAATAAAACAGGCATTTATTATGAGAATCACTGATCTGTCCTGGAGACCTGTGCTTATCTTTTTTTGCCATTTGTCAAAATGGGTTTCTCTTTCTTCTATTTACATTATTTCCTTGTTGTTCCATTCTCTATAGCAGATGGTGTTTGCAGAATCTAAAAATCTCAGTGTTTTTCTTTAACATGGAAATTTAGATCTCATCCAGAAAGTCAGGTCTGGGACAGATTACAGATACTCAGCTGCTGTAGCCTGGGTGTGGTGACCCCATCCCCTGCCCAGCTAACATGAGGAGACCTCATCAGAGGAGCCACTTTGTGGAGAGCGTGCCACACGGCTCTGCCCTTGAGTCATGGGAATCAGTGAAACAGGGTTTCTGAAGCTGATGTCTCTTGGGGTGGCGCTTTAGGGAAAACAAAGTTTCGGGTCATTTTCTTTTTAAAGAACAATGCAATTAATAAAGTATGGAGGCACCAGAGCATTTATCAACTGGGCAAAATAACAGAAAATTCAATGTGGAACAATGTCCCTCATTTCTTCTATTGCATATGGCTGTATAGATGTTGATTTCACTTCCAGTCTCAGATTCAGGTTATCAGGAATAAGGTTTTAACACCCTAAGTCTGTATCAGGGTTTCTTAACCTTGACACTGTTGACTTGTGGGGACAGGTCACCCTTTGTCTTGGAGGCTGTCCTGTGCATTGTAGTATGTTTAGCAGCATCTCTGGCCTCTACTAACTAGATGCCAGTAGCACTGACTGCCCCCCTCCCGCCCCGCCACCTCCCCATGCAGCCAGGAACTGCCAAACGTCCTCTGGAGGCAAAGTCAGCCTCCTCCCCCACTGAGAACCCCTGGAGATATTTCTTGAATACAAAGACTTAACTACTCATCTTTGCGTCCCTGGTTCATAGCAGTGTCTAGCTCTAGCATTTACCCAGCAAATGTCAATTGAATGACTAAACAGAAAGTTGAAACTAGTGTCCTCATGTATGTAACCATTTTTTGTGCCTGAACATATTAATATATGTGTTTTCTTAAGAGAGGTCTTTCGCTATATTTTTTTCTAGAAAGCTTTTGTTTTTACGAGGATAAGAATTTTCATGTAATTATTTATTCCTGTTTCTTCACTAGTTATAATTATATAATAAATTCATATTATACTGGCATATTCTATGCATCTCATAGACATTAATGTCAGTATATTTATCATTCCTTCCGAAGATGCCGTGAATCTGGTCTTATTAAAGGAGTATCTTCTGGAAAGGCTGGTGAAAGGATACTGACCCTATTGATTGTACCTGGCCCTCAGGAGTCCATGACCCAGGAGTACCCGGCGTGTGGTGCTGACTTAGTCCCATTCCAGTGGGCAGCACGATGGAGTGATGGTTCTGAGTACCTCCTGGGGAATGCGGTGATTCTGAGTCACCTGCCAAAGAAATTAAGGCAGTAAATAAAGATGGAAGAAAATCTGTACAAGCCCAGCACAATGCTAAAATGTTTCTCCTCTTAGGGTTAGCACTTTCATCTCGGACATTTAAGAGACACAAATTGGCAGCGATCAACATGGCAGCTCCTGGTGTAACTAACATTCAGGTAGCACAATGCTGTGTGCCGTGTAGTGTTCTGAGGACTCTACTCGCTTTACTTACTGAATGCTAACAACAAGGGCACAAGGAAGGTGCTTTTATTATCTCCATTTTACAGGAAAGAAAACTGTGTCACAGAGAAGTTAAGTAATATAATTCATTAATTCCATAAATATCATTGAAGTGCGTCCCACGTGCTAAGTGCTGTGAATGTGCTACAGTGTATTCGTACATGGCATTCACCTTGACCTCAAGTAGCGTATATCTCTCTGGTGGAGTCGATAATCAAATATACAAAGTCTCAAGTCAGACATGTTAACTGCCATAAATGAGGATATAATCATGTGCTCTGTTGATTGCCTTGCACCACTGGGCAAGTTATATACCTTCTCCAAACCTGTTTTCTGATCTTTAAAACTGGTACCGTGATAATACCTTATGAGGTTGTTGAAAGTACAATGTCTGCATTTATTAATTACTTAATAAATGTTATATAGTAGGAGAGTAACAATCGAATGATTTTTTTTTTTCCACTTGGTGTACCAGGGATTTCATGGAGGGGACATTTTAACTAAAGCTGGAAGGATTCACCAACATTTAACCATCTGGTAACAGAGAGGGGAAAAAATCTATTCTTAATGGAGGAAATAATACCATAAAAGTAGAGTGCAGGAAAGCTCAGAAAATAGGAAGAGCCTAGAGTTTAGTCTCTTCGTGGCATGAAAGAGTAGGTTCTCCTCCTTTTCTAGAAGAAGAAAAGGTAAAAAGAGTAGGTTGAGGCCACATCATTATGTTAGCCTCAGGTTAAGGAATTTGGAACTTTTCGTTAGGCAACGTGGAACCACGGAAAGCTTTTGAACAGAAGAGTGACAGTGCTTTGGGAAGATTTGTCTGCTGTTGACATGCAGGATGGATCTGAATGGAGGGGCGTAATCAGAAGCCCGTTGCACTGGAGACCATGGAAGGGGCTCGTGAGGCCTCATCGGGAGGGAGACAGAAGGGTCCTTTAGATGACAGAGCTGATTGGGTCTGGCAGAGATGGAGGAGGGAGTTGTCACAAGTCAAGAGGATCAAGGAAAGTTTTTAGATACCGGGAGTGAGTACCTGGAAGGATTGGGCAGTGATCAGGAAGACCCAGAAAACTCCAACATGAGCTGTAGGGGTCGCTCACGAGTTTACCTTTTGACCTCTTGAGTTCAAGGTGCCATCTGTTTGGGGATGTGCAAGAAACAGATCTCCTTTCCAGGACCGAAACCTGAGCTGGAGATAGAAATGTAGAGGTTGTCTAGGCTGCTGTAGTCATAAGAACTGGCGAAAGGATAAAAGCTGTAGTTTCCATGGAAAGGGTGGCGTGAAGCAACCAGTGACCATGCCTGAGGAGAAGGAAGAGGTCAGGGGAAAATCGGATGAAAACCAAGGGAGACCCCAAGAAGCCCAGGTGGAGGGGGAATCCAGAAAACATGGTTGATCAATGGATTCAGATATTATAGAGTCTGGGGAAGGGGAGGAGAAGGACCAAGTGGGCTGGTCATGTGTTTGATAAGGAGGATGAAATTGACTTTGAGATCAAATGGCAGAAATGCGTGGCAAGTGGGGAAGGAGTGTTGGGGTGCAGAGGCTGAGTGGTTACATGGAACAGGGTGCAATTCAAACACCCACCTTGCACTTCCAGCGTCAGGGGCTCAGTCCTTGAAAGGAGCACGTGCATGTGAGTGAGTGCACATACGTGTGTGTGTAGGAGAAGCATACGGTGAGTGGAAGTGCCCATGCCCCGCTTCAGCCCTAGTCAGTTATTTCCATGTGGAAGTGTGAGCCCCGTGTTGCCAGTGGCTTTGATTTTTCAAAAGAAACAGACAACCCAGGGGTTTTTTGATGCGAAATTTGCACATTTTAAAATGTTGGCTCAAATTTTTAAAAACTCTGTCCAAACTGAACAAGGCAAGTCTGCAGATGGGACATAGCCCTTGAGGCTGCAATTTGCTCTTCTGGTATAGATCATGGGTTCCTGATGGTTCTTCATGGAGAGGAAGAGAAAGAGAGTCTGGCTTATCACAAGCACTAGATAAATATTTGTTGAATGAGAAACAAGGTTGTGGGGAGATTATTTTTAGATAGGAGGAAATGTAGGGCTCTAATTTAATGTAGCTGTGACAGAGTGGCTGTCATGGACATGTATGACAGCTAAGAGAATGCTGGTAAATTAAACCGTGAGACATCTCTATTCAAAAAATGTTTTATTCCCCTGTCAATATTGGCCACTCGTTACCTATTAATACGATTGTCTTCGCACCACTGGTAATTGACAGTGGCAGTAGAACAAAGATAAATTTGCAATATTATTATCACTATATTAGCACCATTGGTGATTAGTAATTATTAGAACAAGAGTAACACCACTAAATCATTAGGTAAGCATGCCTTATCTGTTTTTTGTAATATATGAAAAAGTAGTCAAATTTTTCTGCTTGAGTTACAGTCAGAGTGTGGACATTACATGAGAAACATACACAGGGCAGTAGAGATGTATAAGAGCAGATGCATAGGAAGTGTTTCCATTCATGGTAGTTTTTTTTACACCTTCTGCAAGCTGTTCACTTATCAATCTCAGTCTTCTCCTAGGTACATTTTTCTGCTCAAACTCAAATAGAATTGAAATCGCAAATAGTGTGCAGTGCCGACGTACAGACTGGTCGATTACTAACAGTACTTTGTGACTCTACCAATTTGGGAAATTGTAGGAAGGCCTGTGTAAGGACTTGCCTGTTTGTGTTTCCGCCGTAAGATGCAACAACTATATCAGGATATCTCACTTCAAGGTAAGTATTGTTGCCCTTTGACAGGTGAGAAAACTGAGTCTCAGAAAGGTCAGGTAACTTGCTTAAGGTCACACCCTTAGTAAGTTATACAGCTGGAATCAAAGACAGGCTGACTCCAATGCCTGTGTCTTAAAGGCAGCTTTAGCCAAATTAAGTTCTGAGTGACTTGTTCCATTGAGTTTCATGAACAGAATTCCTATTTTCTATTGTTCTAGAGACAACAGTCCTTCTTTTGCTCTTGTCTTTGGGGACACCTACAGTTTTCCATTTTTCTAAAAGGAATTGCAGAAGTAACACTTAGAACTCAAGACCAGTGATTTCCAAGGGGAAGCTGATGGTTTCAGAAACAGGCCTACATTGTAATTCTGGAGGCTATGGGACTTTTCATTTCTTATCTCTCTGTCCTTTTTATTCTGAAAGCATTTTGTTAAATTACCATTTCCTTGTTGGGCTTGGCCATGTGTGAAATCCCAGAAGGAGAAGTCAAGCGTCTTTGCCCCATCCTTTTTCTCTTTATAGGCAAAGTTCTTACACAGTTCATTTTTTTCCCACAATGTATGAAACTAGGAAGGGGATTTTTAAGACTGTAAATAATTAGCCTGTCCTTTTATGAAGGCTTCAAAAAGATGCCTATAGTTGTGACAGGCATGGGGCCCCATGGAAAGCATTAGTATGCTACACTCTTTTCTCCAGAAGCTCAAATGTATCTCTGCTCTTTGTCATAGTTGAAAAGAAGCATCTAGGGTTTTGTCTTTTTTATATACAGCAGGTTCTTATTAGTCATCAATTTTATACACATCAGTGCATACATGTCAATCCCAATCGCCCAATTCAGCACACCACCATCCCCACCCCCACCGGGGATTCCCCACCTTGGTGTCCATACGTTTGTGCTCTACATGTGTGTCTCAACTTCTGCCCTGCAAACCGGTTCATCTGTACCATTTTCCTAGGTTCCACATACATGCATTGATATACGATATTTGTTTTTCTCTTTCTGACTTACTTCACTCTGTATGACAGTCTCTAGATCCATCCACGTCTCAACAAATGACCCAATTTCATTCCTTTTTATGGCTGAGTAATATTTCATTGTATATATGTACCACATCTTCTTTATCCAGTCGTCTGTCGATGGGCATTTACGTTGCTTCCATGACCTGGCTATTGTAAACAGTGCTGCAATGAACATTGGGGTGCTTGTGTCTTTTTGAATTATAGTTTTCTCTGGGTATATGCCCAGTAGTGGGATTGCTGGATCATATGGTAATTCTATTTTTAGTTTTTTAAGGAACCTCCATACTGTTCTCCATAGTGGCTGTATTAGTTTACATTCCCACCAACAGTGCAAGAAGCTTCCCTTTTCTCCACACCCAGTATTTGCTGCTTGTAGATTTTCTGATGATGCCCATGCTAACTGGTGTGAGGTGATACCTCACTGTAGTTTTGATTTGCATTTCTCTAATAATTAGTGATGTTGAGTAGCTTTTCATGTGCTTCTTGGCCATCTGTATGTCTTCTTTGGAGAAATGTGTATTTAGGTCTTCTGCCCATTTTTGGATTGGTTTGTTTCTTTCTTTAATATTGAGCTGCATGAGCTGTTTATATATTTTGGAGATTAATC
>NW_020173666.1:3919359-3930674 GCF_003031525.2 Neophocaena asiaeorientalis asiaeorientalis
GACAGCATATATATGGGTCTTGTTTTTGTATCCATTCAGCAAGCCTGTGTCTTTTGGTTGGAGCATTTAATCCATTCACGTTTAAGGTGATTATCGATATGTATGTTCCCATGACCATTTTCTTAATTGTTTTGGGTTTGTTTTTGTAGGTCCTTTTCTTCTCTTGTGTTTCCCACTTAAGAGAAGTTCCTTTAGCATTTGCTATAGAGGTGGTTCAGCTGTGGTGCTGAATTCTCTTAGCTTTTGCTTGTCTGTAAAGCTTTTGATTTCTCCATCAAATCTGAATGAAATCCTTGCCGGGTGGAGTAATCTTGGTTGTAGGTTCTTCCCTTCTATCACTTAAAGTATTATCGTGCCGCTCCCTTCTGGCTTGTAGAGTTTCTGCTGAGAAATCAGCTGTTAACCTTATGGGAGTTCCCTTGTATGTTATTTGTCGTTTTTCCCTTGCTGCTTTCAATAATTTTTCTTCATCTTTAATTGTTGCCAATTTGATTACAATATGTCACAGCATGTTTCTCCTTGGGTTTATCCTGTATGGGACTCGCTGCGCTTCCTGGACTTGGATGGCTATTTCCTTTCCCATGTTAGGGAGGTTTTCGACTATAATCTCTTTGAATATTTTCTCTGGTCCTTTCTCTGTCTCTTCTCCTTCTGGTATAATGTGAATGTTGTTGCGTTTAATGTTGTCCCAGAGGTCTCTTAGGCTGTCTTCATTTCTTTTCATTCTTTTTCCTTTATTATGTTCCGCAGCTGTGAATTCCACCATTCTGTCTTCTAGGTCACTTATCCGTTCTTCTGCGTCAGTTATTCTGCTATTGATTCATTCTTGTGTAGTATTTCACTTATTGTATTGTTCATCTCTGTTTGTTTGTTCTTTAATTCTTCTATGTCTTTGTTAAACATTTCTTGCATCTTCCCGATCTTTGCCTCCATGCTTTTTCCGAGGTCCTGGGTCATTTTCACTATCATTTTTCTGAATTCTTTTTCTGGAAGGTTGCCTATCTCCACTTCATTTAGTTGTTTTTCTGGAGTTTTATCTTGTTCCTTCATCTGGTACATAGCCCTCTGCCTTTTCATCTTGTCTGTCTTTCTGTGAATGTGGTTTTTGTTCCACAGGCTGCAGGATTGTAGTTCTTCTTGCTTCTGCTATCTGCCCTCTGGTGGCAGACTCTGAGGCTCTCTAAGAGCTTGTGTAATTTTCCTGATGGGAGGGACTGGTGGTGGGTAGAGCTGATTGTTGCTTTGGTGGGCAGAGCTCAGTAAAACTTTAAGCTGCTTGACTGTTGATGGGTGGGGCTGGGTTCCCTCCATGTTGGTTGTTTGGCCTGAGGAAACCCTATACTGGAGCCTACCTGGGCTCTTTGGTGGGGTTAATCACAGATTCTGGGAGGGCTCACACCGTGGAGTACTTCCCAGAACTTCTGCTACCAGTGTCCTTGTCCACAAGGTGAGCCACAGTCACTCTTCCCCTGCCTCTGCAGTAGACCCTCTAACACTAGCACGTAGGTCTGGTTCAGTTTCCCCTGCAGTCACTGCTCCTTCCCCTGGGTCCCAATGCACACACTACTGTGTGTGTGCCCTCCAAGAGTGGAGACTCTGTTTCCCCCAGTCCTGTCGAAGTCCTGCAATCAATTCCCAGTAGGCTTCAATTCTGATTCTCTAGGAATTCCTTCTCCCATTGCCAGATCCCCAGGTTGGGAAGCCTGACGTGGGGCTCAGAACCTTCACTCCAGTGGGTGGACTTCTGTGGTATAAGTGTTCTCCAGTCTGTGAGTCACCCACCCAGCAGTTATGGGATTTGATTTTACTGTGATTGCGCCCCTCCTACCATCTCATTGTGGCTTCTCCTTTGTCTTTGGGTGTGGGGCATATTTTTTGGTGAGTTCCAGTGTCTTCCTGTCGATGATTGTCCAGCAGCTAGTTGTGATTCTGGTGTTCTCGCAAGAGGGAGTGAGTGCACGTCCTTCTACTCTGCCATCTTGGTTCCTCTCCCTAGGGTTTTGTCTTTTAACTAAATGCATGTGTGTTTTTGAATGCAAAGATATACATATTTAAATATGTAACATATGAGTATATTCACATATATCCAAAAGTAAAGCTATGTATGTATCCCTTCAGACAGATGTTAATGAGATAATAAATATTAATACACTTTATAGGTATACAACTTCATAGGACTCTATTTTTTTAGGCAAAAATATTCTCCTTTGTAACCACACCACATAAACTAAGCATCTGTTTTAAAGTGTATTAAAATCCAGCAACTCAATGTCAATTGGATCTGAGTTTATAGTATTGCTTGCTTGAATATGGCTCTCACTGGGGGAGGAGAGCTTTCTGATATCATCCAAACCTCCAGAGTACCATTCAAAGCAGCTGGTATTCTATATATTACGTAATTATGAAGCACACAGTGTAGTTTAGAATACTTAAGAGGCGCTAGGGGCCCACTTCTCAAAATATTTACAGCCTTTTATTCTTCTAAAAACAGTAATTTGCATGCCTAAAATGATATGTGTATCTTTGGCATGCAAATTTCATTTGGCTTCTTTTTTCTGGTGAAACTTGCTCTGAAAATATCAGTGTTTAGCAGTGAATAGTCCAGAGGGAGCTGTAGTTGGCAAGAAGGGAGGTCTTATATGTTTTCCTCAAATTTTGAGTATTCAGGGGGAAACAGGGTAGGTCTGAGTGAAGGATCCCCTGCTGAGGATCAGGCAATAGCATTTGAGGAGAGGCTGGAAAAATGATGTCAGCCTTTGCATTGAAAGGGATGATCAGGCCTAAGTACCTATGCAATAGGCCATGTCTGGAGACTCTTACTTAGAAAAATATTGGGAAATTGTTTCTTTTGTGTAGATTCCACAGCATGGTATTAACGCAAGGCTTCATGCCAAAGATTGGTAAAGTGACCCTTCTTAGAGCTCAGTGAATCTGGTCATGCAGTGGGCTCCCCATGTCCACTTCTGCCTTTCCAACTGTTGTGCGCCCTTTAGGACCTCATGCAGTTAGCTACTCACTCGGCAAACATGAGGTGCACCTCTGTGTGACAGGTGCTGTGCTGAACAGTAGGAATATAAAAATGAACGTTGCCATATTGTCCCTTCAAGACTCAATTGTTGAAGAGTGAGACAAAGACATACAATCTAATCAGCGTGTCCAGGTGTCCATGGCATGGTAGGAAAAGCAAGGATGGGAATAATGAGGGCGCCAAGGAGGGAGTGTTCAACTCTAACTTAGGTGGCAGTAGCCACCAGGAAGGGCATTGCAATGGGGATGATGCCTGAGGCAGACGGTGCAGGGAAATGATTCCAGAAAGAGGCTGGGAGCAGGAAAGGTGTGGGAGGGCTTTGAGACGTGGCAAGGGAAGGACATGCTCTAACATTTTGTTTGTTTGTTTAATAACTCTTTTAATAAAGCACTTTGGAGCCTTCCTAAACAACTTTATTTCTTCTGAAAGATCTGTGCGTATAAGAGATCTGGGGCTTGGCCTTTGCTTTTTACTGAAAATGTCCCAGGTGGTAGTCCTGCCATCTTGGTTGAATGGTACCCCTCCCAGAGGTCAAGTGGGGGCTGAATATCTTGGATGAGTGTCACATGATTTATACCCAAAATAGAACTGGTAGCAGAGTATGTAATCTGGCTTCAATTCCATTCTGAACGAGATGATTAAAAAAAAAACAAAACACTCATAGCAGATTAAGAGTGAACAGGGGCTTTCCTGGTGGCGCAGCGGTTGAGAGTCTGCCTGCCGATGCAGGAGACATGGGTTCGTGCCCCGGTCCGGACTCAAGCTTAATATGCCCCTTTTGTTTATGGGACTGTACTACGAAAAATATATTAGAAAGATGAATAAATTACTAGATCAAAGTATTAATTATACATATATTCAAGTGGTATTAAAATATTAAATGTGTACAGAGTATATATTTAATATAAAATATTAAATATGTACAGAGTACTTATGTAATATTATTACATAAAAAGATAAGAAAATGGGCCATAATCTTAGTGAGCAGTGTACAAAGGACAATTTTTTTATGGTTTTCTGTATGTTTGCAAAACTGTATATAATGAAGCTACATTTATTTTATAAACAGAAAAAATGCTTTTTCCTATTGGGAATACATCGTGGAAGTAGCAAATTAAAGTTCTCCCTCATGAAAGGACAGTAGGGATGCTTCTAAACCATCCCTAGAAAGCAGTCTACTGTGATCGGGCTGGCCTGAAAGTCATGTACTGAAGATGATGTATTTTCCACTGTATTCTGTTCATTGAGCAACAAGATCACCTACGGTATGCTGATACAAGGACATAAAAGATAAATGTGTCCATGGCCTCAAAGGGGCTCTAGTCTAGTTCAGGAAAGAGACACAGAGACCAAAAAAGCAAAGACACCTAACAGGTCTAATAATGGAAGTCAGATCAGGTTACAAAGAGAAAGTTGTTAATTAAAATGGAAACCTTGCCTAGCTTATCCCTAACTGCCTTAGGTTTGAAAGGCTTTGCTTCAGACTTCCTGCCAGATTTCTGTTCTTCCATCACCACCATAGTTAAATGCTCTCTTGAGTGCCATATGCATTTCTGCCATGATGTAAACTCCCTGAGAGCCACATTATGTCATACTCATATTTATATGCCCCATAGTGCCTTGAACATAGTAGAAATTCAATACATATTTATGGAACAAGTGAATGGTCCAGTATTCTGTGAGGTACATATGCAGTAGTAATAGAAAGTATTTCATTTCAGGCTCAAGCAAACTTTTTATTTCATAAATCTGACAACTGCAGTAGTGAAGGAAAGTGGCCACATCGGATCTCAGCAAGTATTGATTGACTGATTGATGCACCTTCCAGTTGCCATGTGGCAAGGGAAGAGGTGTCTTCATAAAGCTAGTGGCCTCTGACATGAACCACAGTGGGTTTTTTTCTTACTAAATAGTCTTTTCTTTCAGCTAAGGTCATGCTACCTGGTATGCAGGAAACAAGTCACTCTTAGAAATATGAAAAGACAGAAACTTCTCTTTTTTTAAACCATAGTTGTATGGTTTGTAGAAAGATGCTACCCAGAAAACAATTATTTGTGAAGGGATTGGTTGGATCGTTTTAACCTCCAGGGAGCCTGGTTTCTGTGTGGTGTCCAGGAACTGCCTGGTTAGCAGCATCCATGCTACCAGTTCACAGAGCCTGACACCCCTGTTGTGAGTGTTATCATTCAATTTTCACACAGCAAGAGTGACAAGAGCCAGTTGTTTGGCCCCCATTTGTGTCCTTCCAATCCCATGAAGTTGACTGTTTTGCATAATAATCTGAATGGCTAATTGAAGCTCAAATAATCGTGTTTCTAAATCTGTAACTAAGATGTGCCAGAAAGGTTGGTGCCATATGGTGAAAAGAAAAGACATCTCAGTGAGAAGAAATCTTTACAAAATTTTGCTTTAGTTAAAAAAAAAATGTCACTTATATTTTGGAAGAACCACTATTTCGACTGCATATTCCATTAAGATGTAAGGGTGTGTACCTAATTATGTGAACACTCACGGACACGCATGAACACATCTCTTTAATGGAATAAGCCAAACCATTTTGAGCTTTGGACAGTTAGAAACTTGAGTTCTAGATACTTCAATGGAAGGTAATGTCATATGGAATTGAACTGATACTGTGGTACATTTTGGAGAATAAATCAGGTGGTTTCTTCCATTGAAATAATGCTGGAAATATGAGTGTGCTGGGCAAAGGGGCATGAAGAAACTTTAGGAGTTGATACATATGCTCACTATTTTGAATGGGAAGATGGTTTCATGGGGGCACGCATATGTCAAAACTTAGCAAATTGTGTTCTTTAAACAGGTGCAGTTATTGTGTGTTAGTTATACTTCCATAATTAAAAGTCAATTTTAGCGTGCTGGATTAGAGAGTCCCCATACAGGTCTCTCACGAAGAGTCATGTAAGACAACTGAGACAAACGCCAATGTGCTTCACTTGGCAAATGCCTACATGTATCATTCCTCCAACCATCCATCACTCCTTCTAAGATACAGGAAGATAAAAAATAGTGGATGGGTTTTGTGATAAATGTGGGTATGCCCCTTCAGTATCCTGGACCAATCACCGCTTGCCTGGACCTGTCTCTGGCCTGGAGGGAAGAAGCAGCATGTCCCATCACTGATGACATTAGGAACTTGGTTATAATCCAGAATCTGGATTTAGGACTGTGACGCCAGCAAGTTACAGTTACCCCTTGGGACCCTTTCATCCTACATGGTCAATTTGATGTCTTAATACATTGAAATGTCAGATTCACCTACATTTATCTGACTCCTCCGTACATTGTTTTTTTGCTACTCACTGCAAGCAATGCAGACAAAACTGTAGGAATAGTGCCAAAAAGAAAGAGTTTACAAATTCCAAATGAATCTTATCCAAGGGCAACTGCTTTTGTGTGAAGGAGCCTTCTAACAGTAAAAGACAACCTTATGTTTATGAATCTCAGTCCTACTGTTCCCAACACGAGGAGCTGGAACACATCTCCATCTTCTGTCTGGAGCTTGGAGAGGGGCTTCCCAGATGTGTGGCCGTTGGGCCCAGGAGCTGAGGCTGGGATTAGAGTTTAAGAGGATTGGAATATAAGTTGCTGGACTCGAGGGCATCGTGGGTGAGAAGAGGTCCTAAGAAAGGGAGGCAGGGCTTCCCTGGTGGCGCAGTGGTTGAGAGTCTGCCTGCTGATGCAGGGGACACGAGTTCGTGCCCCGGTCCGGGAAGATCCCACATGCCGCGGAGCAGCTGGGCTCGTGAGCCATGGCCGCTGAGCCTGCGCGTCCCGAGCCTGTGCTCTGCAACGGGAGAGGCCACAGCAGTGAGAGGCCCGCGTACCACCAAAAAAAAGAAGAAGAAAGGGAGGAGGAGGTAGGAGGTAGGATGTCAATTGGTGTGTCATTCCCAGTAATTCCCAGAGTCATGGTGGAGACTTTCTCTCTTTCCCACTTACTCCCACACATCCAGAGGCAGGTATACTCTCACACATGGGTAAGGAGAAAGAGGGAAACCAGAAAAGTTGAGGAGACCAGGAGCATGGGGCTTGTACGGGGAGAACAGAGGGATGTGGAAGCGGCAGCATCTCCAAATACATGGGAGGTGGGGTATGGGGGTTAGGGTGGCCTCTGGACCCACTGAGGGTGAGTAAGAATTTCAGCGCTTTCAGGTGGAGAAATTAAGTACACATATGGTTTTTCTATATCCCTTCCTTTACCTCCATTATTCCTTATTCTCTTGCCTGAAAACTATTTGTTTCATTTCTAATTAGAATCAACATTTCAAGTTCAGACTTATTTTTTAGAAATGAATGTTTGACAAACTAGCATCCCAATGTCAGATGTTAAAATGAACTTTAAAATTAAACCAGGAGCCTATCTACATTTCTGAACATCCAGAAACAAAGCACAGTTTTTCTTTATAGGTTGGGCTATCCTGTTATAATTAACGTTAATCCATACTAAATGAGCTTTAAGAAAACAGGCTTTCGGGCTTCCCTGGTGGCGCAGTAGTTGAGAGTCCGCCTGCCGATGTGGGGGACATAGGTTCGTGCCCCGGTCTGGGAAGATCCCACATGTCAGGAAGCGGCTGGGCCCGTGAGCCATGGCCGCTGAGCCTGCGCGTCCAGAGCCTGTGCGCCGCAACGGGAGAGGCCACAGCAGTGAGAGGCCCACGTACCGAAAATAAATTAAAAAAAAAAAAGAAAACAGGCTTTCCTTACCTCGGTTCCATTTCGTTTCTCGGCTTTAATGATTTGCGGTAGCCCCTGCTCGTTTTTGTTAGCCAGGCACGAATGTAAATGGTAATGAGCCTTTTGTGCATATGTGGGAAATTCAAAATCCATCTCTAGTCTATTAACTGTGTAAAGAAAGTTACACCATAGGAGGCCATAGTAGTCTGAACAAAAAGGCTTCTATTGTACAAAACCAATTTCCACGGAATCAAGTTGGGCGATAGTGTTTTCTCTTGAATGATATCTGTGCAGCGGTAGAGGTGTCCGACCTATCCACTGGACAGAGGAGTTCTATCACTTAGTGCGTGTAAAGATCAAAGGAAAGATATTTCCTGAATGGCTCGGGTGAAATGGCAGTGCTTCATGATAGTGTTGTTTTCCTAGCCGCCTTGATTACTGTATTTGTCAGAGTAAAACCTGGTGAAGCTTGTGCATCGTTTACCTAATTTATTTAGGAAGCAGCAAGTGATTTCTGTAAATTAAAAAGTACCTCATTTTGGTTTTAGGATTTTCCTTTTTTTTCAATGTGCTAATAGTAATGATCAGCTAATGCCATGTCACATGGCTAACTACAGTGCCCGACACATAGTAGGAATTCAGTGAATATGTATTAATGAATGAATGAATGAACAAAAGTTCTCTTAAGCAACGGTTCCAAAGAGTATGACTTAATCATACCATCCTACTCTGGAAAGCTTTTTTCATTTTGGTCTAAAATGTGTATTTCCTATCCTTTTCTGGTAATGCAGACATTAATGCATGATCTCATAGAATTACTTTTCGTTTCAGTAGATGCCTCTGTAAGATTAGGAATACAATTTTTAACATAGGCTGTTGTTCAGTGATTTTTATATCCCTGACAGCATTTTAGCTCAGTGAAGAAACTCAGGATCCTACAAGTACCCTCCTCCACCGCCACCCCTAAAATGGTTCTGCAGAAACCTCTGAAGGGTCCAAACAGCAACCTGATTGTAATAAAAGTGATGCTCAAAAGCTCACATGTGTTTGTCCCAGGATCCAGTTCAAGAGCCTGAACGCTGCATTTAAGAAATGGCACCACACTGATACGCCGCAGGGCCCTGTGTTATAAATCGATGCTGATACAATTCGACAAGTCTGTAATCAGTTTGAGATCATGCTCCGGTATGTTCTACAGCAGACAGATTGCAATTTTCACTTTAGTTCTCTAGTAAAACAGACGATGATTGGGAAAGTTATCCTGTAGTATGCTTGTTAATAGCTTGGGGAAAAAAGGTAATATATTTTGTTCATTTAGTTGCTCCAAAATAGAAAAAAGTAGATTTTTAGTCTCTCTCTTTTCTTGATGCCCACTTGTTTTCACACAACCTCATACTTTACATGGATGTGTTTATATGTGTTTCCCTCCTCCACCACAGATGACACATGCCTCCAGAGAAGGGTCTCTCCAGATGTTTTACATCTTTGTATCCCTGGAGCCAGGCACAACATCTAGTATTTTTCAGAATGAAGTAATAGAAGTACACTTTTTAAAGTTTCAAAAAATGAGTCTCCGGTGTTGACTCAAAAACACATGTTCTAATATCATCTATTTGTACGTAGATCTACACCCGCAAACTTGAAAGTAAATATGAACTCCTTCATACAAAGCTATTATACAGAAGACCAAACGAAATGTATAGTAAATGCCACCAATTTATGTAATCAGTTCAAGTGGTCCTAACAACTTTAACATGACGGGTGATGTTGTTTTGCTGAAACTGGCTTCATGCTTAAGAATTTAAGAAAAGTCTCTGCTTGAGCAGTTTTTTTCAGTTGTCAGTTTGAGTCTTACAGTTTTGAGTATGATGGACCATTATTTGATTTGTTATTATTGTTCTGGTTATTTTTCCTTTTAACAGTGAACATGAATTTAAATCACCATTTGTTTTGAAAAGCTGATTAATGTAATAGAGCACCTCAAAATACAATGTTCATTTTTTCAAAATACTACCTGTGGAAATTCTTCAGTGCTTATTTACTTCCATACCTACTGTAGATGCCATATATAAAGTCAGTCTATCTGGTCACAACATGAATATGGTCCTCATGGCCACAGCCAGGTTTCTGCATTCCTCGTGGCTACACCCCCTTTGTGAGGTTTCAATTATCCCACTCATTTTCTCTGGGAAAACTTGGAATAATTTTATTTATATGTTAACTCTTGGTTATAAGGAGTCATCCAGGTGAAGCAGACTTTTAAAATTTTCATAGGATTTGCAAAACCAGAAATCATACCTTCTGCCCTCCCTGCCCCAAAGTTTAAGAAACACTGCATTAAATGTACTTTATGTGGGTGAATAAATGAAAAACCATCAATGTGGCCTGATTTAGATTCTTTAAGTAAGTGTTTGCATATTTCCTTATATGTTTGATTTGCTTATATTTTTGCTATTTCTCCTCTAATGTGATGGAAATAGTTACTGGATTTTTTAAAATAAGTTCATATTTCTTTGGCAGATTTCTGAAAAACAGTAGAAGTATTTACCTATCTTAAACTTCGGGAGACTTTCAAACCTCCTAACTGTTTCTCCAAGAGTATCACATTGTCCCCAGCCCAAACTTTCCCAGGAGTTAAGAAATTCCTAAAATTGAGAACTATTAGATTGCCTTAACTCTTTGGTACTACTGGAGTTTAAATCCAGTGACTTTAAAAAAACAAAACTGCTTGAAATAAAATCCTAACTCCTTAGGGTTTAAATACTAGTGATAGAACGTGTAGTCTCACTCCAGGATACCAACCTTTTAGAAAATAATTAGGCACTAGCACAATTGAGTTTGATGCAACAGAGAAATGGATGTATGCTGTTAAATGCTATTTTAAAAAAAAATCATCCCACTGTGATTATTCCTCAGTTTATTTAATAGTTAGGGAGTTTGAATAAAATAATAATAATGGCAACAAAACTTACATTTATATACGTAGAGGTAAGAAGTATAACTCCATGGTGTGCTTTAATACACATTGTCTCATTCAGTGTTCACAAAACGCTCTGCATTGAGAGTTATTTCCATTTTAAATTATAAGAGAGTTTAGGCTTAGTGAGGACTGTGGCTTATCCAAGGGCTCTCAGCTGAGCAGGGACACTTGGATGGAGCTGCAGCCCATTTTCAGAGCCAGATGAGTTTCCACAGTGCTCAGGGCCTGCCCTTCTTCCACATTTAGGCTCCTTAAAGTCCTTGGCACTTCAGAGATATCTTCTAGTTTTTGGATTGTTTGTCTTTAAGCTGTAGCTGACGTATTGCTTTGGGAAATTATGATACACTTATCTCTTTTAAGAATGTAATTCTAACACATGAACTTTTGGAAATGAATTTGTTAACTGGTCATATTCTGAGACTAAAATTTCAGCATCTCTGGGGAACTATGAGAAATTCTATGAAATTTGGTTTAAAAATTTTTTAAAAATAAGATCAGAGTTCACTATATATGTATATATATACATATGTATATATATATATATATATATATATATATATATATACATATGTGTGTGTATATATATACGTGTGTGTGTATATATATACG
>NW_020173666.1:3930762-3932454 GCF_003031525.2 Neophocaena asiaeorientalis asiaeorientalis
GGCAGGCGGACTCTCAACCACTGCGCCACCAGGGAAGCCAATTGCATTTTTTAAAAAAATGAATTCTTTATAAAAAGGTCCCCAGGATTTTTTTATGTTTTCAGCTTTCCTGGTGCATTTATATGTTTGATTGTAGATCATTAACCACTTAATGAAACGGCTGGGGGAAGATAGAGAAGGAAACATTGCTAAAGGTTTGGGAGTCAATATTAATTACAAAACAAGTTAGAAATGATAAAGTATTTCTAAATTTAAAATGTGAACTAATGGGAATATTTCACTTGAATCACCCAAATTTTAATTATATAATTTTGTGAAAGACACCATTGGTAACCTCAGATTCTTTGCTACCCAGACTGATAAGGTGTTGATTCATCTGTTCAATACATGTTTACTGAATGTTTGATGTGTTCCAGACACTGTGGGGATCAAAGACGAGCAAAACCAAACACAGTTTCTAACCTCATAGAGTGTTCACTATAGTGCTCATCGATTTTATTTTGAAGTTCTATGGAAAATGTCAAATGATATGAAGGATAAATTCTCCTTTTTGTTTTTGATAGGCAAGAAGTAGATTTATTAATATAGGACACTTGTAAGAGATGCAAGCGGGCAGGCGAGGGAGCTCTGCCCTGAGGATTAGGTGGGCTACAATTTTATAGTGAAAGGAAAGGGGGAGGGGAAAATATCGCCTTCTTCGAGTAGACATGAGGCTTACATCACTAGTTCCTCCTTCATATCAGGCTGGAGAGTGTCTGACCCTATGAGGTCAAACTAGGATTATCAGTAGAAAGGTGGTGACATTTCTCTTCCACCTAATGGCCCGGGGCATATGTTGTGCTTTTACTTATGGCTTTAGAGTTAAGCAAGGCTGCTTCGTTCCACAACGTTCCAGTAGCTTTCTTGAGTGATCATTAATTTACAGTGGTCTCCCAAAGTTTCCTAGGTTTCCCTCTCTACGTATAGTCCCCTATTGGGACTTCTACAACTACCTGTATAACTATCCTATTCTATCCTTATCAGGAAAGGCATTATATCTCACTAGGGAATGCTTCCCCTGCCTGGTATTATAAGACAGGGCACATAAATCTGCTGCTCAGGCAGTATTAATTAAACATACTAAAGGAAACTAATAAGGTTACCTGAGCCCACACAGTATAAAGTTAAAAATGGGGGCTAATATTCAGGGGCTAATAAAAGCAATAATGGAAGGTATTTTTTTTTCTTTTTTTGCCCCTAGGGTAAATTGCTAGGCCCACTCAGAAACAGGGCCTTTGTTGTATGCCTTGCACAAACTTTTGAAAGCATGATAAACTGAACCCTAAAGTTCTAAAACATAGAACTCTTGATATCCAGTTTAGTTGGAAATCTCTCTCTCTCTCTTTTTCTAATATTAAAAAAAGCAAATTAAAGAAAATGTAGTTGGGACTTACCTCGTGGCGCAGTGGTTAAGAATCTGCCTGCCAATGCAGGGGACACAGGTTCGATTCCTGGTCCAGGAAGATCCCACATGCCACGAAGCAACTAAGCCCATGTGCCACAACTACTGAAGCCTGTGAGCCTAGTGCAAAAGAAGCCACTGCAATGAGAAGCCTGTGGACCACAACGAAGAGTAGCCCCTGCTCACCACAACTAGAGAAAGCCCGCCTGCAGCAACGAAGACCCAACACAGCCAAAAAAAAAAAAAAAAAA
>NW_020173666.1:3932633-4057977 GCF_003031525.2 Neophocaena asiaeorientalis asiaeorientalis
AAAAAAAAAAAAAAAAAAAATGATATTATCCCATCTGATTCTTACTAGAATAAAAAGAAGATGAGAGCTGGAATAAGAAATGTCTTCTTTAGGGAGTTCCCTGGTAGCCTAGTGGTTGGGATTTGGTGCTTTCAGTGCAGAGGCCCGGGTTCAATCCCTGGTTGGGGAACCATCCTGCATGCCACGCAGGACGGCCAAAATACAAAAACAAATTAATACAAATTAAAAGAAAACAAGAAAAAAATAGAAATTAAGAAAAAAACGGTTTAAAAAAGCTTTAAAAAGAAAAATGTTTCCTTTAGTATGGCAGGTCACCATATGCATGGGGGAGAAGCTCTTTTTGCCTCTCAGCTGGGGAACAGCTCCTAGAGAATGCAAAAAGAGTTGCTTTTCCAGACCAAGAGAGTTTATTCCTACTTTTCAAAAGGTTTAACGTTAGAAAATCCTTGAGTAGTATTTAATACGTTTATAGGTTAGAGGAGAAAAATGTGCATCTCAAAAGTAATACTAAACCCAGTGAAGACGTACATATTATCCAATATCCTTTTCAAAGAGTAGATTGAAAGATAAAATACTGGACTTCTAAACTGCAATCAGTTGGACTGACGGCCTCCATTCCCTTATTTATTTATTCACGAATTTTTCTTCCAGTTTTGTTGAAATATCATTTACATACAGCGCTGAAAAAGTTTAAGGTGTACAGCATAATGATTTGACTTACATATATCATGAAGTGATTATCGCAGTGAGTTTAGTGAACGTCTATCATCTCATATAGATACAAAATTAAATAGAAAAAAATTTTTTCTTGCGATGAGAACTTTTAGGATTTACTCTCTTAGAAACTAACATGTAGGGGCGGAGTCAAGATGGCGGACTAGGAGGACGTGGAATTCGCGTCTCCTCACAACTAGGGCACCTGCCAGGCCCCGGTGGGGGACCACGGACACCTAAGGACACGGGAGGAACCCCCAGCGACCGGGTAGGACGTGGGGCGTGGGGGGAGTGAAGGGGGAGGAGAAGTGGAGGCGGGACGGGACTGGCGTCCCTGAGGGGCGGTTGAGGGAGGGGAAGGGATCCCACGCCCGAAGGGGGAAACTGGGGCACCATTGGGAGGGCAGAGGATCAAAAGGGAGCGTGGCCAGCTTTCCCCTGCCCACTTGGGCCCCCAGGAACCTGCTGAGATCCCGGGCCTGATCCTCTGCCCACCAAGGCCCCCTCCAGCCATGCGGGTCCTGAGGGAGCGGGAGGGAGGGAAGGGCGAGCAAAAGCAAAGGCCGGGCCTACAGGGCCGGCACCCCTGAGGGGTGGCTGGAGGAGGGGAGGAGTTCCGACACCCAGCGGGACCTACACACGGTTAGGGGTCCAAAGGGGATGGGGGAGACCCTGGGGGAGATGGTGGGGGGGGGCACGGAGGAACAGAAGGAAACACGGCCGACGCTTTCCCTGCCCACTTAGGCACCAGGGAGTCTGTTGGGCTCCCGGGGCCTAATCCTCTGCCCTCGGAGCCTCCCTCTTGCCGAGCAGAGCCCGATCCCCGCCCCTACACCACCCCCCCAGGGCCCCACCTCTACACTCTGAGACCCACTGCCACGCGCTGGGCCTAAACCACACCCACACAGCCTCACCCAGGCCTTACCTCCAAACTCCGGAATTCCACACTCCAGAGGCCCCGAAGGATAAATTCTTTAAAAACGTACTCGAGCATCTCCATGTGATAACTTCTTTGCCTTCTGTAGTGTACCTTCTTTATATATTTTCTGAAATATATTATTGTAATAAATGATTATTACTTTCTGGGTTATTTGTAAATGATAAAGGGATAAGTTTTTCTTAATTTGGTTGTTGGCATATTTATATGGATGTTTTGAGGCTCTAGAAATGGCAATTATCATAACTATTCCGACTGGCACGTTTTATTAGCATGAGTTCACATAACATAGATGAATCATCCTGACGTTTTTCCCTTAGCTGTTTGGTCACCATAATAATTGGTTCTGTTGCAGGTGGGTAGTGTGATCTTAATTTCCTTTGGTAAATTTGAGTGATTTAATCTCATGGATGAATGATGAGTTGAAGATATATTTGAAATTTTAAAATCCCATCATTTTGGTGAAGATTTCTCTGCCTGATGAATCTAATGAAAGAAAGTAATCTGTTAATATTTCACATCTACTTACGTATTCGTGTGGAAGTCGTGTAACAACTCCAGACTCTGTTTATATAAATGATCCATAGGAACTGGTTCTAATGCCTTTACTTTCACCACGATTACAACTTTTAGTTGAGCAAATATTGAACTTTATTAATCCCACCTGTGTATCCTGCTGGGTAATAATATGTATTGGCACATGTATTTAAGATTCTAAAGGCTTTGAACAAAAATGTTGCCATGGGAACCTGATTTCATAGCCCATAGTCCTTTGCAGAACTACACCTGCCTTATGGTAGAGGTTTCCATGGCAACAGTTTTGTTCAGGGAACATAGAACTTGAACAGAATATGCCATGAGCCTTTTTCTAATGTGTGCGTTGATAGTCGTGATATTACTATAGTTAATGTGTGTATTAGAAATACAGGTGGCACCGTGGTGGGCAGCAGTGTTGTTCTTGCTTTCAGTCAATAGATTCCTATTGAGTTTAGCAGCCACAACGCATTGGATTAGGAAATTAGAGCAATTTCTACTCCCTTTTCTCTGTCTCTCCATCCTCCACTCATTTGACCCTCCTGCTGGAATGTGGTGAGGTAATCCTCCATGGCTGGCATAACCAGAATGATCATTTGTGATAATGCAGAGCCGTAAGGAAAAGATGTGTAACGAATGTCTGGCCAAGCTCAGCAGGCTCTATTATAAAGGTCAGCATCAATCTTGGGAGCCTCTAATGCTACAGAATATTCTACTGATGGTTTTTCAACTTCCTCACATATACTCTTCTTCAAAGAAGGTCATGGGCTCTAATAACAAAGCATCGTGAGGATGGGGTAAGAGTTAGTTTTCATATTTCTGATCTACTGTCTGGTCTCTTTATCTCTTTTTTTTTAAGTCTCCTTTAAATAGACCTTTATTGGAGTATAATTGCTTCACAGTATTGTGTTTGTTTCTGTTGTACGACAAAGAGAATCAGCCGTATGCATACCCATGTCCCCATATCCCCTCCCTCCTGAGCCTCCCTCCCATCCTCCCTATATTTACCTTTTTTTCCCCCATATTTACTTTTGACATTAAAAATGTTGACAGCTTCTAAATTAAAATAGCCCAAGTTCTTTCTTTGCTCGTCATTCATTTGTGTCATATTACATTTATAACTAAGGCCATGTGGGAAGAGTATGCTAGGGCCCTGCAGCAGATAGTCCAGGGTTATCACTGTTGTGTGACTGTGGTTCTGTCAGCTGTTAGGTGCATCCTCATCCTTCAGGACTGTGCTCCTGTTGCTGCCAGGTATGCTGGCATATTGCTGTTTCTTGGCAGGTCTCAAAACATGCAGCACCGGATTTTGCAGCAGCCTCAGCTGCTGCTTACAGTCTACAAAAGAGCTGACAGGGGCCTATTACTAATGCCAATCATCCTTCACCGGCAAGGGTATCAAAGAGACTTTTAGAGACCATGGGGCTGCTTTCAGCAGAAACCCTAATCAGATCATCTTCCTTGATCAGGGAAAGGAATGTAGGAAAATGAGGTGGGTTAAAGGAATTAGAACAAGTAAATGCATTCAGGACAAATTAGCTCAGAGTGCAAATAGAGATTCATTTGTCTGATTGAGTGGAAGCATAACTTAAGAAGCCTGAGGTCAGGCTTCTGTCAACTTAAGGCCTTGGAAAGTTAAACAAATACAGGGGAGTGTGAGAAACGCATTTATTTATAAAGAAGGAAGGGGGGAAGAAAGGGAGGGAGGGGTGGAGGGGGAAGGAAGAGAAAGGAGGGAAGAAGGGAAGGAGAGAGGGAACAGACTTAGTAAATGATAAACCCAGGAAGTCGATCTAGAGGAATGTCACTACAAAAATTGTAGGTGAGTTTTTTTTTTTTTTTTTTGCCTCACCACGTGGCTCTTGGGATCTTAGTTCCCCGACCAGAGACTGAGCCCCGGCCCTCAGCAGCAAAAGCACAGAGCCCTAACCACTGGACCGCCAGGGAATTCCTTAGGTGAGTTTCTATACGAGGAAAATACAAGGATGAAAGTACAATGTAGGCGAGTATGTACTAGATCAGGAATCAGACAGTCTTGGTCTTCTGACTCACCTGTAACCTTGGATTCATCACCTCAGTCTCCTTTCTGTAAATTAAATGATGAGGCCAGAGCCACCTCTGTGTTCTGTGAATGCGTGTGTCAATCCAGTGGAGAAGGGTCATCGGAAGCGTTTTTGTCTCCTGAACAACTACTTGGAGTAGACCAGCTCAGCTTTTATTTGCTGAGCATTATCATGAGCTTTCTTTTGAAGAATATCCTTCCTGGATTATAAAAAGTTGTAAAGCCTATCGGAACTGCTGATTTCCTAAATCCTGCCCAGCGCTAATATTACATTCTATGCCCCAGTCTTTACTAAGCTCATAAAATGATGGCTTTTAACCATTGGTTAATATAGTTATGAGAGTGTTGAGCTCATGGTCATCACTTAATCAATATTTCTTGAGTTGAACTGAATTGAATTTCATCAGTTCTGGAAATGGACTGTACAGATTCTTTTCCTAAAATGCCAAAGAAATTATTTAAATCAGTGAGAAGGCTGGTAACCCCAAACAAGTCATAGCCCTGCCCTTGCAAAAATAAATGCAAGATTTGGGCACTTTGGGAGATTTTGTGCAGTTTAGATCACTGGACCTTAAATTCACAGGAAACTGAAGATCATAAAAGTCCAGGGAAGCTAAAGAACAATATTGTAACCACAGCAAGAATACACAAAGGAATAGGGGCCTGGCCAGGTAGGCCAGAGGAGGACAGATTAAACCATCACGTCTTTAGCCCTTTAAATATGAAGATTGAGGGAACTACAATCAAAGTCTAAAACCTCTGAGGAATATGAATATGATGAACACAAATTTGTTCATCCAATTTTGGACCGTTATTACAAGGGTACCAACTTCCCTTGCAACTTTAGAGAGATGAATTTAGGCCAAAAGGAAGTACTGCTTCACATATAAAGTAATTTACTAATGGGGTTTATTCCTCTCAGAGTTTGAATAAACTGGACATGTAAGACTTGGATCCAGTGGGATGCATGTAGTAGGTTGGTTATTTGGGCCCCTTCCTCCTGCAGGTTTCTGTGTGTGACCTGGCTCCTGTGCCTGGTGACTCTCATATTTGCCCTCCAGACGGAGTGGTATTCTACTAAGATAGAATGGTGGTCTTCTCCTAATTCACAAGGAGTGGACTTAATGCACAGCGTAGTCTTCGTTTCTGTGCCTGATCTCACAGTTATACCTAAGAAGGGAGAGGCAAGTTCTCCCATCCTTTTTTTCCTGAAATTTTAGCTTATTTTTGCTAAACTCTAATAGGTGATGATTTGCCTCCAAAGTATATGGGTGTACACATACACGTGTATACATAGATACATGTACATGAATGTATATGTTTATGTAATGTGTGTGTACATATAGATCACTAGGGCAACATTTTCTAGTGGTCCACCAAGAACCCCATGATTTCTGAATGTTCTCCAGGTGGATGAAGATGGAGATGAGTACACTCCAGGTAAAGGCAGCCTTTATATGTTAAAGCTCAGCCATGTGAGACTGCCTTGGAGGTTCTCATTCTAAGGAGTAGCAGATGTTTCTATCTGGGCAGCCAGAACTTTGGGTGAGGTGAGCTGTGCCAGGAAGGAGAGATGAAGTATAATAAGGTTGGTGATCTCTGTAGATGCCAGATCACGGGGTGGAGGGGGAGGGGGCCTTGGTCCCTCTGTTATAAGTGGGTTTATTATTTCATAAGTAATGGGACACCATTTAAGCATGAGATGAACGAAATGAATTTACATTTGAGGATGCTCTTTCTGGAAGTAGATGGAAAGTGGACTGCTTACAACAGTGAAGTCAAAGAGATCAGTGGGTTTTGAGGTGATTTGTTAACAGAGGAGGGAATAAAAGGGCCTGCAAATACAACAGTCACAATGGGCATGGAGGGAAAGGATGCGAGGGAGTCTGCAGAGTCCCGTTTTACTCTAGTCCCACTCAGTAAGCTCTTTCCACTTAACACTTCTGTCTCATTAAGTGGAGGATGATGTCCTGGGAGAGGGGCAGATTGGTGAACTTTGGGGATTTGTTTCCCCCTCCCGCCCTGTGCTTTCCTTTTCTCCTTTTCTACTTGTTACATTTCATTCAAGTCTTCTAGAGAAGGGAAAAGAAAGACAAGAGAAAAAAAAATCATTCTAGTTCCTTAAAAGCAGAATAACTAATAGTTTATGAATGAGCTGAGTTTCTTATTTTTTCACTAAGCCAGGATTTTCTGTAATGAATTCTGTCAGGGAGATCTAATTAAGCCCTAATAGCAGTGGCTGAGAATAGTAACAGGAAACGTGTTAAGTGGGTAGGTGGTTTATTGGTAGGTGGTTTATTTTCTCCTATTGTTACCTCTTCTGACCTTTACAATGCACTTTTCTCAAAGAAATCTAGTCTCGGGTACCAGAGAACTGTTGAAGTGCAAAGTTCTATACATCTTCCAAACACAGAAGCTTTACCCTCTGGCAAACGTTAAGAGGGATAGAGGTTCCTGTCGAAATGTAGAAAATCTGCTCTTTTGTTCTCATGTGAGGATGAAGTGAAAATGTCTAGATCTGACTAAAATACCTTGTCTTTAAGTAACAGCCGAAGTTGAATACAAATTCTTTTCATCTTAAAAATAAAATCAGATATTTAATATGGAATAAATATATCAAAGAATCCAAGTCCTATGAAAAGGCAGGTCAGGACTTCCCTGGTGGCGCAGTGGTTGAGAGTCCGCCTGCCGATGCAGGGGACACGGGTTCGTGCCCCGGTCCGGGAAGATCCCACATGCCGCAGAGCGGCTGGGCCCGTGAGCCATGGCCGCTGAGCCTGTGCGTCTGGAGCCTGTGCTCCGCAACGGGAGAGGCCACAGCAGTGCGAGGCCTGCGTACTGCAAAAAAAAAAAAGGCAGGTCAAATTGTCAAGCTCTAACTTCTCTCTCCATTTGTGCAACTATCACACTTATAAAAATTTTTATTTTTTCTTTTCTATTATGGTTTATTACAGGATATTGAATATAGTTCCCTGTGGTATACAGTAGGACCTTGTTGTTTATCCGTCTTATATATAATAGTTTGCATCTGCTAGTCCCTAACTCCCAATCCATCCCTCCCCAGCCCCCTGATCACACTTATTAATTTTAAAGTTTTTATGGTAAATTTAAGCATATGTGAATGGTGAGGAGCAAAACAAAAAAAATCTGCTCCAGCTATTAGCATTCCCTTTGCCTTGCTGTTCCTCTTTTCCTCCCAACATAACATCTCGGGCTGAAGATGGAAAGACTTATTGGATTCTCTATCGTCAATTGGACAGGCTCTCTCTGGGGTCCTTTCTGTCAAGATCCTCAGATTCCATTTGAATTTAAAACAGACCTGTAGGCTTAGGGAACGTGGCAGCCGTGTGTTCAGGGAAACAGAGAAAGAGTTATTTTTAAAATATCTTACAAGATCTTTATCCCCAAGACTGATTGAGGGAAACTTGGCGGATGGTTCAGTGTTTGTAAGCAGCCAAGTACGCAAGAGTGATCTGGAAAGAAAGAGTGGTCACTTATGACAGCCATTAGTGAATGCACACATTGAAATTTTCCAGCCAAATCTTTTTTTACAAAAATGTATTCAACCAAGACAGTTAAGGAATCAGTGACATTTGGACTGTTCAAGCAAGACCCTGTTCCTTTAGTAGAACCTCAGGCTGCTGCTTCCTTGATTTCAAAGAACTAAGATTTTAATCTCTTATTAAAATCTAGAAGAAATGATCTTATACTGCATTTTCCAAGAAGCTGTAGTCTGTTTCTTTCTTATTTTAGTAGAATCTCAGCTGTCTAATCAGTGTTCTAACACTAGAATATTTTAAGTTGGATTGTGTGATATGGTAGAAAAGGCAAGGAAAAGAGAAAATAAATAACACTGTCATATCAAGAAGAGAAGAGAAAGGTAATGCCTGGGATGAAAGCTGTTATTGCTGACAAATGCCTGTGGGACTTATAAAAATAGTTTAAATTTATAAGTAAATTTAATCTTATCAAAACATTTTTCTCCCTTTCTTAAGAGTGTTATTTTTTTTTTTAATGTAATGCTTACCAAATTCTCTTTTAAAATATAAGGGATGGGAATGAATGTTCATATTTAATTTCACTTGTATTATTATCCAAACTGATATGTGTCTCCTTCATTGACAGAACCATAAAAAGATATGAATTTCCTCATCTCTTTATGTGTACTTAACTCCCATTGATTTTACTGACAGGGGTGCATTTAGGAGAATTCCCCCAATATTCCACAACATAAAATTGTTCCTGCAATCTGTCTAGTCTCCTGATCACCAACCTCATTTATTTTTATTCTTTCCATCCTACCATCAACTGCAAATCTCCCTTTTACTTAAAATTAAAATGTCCCTTCCCCTCCTCCTCTCAAGCTAAGTCACACCCCATCCCAGACCAAGATCACTCAGCTCTCTGATCACCTCAGTTACTTTTGTATCTAGTCTACTACACAATGAATATTTTTCACTACCGAATTACTTTATCACATCAGTATATGTTGCTTCTTTCTCTGGACTATAAGCTCCTGTGGCCAGGAATAAATCACTTCTGTATGAAAGCATACACTTAGCACTTAGAATTAACCAAAGGCTTCCAAATCCTAGTCTGTAAAAAAAATTCCCCAAAATTAAAAAAAAATGATAATAACATAGTGAGTTAGTCACTAAACTCCATTTATTTCATGGTTTTTGTTCTCAGACAGTGTTCTCTTGAAAGTTTAGTGTTAAATGTCCGTTTTAGAAGTAAAGCAATAATGATTTTAAAAAGCAAGATTGTTATTTTTAATTTAAAAAAAAAATAGAAACTCAATTCCAGTCCCTCAGACCCTTTGGAACTGAAATCCTAATGTTGGAGAACCAGTGGTTGACGGTCTATTCCCATCAGGCCTTGGCAGTTGTTTCCTCCTCGGAGCTCCTATAACTTTAATTGCATGATTCACTGGCCACTCAGCCTAGGCTGTGCTACTTTTCATCTTTTTACACATATTCCTATATCTGCAGCTAATTTAAAAGAAAGCCTCACTTAATACTTCTCTTTTCATTTTCATGGCACCTATTAAGATTATTGACAGCAAATCTTGAAAATATACTTGTTGAATAATTTAGTGTTCAGAATTATTCAAAATTTAGAGAGCTAAAAGAAGTCATGGATTTTGGTGTATCCATTTTTATGAAGTGAATTAAGCGTACATATTTCAGACAGCAAAAATAGCAAAAGCCATGATAAATAAAGTAATATATTCAGTAGTTGCAATTTATGGAAAGTTATTGAAAGCCACATTGATTTTACAAGTGCTATGTAGAATTCTACTGAATGCTTAAGAAAAGAAAGAAGAGTAATTTAACAAGACTGCACTGTTTTGCTAGTAAGCTCAGTGACTGTAAACTTTGTTGTGGTTCCACTGCAGAGTTTCTTCTTCTGCATTAGGCATATAAAATCGTACCTTTTTTTCTGTGTAGGTATATATAGTTTTAACATCACTTTTTAAAATCAAGAAATACTTTTCTATTTTCTTTAAGTTGTGTCTAGCTATCACTTCCATTCTTACAAATACTCTTCGTCTGTGGAACGTATTTTCTGCTGAGCACTGTGAAATTTAATTCAGAAGTAGTGCTTTATTGATGCTTCGTTTTTGTGACCTTTCCAGTCCTGTGCTGGTGACATATTGGTCCTCTGTCTCCAGTGCTTTGAGAATCTAATAGATAGGATGGAATGGGTCAGATAATGAAAGTCCCTGGTACATTAACTTTCAATTTCATGAATGTCTGAATATTGCAGAGAAGATGAATAGCAGGACTTCCTTTGCTTTTACATTTTAACATTTATAAGCTAGTTAAATTTTCCTTGTATTATCAGCAGCAGAGTCCAAGCCTACAATATTAACACATACATTTATATTTTGGAACAGCAGTGTAAGAGTTTAAAAGAATTTATAAACCACAGTGCAGGCAACTGACAAATGCATGCTACTAAAAGAGATGAATAAATAGGGGTTTCATTTCCTATGAGTTATAGCATATGAAGTATACATTGAGAAGGCTCCTTCTTTATTTCTCTCTGTTTTACTGACATGAGAAGAGAATTGGGGCATGTAGTTAGTCATTTGACTGATCTGTTATTAGGTAGTTACAATCATCTCCCAAAGGAGTCTTATTATTTTGAAGCCACATTAATTTCTGAAGATGTTATAGCAAGTGTGGGTGTTTGAAAGAATCTGCTGAAACAGACTAATTTTGGAGATGAGACTCAATCACCAGAATGATAAGAAATAAAGAAGGGGCCTGAGTGATTAGTTGAGGACGAGTATGACAAGGCGCACAGCTGTTAGATTGTTGGGGTTTGGACACTGATACATGAACTCATTTGTATTCCCTTGGGTAATTTTATAGACAGTGTATCATCTGCTGTTGCCCTATTCCATTCTCACCACTGTATTTACGGTATCTATTTTTATGAGATATGGCCAAAATCAGGAGATACAGTTTGGTCTTTTGGATTATCCTTGGTCATCCAGCTGTATTTAAAAACTTGTGACGGATGCTTCAGTGCCATTTAGTTTATCATTACAATTTTATTCTATTTGCTTTTCTCTGTAAAAGTTCTAGATCACTAAATTGGGGTGGACCTGTGCAAAATAGTTGAAGACATGTAATAAAATGATGGGGTTAACAGACATCAGACTTTTTCTTATGTAGAGAAATATGTATACACGCTGGGATCCTAATTTTTCAGAAATACCCTCATTACTGTCATCATAACCATGAATGGACACAGAGAATATCAAGAGATACAACAGTTTTGGAGACATCAAAAAACAACCAACAAAGAAAACCTGTGCTCTCTTGTCATGCTAGAAAAGCTGTTTGGGGGATCTGAGATTCTGCTCTGAAAAATGTCATCATTGGTTTGACCCAATGGGAAACTCTGACGTGGAAACTTCACCTAGCCTGACTCTTTAAATACATAATTAAATATATGTAGTACATGCTTTTATATTTTGACAAAGAAATGAAAAGTCGGCCTACATTAAGATAGGAAGTACATGGAAGCGTGTAATGACTGTGCTGCTTGGACCACTGTTTTATTGTCTGATTTCTTTGAGAAGACATCAGGCTTCTGCCTCTGGTTCCATGCTCTCCCGTGGTGGCATCGTTCTCTCAGAGGGGTCATCTGTTATCTTAGTTGCTATTTCATTTAAATAACTACTGAGGAACCTTTTCTTTGCCTCATCTCAACTTCAACCCAGTTCACATATGTAATATTCACGAATGATGGACCACCTATGCCTTCAATTTACTCTGTTTAGATCTGCCAGGTGGCCTCACCTCTTAGGGCGTCATTGGCAGAGACTTTGTGGCACTCCTTGCATTTTCCTACTGTGCCATTCCTGGGCCTGTTTACTCTGAGGTCCATTCCTTGACTTTCCAACTTTTCCCAGCTCTGTTCCATATCACATGTGGTTGACCGACTCCAGCAGCTCCCATATCAGCTGGATTCTGGCAGGGTTGGGCCAGTGGGAGAGTGGGCACTGGCATGAGATTGGGGAGGGGGAGGAAGAAGCTGGGATATTTCTCCCCCTCCCACTGCCTCAGGTAGGTCTCCAGAAGGAGCTGCATCTTCTCCTTGGCTCCAGTTCCTTCTGAATAGGTCCTCTAAGATTCCAGATTTTGCTGGGTGATGCAGGCCTCTGGTCTTGGTTACTTCACATCTGCCTCTGTCCCTCTCTGCTAAAGGTAACAGTGGCCTCCCACCATGTTTATCTGCAGGTTACATTACTGTCCATGTTTGGCTTCTCAGCTCTTTCATTCCCTGTGTAAACAAGTCTTTGCACCAAATATACTCTTTTTAAATACACAGATTTGTTTCTGTTTTCCTAGTTGGAGACTGACTAATATACACCGTAACTACTTCATATATAGTCTCCTCTACACACTACTCTCAGAGAAGGCTTAAGTTCAAAATCTCATCCAGCTGATCCTTTCAGCCATATTGGACTAAATACCGCACTTCGCGATGAGTGTTTTAGTTGGTTAGTGTGCAGATTCGAAAAGATTACCATCCCAGATTCTTCTTGCCTAGTGTACATGGCTATAAATTATCTGTCTACCTCTGGACTCTTCGGGCTCTTTGTCCTTACGTTAAGCATGTACCAATACTGCTTTACATCCATTATTTAAAAGCATGTTTTCTCAACCCTGTTAGATGTAAGCCCCTTTAAACTCAGTCACTGTATCTTTTATGTGTATCCCTCATGGCCCTAGTGCAATATCATGTACTTAGTAGGTGCTCAAAAATATTTTTCAAATGAGTAAATGACAATTGCTTTCTAACAAAAAATGCAGCCGATATTAAAAGACTCCTTTGAGAATAATGACGTTGGTTGCCAATTGCTAGAAAGAGTCCGAAAGAAAAACAGAACTTGTTCTTCTGAAACACCTGAGATGATTGGACAACATTTATGAAAAGGATGTGCTATGATATACTGATAGACAGATTGAGAGGGTTAATATTCTCTTCCTAGAGATAGAATCACCCTTCAGTGTTACCAAGAGCATTAGTCCAGTAAGTATTTTCTTACATTCTGGTGATTACTTTGTTTTCTTTTATATAAATGGATACTGTTTGTTGTTGGTTGTCTACCCAGTGTAGACAACCTCTTACTCCTCTCTTACTCCTTTCTGTGGACTTGTACCTCATGGCTTCTGGGAAAAGATGGCACTTTCCTCAGCTAAGGAGTGGACACAATATTAGTCGAAACCAGTCAGGACAGTCTGATTCTCCTCACTATGGTGACTGGTTGAGATAACCTACACAATCAGCTCATGGAATTCCTCTGGCCAATCTGGACAGAGATTGGTTTAAGAAAGGATTTATGACCCAATTTAGGTCAGTGAGACATAGAAGAGAAATCTAGAAACTTCTGAGGAAGTTGCTGGAAGAAATGTTCTGTCCTGTTCTGGACTACGCAGTATGTAGGTGTGATGCTTAGAATTGCTACAACTGTCTTTGCTTCCATGATGGAAACCAGCATTAGGATGAAGCTGACCCTGTGGAAAACAGAGTGGAGAGATGTAAATAAACTGGGTCCTTGGTAACATCACTGAGTAACTGACTCAGAATTACGCCTACCTCTATCTTGACTCACCTGTTTGACTAACCCTTTGAGTAGGGTTTGCTTTTGAATGCATTTGGAAATATCTCAAGTGATAGACCATGCTGTGAACTAAAATATTCGTCTCAAATATTGAGTCAATGAAGTCGCTAAACATGGGGAAAAATCAGTCTATCAAAGGAGGAACCAAAGGGGCAGAGCTCCGGTGCCTCCTCCTTCCTTCTTTCTTGTTTTCCTTTCTTTCAGCCGTTGCCCTCGAGATGCTCACAGTACAGAGGCCCACTTTCAGTATGGGATATTTAATTGTGAAAATATGTGTAGTGTTAAGGGAGCATATATAGGAAGTGCTTGCTTCACTCAACAGACTAAAAAGGAATTTAGGATTCTCAAATACAGAGGACCTTTGAGAAATTTGTGTAACTAGAAGCCCTATGTCAATAAATTTTGACAAGTGTGGAACAATAAAGCTTCAAAGCTACAGAACTGTTGAGAAAAACATATGAATTGGCCATTGAAATGTTATGACAAATACCAGAAAATAAGAATACGGAATGAAGGGTTGGCAGTTGAGTAAGAACCTAGAGTCAAAACACAGCATGATTTAGACCTAAGCACATGGGTCTTGGAGTAATCAGACAGACTTTTGTGTTCAGTTCTTGGCCCTGTCTTTGGACCAAGCTTTCTTACGTGTAAACTGGGGGTAATAGTACTTGTCTCATGGTGTTGTAAAAATTCAATGGGAAGTATGTATTTAAATGCCCGTAGGATGTTGTCTAGGACAATAGTAGGCACTAAGAATAGTTTTCTCCTCCTTTGATTGTTATTGTTTCTAGCATCATCATTAAGCAAAGGCTGTCAGCTCTCAGCTTCCTGTCCCTTGATGCTATTTTCCTGAGTTACTTCAGTCAACCGGACTTGGGAGGAGTGAGACCTCCCCAGCCTTGTATTTGTGCTAATATCTGAGTTGACATATCCCAGAGATAGATGACAGGTGGGTGAGATTTATGTAGGGTCAGGTTTGAACAGTAAACTTTATTAAACTAGGACGTATTTGTAAGCCATACTCACTTGGTGTCAGTAAGGAAAGCAAACAGCAGCCCTTCACTATCAGTAGGGACTGTGTCAAAGTAGAGTCACAGATGGGGCTACAGAAAAAGGCCAAAAGCACACGCCAGAAGTCAACAGCCACTGACATTTCAAGGTCAAAGGCAAGGACATCCTGGGGCCTGGAATAAATCACACTGTTTGATATTCACCTCCAACACTGTTATGCAGATATAAAAAAGTCTAAATGAATTTCTGGAGTAGCTTGAATGTTATAACCTCTGAGACATCATCTACAATTATCCCAAGCTCAGTGGCTTCTACCTTTGAACTCTTTGCTACTGTGCCCACACTTCTATATGACCACTTACCTACTCAGTTGTATTTTACTGCTCATATGTGTGCCCCTTACCCCTCTAAACTGAACTCCTGATAAAAGGGACCACACCATACTTTTTTTTTCATTGTCTCAAGAGCCTAGCCTAGGATATAGATGAAGGAATATATGTCACAAGATTCCAACAGGTCAGAGTCCTGTTTCTGCCCAGATCAGAGTTTGAGGCATCTGTGTCCCCGCCAGAGTCTTTAAAATAACACTTTTTGAAGTCTCCATATTTGTAACATGCTTATAGAGAATTTGATATCTGGATAATTCAGTAGTTTATCACTTCTTAAAAAGTCACACTTGAATGTGACCCTCATGATTTATGAGAAAAATAATAGAAGTGACATTTATAAAGTACCTGTTATGTGTCAAAAAGCACTATCCAAACATTATCCCATCTGATCCTCATGGTAATCACGTGAGGGAGGTGTCATCAAGGCTGTTTTAAAATGAAGAAACTGGAGCTCAGAAGTATTCAGTAACTTGTCTGAGGAAAGTAGCCGAGCTGAGACTGGGAGTCAAGCCTTTGATCCAAAGCCCATGCTTTTTCACTGTATATTTAATTTTTCTAAATAGATGTTCCTTTTCATTATGAGGTTTAGTATTCATCAAAGGAAATGTCTGTATATGTAAATTCCCTGCACTGATCAACCAAGTGATTATTTATAGCCTTTTGACATTTGCTGAGTTTTCTGCTCATCTTTACATTAGCCTGACACCCCCTAGAGAAGGCCTGGGAATGTTTTGATGGCATGTTAGAGATTTCTAATGTATACTCACAGATTCATTCTACAGACATTTATTGAATGTTTTCTGTGTGCAAGGCGCTGTGCTCAGGTAAAACATAAAATCTTCAAGGTGTGGGTTACATAGAACATCAATGGCAATCGTTATTAAGGAATTGTTCTGGGCAGGGGTTCAAAAATGCGTGTCCATGTGTCGTATGGGGACTTATCTGTGAGAACCAGGTGTATTCCTGGCAACCCAAACATAGGCATTTAGACTTGGGAAGTCAGGCACAGGACATAGGCAGAAGAAGAAGACAAACTCAATGGGAAAGGGCAAAAGAGTTGAAACTTGGAAAACATTTATAATCAAAGAACCTTGCTTGACCTGCAGTAGTAGAAGAGGGAAAGACATGATATAGAAAACAAGAATTCGAGTATTATCTCTTCTGCTTAGGAAATGTGTGATCTTGGACACATAAATTAATTCCTTGAAGCTCAGTTCTCTCATTGGTAAAATACAGATGATACCTCTCTCAAATGAGGTTATAACAGTTTAATAAAATATAGAGTGGTATACAAATGCCAAAATGGTATCATTATCTATATTTATTATAAATTTTCTTTGATGCTCTGAAAATCTTGGAGATGAGCAGAAGCAAATGCAAGGTGAAGCGGAGAGAATGCACGGTTTATGACCTGGGACTGGGGTGTAGAGCTATGAAGAAGGGAAGCTTCTTTTATACTATATGTATCAACAGAGGCAAAATAATGGAAAAATGAAGAAATGGAAAGGAGTCTGGATTTTGAACTAGAAAAGTCAAAAATGTTTATTCAAAATACATAGCACGGGCTTCCTTGGTGGCGCAGTGGTTGAGAGTCTGCCTGCCAATGCAGGGGACGTGGGTTCGTGCCCCGGTCCGGGAGGATCCCATGTGCCGTGGAGCAGCTGGGCCCGTGAGCCATCACCGCTGAGCCTGCGTGTCTGGAGCCTGTGCGCCACAATAGGAGAGGCCACAACAGTGAGAGGCCTGCGTACCGCAAAAAAAAAAAAAAAAAAAAAAAAAAAAATACATAGCACAATTAAAGAGGAATGGGAACAGTTATGTTTCTAGGACCCGCATACACCTAGTCCTCAAAATTTAAGCGACAACTAAATGAGATGGAGATTTGTGGTTCTGCAAATGTAGAAGCTTCGGTTTATGTGCTCTGCTTCATTATCTGCTTTTTGTTATCACCCAAAGGAGCATTTCTTGGTATGAAACAAAAACGATTTAATCTGAGTTTATTTCAGGTTAGATTATCTGGATTCAGTGCCCTGCTGTTCGAAGTTACCTGACTCACCTTTACTAAACTTGAAACATCAAAGATTTCCTATCTGAGCCAGCCAGCGAAAAATATAAATAAAACCAAAGAAGTTGTTTTATTTTGGTGTAAAGATCAAGTTCAAAGTCATCTCCAACAATATTAAATCAGGTTAGATTTCGAGTTTGGATTTAATAGAATGAGAACTCAGGTCTCTTTCTCCTATTCACATTAGTTTGGACCCAGAGGATATTTATTAAACAAAGAACAGCAGAACAAACTAATATTAAAGGAGGAAATTGGTTTTCCTGCAGTCCAGCCTGTTTTTAAATTAGCAGAAACTAGTGCTAATATAAAACCCTGTGACCAGTAATCACATTTTCCTTTTGCTTTGTTGGAAAATCACAGCAATGTGTATTAGCATTTCATGCTAGTTAAGAGAGTGCAGTAAAATGGTCCAAGGAAACTGTTCCGGGTGAGAGCCGGACAGGCAGAGGTGATTCGGGCAGTGAGATTTCCTGGGAAAAGCAGCTCAGTAAGCAATTTTGTGCAGAGGCTAAAGCCTTTTTGGGATAGCAGTTCAAAAATAAGGCTCAAAAGACAATGAACATGGCTGCAGACCCAGGCGGGGTTATGGTTACTCAGGTGCTGACACAAAATCAATATTGCCACCCATTGATGACTTATTTCAGTAATTACTCTTGAACCCATAACTAAAATGCTGTCAAAATAGAACAACCTTGTCCTACTAAATGCTTGTGCTTTCTTCTTTCACTAGATTAATTTACATGTCGTGATCAGAATGGCACAATTCCCTGATACTGGCCAGTCAGCAATCTATTGAATGCTTCAGGAAACGAGGGAAAATTAGGAACCACTTTCAAACACCTTTGGCTGGGTCACTCAGGATTAGACCCCTCAGGCGATTATTTTCCCCTTGGTCTGATTGAGGTTGTAGGTCTCTAGAACTCAACCTGGAAGGAGACATTAACACCCTTTCTCTTCTGTCTCATGGGAGGGTCTTAGCCAGTGTCCATTACAACCCTCTGTTGTGTTCCTGAGAGTACTCTCCCAAGCTGCTGGGAAATTTTCCAGAAAGGAAATACGTTTCTTTACCAGACAACAGGGGAACATATATACACAAATAATTGTTCTAAGGCTCCTCTATGATTTCAGCTGAAAGATATCTTTGTCATGACTACCAGTTGATCTTGGCTTTACCAGCTCTAGAACTGTACAGAGTAAATCCATTTTTTCTCCTAAATCAGAGGTTCTTAACCTGGGGTTCCTAAAGGTGGATGGGGGAAATTGCATCTTTTTTTTTCAATAACATTAGACAGAAATTTAGAATTTATTTTGATTATAAATGTAGGCAACTAAGCACAGTAGTGTTAGCAGTACCTATGCCTTTGAGGCCAGTAGAACTCAACATGCATTTCTTCAGAATTCCGAAGCCTGTGATAATTCAGAGCCCCAGCCTTGCATCTTGGCTCTCCCAAAGCTTTGAGCCGAGAAGACACTGTTAGCTACTGTTTACTGTGCGTGTATCACATGCCAGACGCTGTTTTAAGCACTTCACACCCCCTCATTTGTTTAATCCTTGAAGCAACCCAGTGAGGTAAGTCCTGTTATTTTTAATATCCTCATTTTAGACATGGAGAAACTAAGGTTCAGAAGATCAGTAGACTCACCTAACATATATGGCTGGTTAATGGTGGAGGTGGAACTTGATCCATCTAGCTCTAGAACCCAGGTTCTTAACCACTCAGCCCCGTTTACCTATCAAGTTAACACAGACATTGCTGGGTGGTGTCATGATAGGACACCCACTGTCCACTTAAGTTGCTGAAGGTACAGTGTTCCAAACAGAGCTCCCACACATTGCGGTGACATAGTGCAGACCTCAACCAAATAATTTGGTCCACAGTTAGATCAGCTACAGCACTTTAGTATGGCCAAACCGCATTTTCTGTTTTTTGGTATTACATTGCTGTGCAAAACACATAAATCCCCTTGGGTATTCAGGCTTGAATCATTTTCTCACACAAAGTCAGAAATCTTGCCTAGCTCTGAATCCTTTAGGTCAGGGCTTGGCAAACTTTTTCTGCAAAGGGCCTGACAGTAAATATTTAGGTTTTGCAGGCCATGGAGTCTCTGTCACAGCTACTAAACTCTGCTGTTGTAGCTCAAAAACTGACCATAATTTGCTGATGTTAGGTAAGATAACTTGGAATTCTCTGTGATGGTTGCTCTGGATAAATCAAAGGTGTAATAGTTGAAGATAAATTTCTTGTTCTATCTGGTGTAGTTTTTCATTATTCTGCATTTTAGTGATCTATCCTAAGCAGATGATTCCTTAAAAAACAAAACAAAACCCAAAAAACCCAAAACTTTTCATTTATATCAAAAGATCATTTCTAAATTTTGAGGGAAAAAATCCACAGGTGCAGTTGATGTGTCAGAATCAGAACGAGGCGAAGTGTCATCTAATTTCCAGGGCATCGTTTTTCCAATGATGTCCCTTATTAACTTGGGATATTTCAGAATATTAGTAAATATTCCAAATTTATCAACTGAGTCACTTTGCTGTACAGCGGTAATTAACACAACATTGTAATTCAACTATACTTCAATAAAAAATAAATTTAAAAAATCTTCACTTTAAATATTATGTGTTGGTGCTATGTCATCAGGATGTTATGATTATTGTAAAAAAAGGCTCATTTTGTTAACTGATTGTGCAATGTTTTCTTTTTTTTATCTGCTTCTAAAAGAAATATATACTTTTTTCTCCTAAGGATGGCTCATATCCAAGGGTTTTGATTTACTTAGAGCAGCACTCAAGGCCATATTTTAGCACTATTAGGATTGTGTTATGTTGGTACTAGAGCACTTAATGGACCTTCAGTGTTATGTTTTGTGTCCTGATTTAGTACTAATTTTGGATATTTGCTGATCTAAGCAGTTGGTCTAAATTAGTTCAAGGCAGGCTTCAGTGTGTGAAAGAAAGTTTCAAAACTGTGTACTTTAACCACAGTACTGAAAGCATGTGTCGCGTCACCAGCTTGCAGAGTTCTATAAAAGGACATTGCTTGTCCCCTAAGGCATTTTTTCAGGCTGGGACAGGACTTGGCTGGTGGTGAGAGGTCAACCTAGACAAAGAGCTAAATATTTGGTGTGCTGTGTAGCATTTGAAGACAATGTTTGCATGCAGCTGTATTCAATTTGTAGCTGGGTTCTGGCACACAGTGACAAAGGCATTTATTTGAAGATTAGAGTAACATACTTTTGGTAAACGAAGATGTGACGAAAATGAGAGAAAGCAAATAGTATGACTTAAGAGCTGGCCAATATGTTTGGCTTTTTTACTATGTATGCTTTAATAAGTTTGTTTAAACTTGACTTTGCATTCTTTTATTTTTATGTAAAAACTCAAAATGGCTAGCAGGGTCATGAATGCTATTTAAATGATTATGGAATCTTCAGAAAACATATGTATACAAATCCAGCAAGCTTTATGGTTTTTTGGCTTTGAAAGGACAACATGATACAGAGTATACTTAGGAGTTAATTAAATGATAACATACCAAGGCAATTTAATATGGACATCAAGTAAAGCCTAGTTAAAAAAAAAATTGTATGACAAATTTAGAAAATCTAGGACTTGCTAGAGATGAAAATTCACTGGTTTCTAAATTAATCAGCAGAGGCCTATATCTAAAATTAAATTTCTGTTATTTTTAGTAGAGGAAATAAAATGCTATGTTAGAGCTTTTTAAAAAGGACTCTTTAATTATAGGAGGTTAATATTTCAATAATGGCATCAGAAATACTGCAGTAATATATTCTGAGCAAGTAGGCACTTTCTTCCTTAAGAAAAATAAAAATAACATGTCAGTTATTTAGTCCTAAGTTGTGTGCTGTGTTGGTTTTAATTATTATATGGTTGTGATGTATTCTGAATCTTAAACTATGTCACTGAATGATCTCTAAAAGATAAGTATTATTTTGACAGTAAACTTCAAGGTGAAGGCTTGTAAATGGAATCATGTAGTAAACCTCAGAGAATTAGAAAGTATAATGTTCTGCATCCCTAGCGCAACTCTCGCCAGCTCTTAATTTTTTCATAACCAAGCTCCAAGTAATTATTTCCCACTTGCTCTTGTTTCAGCACTTCTGGGTATTGTTCCAAATATTTCCAGCCACAATCAAGGAATTTAATTTCTTAATTAAATTAGAAAAGATAATTTCTAACATTTTGAGAAAAAATTCACAGTTGCAGTTTATGTGTCAGATTTAATCAGAAGGGGACAAAGTGCTATCTAATTTTGAGGGCATTGTTTTAAAAATGATTTATTTCCTTTGGATATTTCAGAATATTAGTAAATATTCTGCATTTATCAAGGAGGCTCATTTTGTTCACTCCCTGTGTTATGACTTTTTTTCTTCTGCTTCTAAAATAAATACATACTTTTTTCTCCTAAGGATGGTTCATGTACAAGGGTTTAGATTCACTTAGAAGTAACACTCTAGGCCATACTTTGGTACTATTAGGATTGTGTTATGGACATGTGCTAAATGGACATTCATACTTAACATTTTTAAAATTTTGAGTATATATTCACTATCCAGAGAGTACTGACAATTAAATAAAATCAACTGTCTCTTCCAGCCCGCCCCAAATCTGGGAGCAGATGGTCATCCAATAGACCACACTGGTTTAGATATCCCAATAAAATGTTAATTAAAGGGCTTCCCTGGTGGCGCAGTGGTTGGGGGGGACGCCGGTTCATGCCCCGGTCCGGGAGGATCCCACGTGCCGCGGAGCGGCTGGGCCCGTGAGCCATGGCCGCTGGGCCTGCGCGTCTGGAGCCTGTGCTCTGCGACGGGAGAGGCCGCAGCAGTGAGAGGCCCGCGTACCGTAAAAGAAAAAAAAAAAGTTAATTAAAAAGAAAATTCTTATGTCCCCCAAATTTCACTTAAACTGTATTAGGAAATAAAAGTGTTGCCTGTCAATATTTAGGTGTTTTTCTAAATCACAGTGTAGTTTTACTCAAATACATTTTACTTTTCAAGACAAAAAACAAAAATTGCTTATGTCCAAAATATAGTTACTGGTCAAAATATATTTTTGTAGTATTGTAAATCTTCTAAAATAGATCTACAAGTACTTTTATATTTACTAGCATTTGTTTTGCAAAGGCCTGAAATTTACAGAAAAAGATAATACTGGTTTTAGAGTTCACAAATATCCTCAACATTACTTTATCTATAAATATATAAATATTTGTTAATTTGGCATATAGAATATTCCGGTAAATAGAGCACGCTGCTGTATTTACATATACACCATATCCATATGCTCTATACACCATATCCATATACACTATATGTTGCGGTTGAGGTAACATATAGTAGGTATGGAGCTTTATATTTAAAGTCAGCACAATGAATAATAGTATCAATAAATATTAATAATCTTTTAAAGTGTGGTCAATTTATAGTATTGGTATTTTTCTATTTAGACAGGTCAAAAAATATTTGAAGACCTGGGAATAATTACGTGATACTTCTTAAATATCTATGTATTATATTACTAACACATTTAATTTCTTCATAAATTCTTGATAGCCGTATTTCCAATAATGTGATTTCCTATCTAAAGATTAAAGCTGGGAGTGTTTCCATTCAGACTGAATTGGTTGTATGCAAACTGATGCATAACGCAAGTAGCACTTTTTAAAAATAATAGTTTAGTCCTGCATTTTAATTCATACCCTGTGTTAATTCTCCCAGTGATTTTTGCCCATGTGATACATAACACAAGAGCAGTACTCTCCATGGGCAATGAAGATAACCAATTTCTTAAATTAAAAATGCTGATAAAGAGACAAGCAAAGAACTATCCATCTCCTCTTGAACCAATATACTGCTCTTTTCTGTTGCCCACCCCACTGACCTGTCATTCATTCATTTGCATTAAATTACAGCCAAACTCCTAAGTAAGTTGTTAGAAACATTTAAAAACAATAGAGTTGTATGCAGCATTCACATTTATTTCTCATAGGCCCTTAAACAATCTCTTCATCTTTCTCATCTTCCTACCAGAAGTAGCTTGCTTCTGGTTCACTGGTCTAGAATCAGTAAGGAGGGAAACTGGACCTATATCCTAAAGTTTATTTCAAGGTTTGTTAGATCATACAGATTCTGATGTCTCCTTCAGTTTCCTTCTAAAGAATGGACAAATTTGAAGCAGTGCTCTCTGACAGGTCATATGTGTTCAAACCAGCCAGGTATATTGATGCCCTGGTTGCAGCAAATTCCTCTTATGGCCTCTTTTGTCTAAGCCTCTGTAACAGGACTGTCACTTGGGTCCCTGCCACGGGAACTCTAAGGAAAAACTGTTTCTCAAGGAAGAGAAGGGAAAGCTCTGTGGATGATATAGGGTGATAACATATCCTTTGTCAGCACTCTGGCCCCTTTGAAAGTGAAATCCCAGTATATGAACCTGTGAGCAAAAGCCTAAATAAATATCAAAATTGAGGTACCTTTGGGACAATTCTCATACATCACCAGATAAGTAAACCTGTTAACTTATATCCCTGATCTGATTGGGCATACAAGGATAGTTAATACCACATTTTCAAAGGATTATTAAAGTAATAGAGTTAGCAAAGATCTAAAATATATCAATCTTATGCAAGTAATACTTTTTTTTCTCTTTAGGTAAATTACCTTTTGAAGAGCATGAGAAAAAAGATTTTTTTATATAGAAATTAACATCTCCTTCCAAAAGCTTCATTCATTAATTTCCTACAAATGAAAACATTGCTTTCTAAGATATCTATCCCAATGACTATGATCCTTGCGTTAGCACGGCATGTGGATGAAATGCTTTATCATGATTAATTAATTTCTCCATATAATAATACCTTTAAGTTGAGTAAATAATATTATCTTATTACCAGTAACAGCCCTTACTGTCAGAAATGAACAGTATAGTACATATCAAAACTATTCTTAATGTTTTGAAGATACATTTTATTATTGCCATTTATTTATTTATTCTTATTTTATTGAATAGGTTACTTGCTTTAAAATATTCATTAAGTATCTGCTGTGCACCAGGCATTACTCTGACTTAATTAGTCTAGACACTGGTATATTTAAAAACCTCTCCAGGTGATTCTAATATGTGGTTCCAGTTGAAAATCACTTTTCAGGAGGCCTCAGACAGGGAAAAGGCTAGGAGGGTTTCAGAGGATAGGTGACATTTGAGAGAGATCTAAAGAGAGAGGAGGAGTTTCCCAGGTGTGGAGAAGTGGATAGAAATATATGAGAATAAACAAGGAGATCTGATAGGCAAACAGCCTTGATAGGAATAGATCATCTGCTCTTGGGAGAGGAAGTGACCAGAGAAGACAAGAAGGTGCAGTCAGGACCACACAGAAAAGAGCCTTCAAAGCCATATTGAGGAAGTGGATTTTGCTCAGCTGGAACCACTATATCTTAACCGATATGGACCACTACATATTAACATTTTAAAGTAGTAAATATGATACAAGCTGACCTGTGTTTAAGCATGGAGGATGCCTTTGAGTGTGAGAACTTGGAAACTGGCAGAGGCTTACATTCAGGTGAGAGAAAATGAGAGACTATGATTGCTCCAAACTGACTTCGGTTATAACTTGGGTCATCGTAACTCCTTCGGCTATAACTTGGATCATCATAACTCCTTATACACGTTTTTAAATGTTACCAGCAATGACTACAAATATCCTGTTAATTCTGTGCTCAGAAGATAAAAATAATATCCATAATTCATAAGAATTATAACAACTAATTTCTTGGTACTAAAGACACAGAGAAGAATGAAAACACAGCAAAGACAGTATTTAGTATCAGATATCATTTTTTAAAAATTCAATGTTTACTCAATAGCTTTGACTCAATCAACTATACAGTAAATGCACCCGCTGTCAGAATAATTGAAGAAGTGTTTTACTTAGAGAATGCAAGATTTAGGGCAAGAACATGTCTTCAAATATCTTAAAGGGTTTTCTTAGAAAATCTGTTGACTTCCCAGAAGGCAGAATTAGACCCAAAGAGCACATGCCAAAGGAAATATACTTTTGTATAAACTGAAATAATATCCCTTTCCAGTAAATTTTTCATCATTTTTGATTTTTATTCAGAGGATAAACTTGGTGAGGATGTTATAGTGGAGATTCAGGCATCAAATTGATAAACTTCTAGCCAAATAGATCGGGGGGAAAAACAGAAGGCAAAATTACCAGCATCAGGAATGAGAGAAATAGCATGAAAGATCCTAAAGATGTTAACAAGATAATGAGGGAATACTGTCATTAACAACTTTATGCCAATAAATTCAGAAATGTAGATCAAGGTTACTCAACCTCAAAAAAAATGACATTTTGGACCAGATAATTCTTTGTTTTGAGGGTTGTCCTGGAGATCATAGAATATTTAGCAGCATCCCTAGCCTCTACCCCCTAGATGTTAGTACCATATCCTGCGTCCCAATTGTAATAAACAAAAAGTGTATCTAGACATTGCCAAATGCCCCATGGGTGAAGAGCGTGTAATAATACCCCTTGTTGAGAACCACTGACTTAGATGAACAGACAAATTTCTTGAAAGGCACAAACTAACAAAGTTCACTCAAAAAGAAATAAATAACTTGAATAGCCCTATATCTAATAAAGAAATTAATTTGTGGTTAAAAACATTCCCACAGACAAAAGTCCAGTCCCCACTGGCTTCTCTAGTGAATTCTACCAAACATTTAAGGAAGAAATAATACTGATTTTATATAAAGTTTCCAGAAAATTGATGACTGGGGATTTCTTTGCCATGAGGCCAGAATGACCCTGATACAAAAACCAAAGATAGTACAAGAAAACTATAGACCAATATTCTTCATGAACATAGATTCAAAAATCCTAAACAAAAAATTTGGAAATGGATTCCAATAATATGAAATAATAATACATTGTGATCAAGTAGTGTTTATCTCTGGAATGCAAGGTTGGTTTAACATTCAACAACTAATCAATGTAATTCACCATATTAGCAATCTAAAGCAGAAAACCCACATGATCATCTCAGAGAGATGCAGAAAAAGCATTTGATGAAATATAACATCAATTCCTGATTTTAAAAACTGGGGGAAAACTAGAAATAGAAGAAAGCATCCTCAAATTGTTAAAGGGTGTCTACGACATACCTATGACTAAAACTATGCTTAATAGTAAAAATCTAAATGCTTTCCTCCTAAGATCAGTAACAAGGCAAGGATGTCTGCTTTTACTACTTCTATTTGATCTTTTACTAAAGGTTCTAGCCAGTGCAATAAAAACAGCAATCAGGGCTTCCCTGGTGGCGCAGTGGTTGAGAGTCCGCCTGCCAATGCAGGGGACACGGGTTCATGCCTCGGTCTGGGAAGATCCCACATGCCGCGGAGCGGCTAGGCCCGTGAGCCATGGCCACTGAGCCTGCGCGTCCCGAGCCTGTGCTCCGCAACGGGAGAGGCCACAACAGTTAGAGTCCCGCATACCGCAAAAACAAAAAAAAAACAAAAAAACCCAGTAATCAGTCAGTGAAACAAAATAGCATCCAGTTTGGAAAAGAAGAAGAAAAACTGTCTTTATTCACAAGCAGCATAATCATCTATATAGAAAATTTGATGAAATCTACAAAATAACTACTAGAAATATTAAATGAGGTTGCTAAGGTTTCAGGATTCAAGACCAAGTATAAAATACTCCATTATGTATCTACATACTAGCAGTAACAACTGAAAATTGAAATTATAAAACAATGCCATGTAAAATTACATAAAGCTATGAAATACTTAGTGATAAATCTTAAAGAAACATGTGCAAGACCTGTATACTAAAAACTACAAAACACTGCTGAAAGGCTGAAACAAATGAAGAAATATATGGTTTATGGGTCAGAAGTTTCAATATTGTTAAAATGTCAGTTCTCCCCCAGATTTATCTATAGATTAAATGAAGTACAATCACTTTTGAAAAGAGCCTAGCAATTTCTTTAAAAGTTCAAAAATACACTCATTATATGATCCAGGCATTCCACTAAAAGGTATTTACCCAAGAGAAATTGAAAGCATATGTCCATGCGAGACTTGTATATGAATGTTCACAGAAATTTTATTTGTAATAACAAAACCCTGGAAACAACCCCAATATCCATCAATCGACGAATGGATATGTAAACTGTGGAATAGTTATAAAATGGCATACTACTCAATAATAAAAAGGAATGAGTTGTTATCTGCAATAATATAAATGAGTGTCAAAATAATTATTGTGTGTATAAGAAGACTATAAGACAAAGGAGTGACCATATTCACGATTTCATTGATATAAAATTCTAGAAAATGCAAACTTAACTTTAGTGAAAGTATCCAAATCTGTAGCTGCCCGGGGAGGGGTGTGGTACAGTAGAGACAAATGGGAACGGGCAGGAGGGAGAAATTACAAAGGGACATGGTAGAACCTTTGGGTGAGGAGTATGTTCATTATTTTCATTGTGCTGGTGCTTCCATGGGTAGCATATGTGCAGCTGAAAGTGCCATTATGAGGAAGAAAAGCCCAAAAGTTACAAAGCAGTCAGATAAGTAGAATATAATTTCAGAATTTAAATACAAATTTTTTCTTTCATGAGATGTAATATAGGACAGGACATTTAGAGAAGAAGAGTAACTTCACACTTGATAGTCGACTCTCAAAAATGATTCTTGGAATAGGCTAAGAGGACTGCCACCAGAAATCATCTGTACAGTCATCAGGTCTTATGCCATGTATGGTTATTAGACCAAATAATGCAAACATATTTTGTATTATTCACCTAAACTCCTAAAGCTTAATAGAGAAAAACCGTCCTCCACTTGCTATCTTTTAATGACCAGATAGACCAAGAATATGGATGTGATGCTTTTCATTAACACTTTCAAAACCCACTCATCATATTGATCAGTGAATTCATATTTTTAAAAAAAGACTCAGTGTCTGCATGTTGTTACGTTTTAAGCTTTCTGGAATTCTGTAAGGATTTTTTTCAGTAGCAAAAATTTCTACAATAATGCATCCTGTGATAATGTGAATTAATTAGTTGCTGATTAGCTTTTCTTTCCCACTTGGTCCTATTCTTGAACTTCTCCAGGATAGGGAGAGGTAACACGAAAGGGGCTAAACAAATGCGTGCCATCTAATCAGTAGATTCCTGCCCTGGAAATTCATAGGACCTGGAATCATCCCCATTGATATTTAAGGCAGAGTAGAAAACTACTGCCAGATACTACCAACCACTATAGAGAAAAAAACAGAGTTGGACCATGAAGCCAGACCCCAGAATTCCCAGCCACCAGCCACTCAGGGTCATCTCACTCACTTTGTTTTCCTCATACAAATGCCACTGTGCACTTATGCATTAAATTTTTCTTGGGCCCCATTTCTGCCATTATAGGTGGAGTTGTATCGTGTATGTGTGTGTAAAGGAGCTTAAAACCTCATTTTAAATTATTTTAGCATATGAAAAAAATTTCAGCATTTGAAATGTTATGAATCAACACTATGGGGGGGACTCCTTATACATTGCTTATATTTTGATAGTTAGCAAAATAGGAACAAAGGGCTGATTAATTAGTATAAAATAGGTAAGAAATATTTTTCATTGGTGGTTCACAACAAAGAACTTTATGAACACCACTGCCCCTCCATGCCAGGCAAGCCCAAAACCTGTAATGTAGCCTTTGAAGTCTAGAGATCTCTTGGATCGCCTGAGTCCCTTCTTTTAAGTTCTGTCCCTTAATTGATTAAAGGTGGACTCATCGCCTGTCAGAATATGATCATATATGCCTTAGGGTGACCCCTTCATGAAGCATGCTCTCAGAGAGCTTTTTGTGCCTGCAGGCTAATAACAAAATGGTACTTTGGGCAGAATTTGGAGGTAGGCTTGCTTTGGTTGTAACATTCAAACTGTGATCAAGTTATGGTGAAGGACATGTGTAGCCCTCCACCTGCCTCAGATTGTGGTAGTTTACCTCACCAATACTTCTTCAATGGACCTGATCAGTGTTGCCTGGCCAAATTGCCGTTGATCAGTTAGCAACACTCAGATAATAGGCCAGATTAGAATTCGCTACTCAATCCCTTAGGCGTTAGTAGAGCTCTTGGGCCTTCTTCAAACATTTACTTCTGCTGCTATGCATCTTCTTAGGTTGCTATGTTTGAAGCTTATAGTGAGAATTATTTAATTTGGGCTTTATTATTCTGTCCTCGTTGAGCAATTTCTTGTGTTAGTTTAGGGGTGCTGGAGGCACCTAATCCACCTCTGGTTGATTTATGAAGCCCTTAGATACTGTACACTGGTAAATGCTTCAAAAGTAATTAAGCATACTGGCTTTGGCAGTGGGAGATAATCAGTTCTCAAAAATGATAAAATGCTTATAGTGTGACAGATGCTTCACTGGGTAGCCTAGAGAAGCAGTCACCCATCTGCGGAGATCTACTCATGAAACTCCCCCATCAGGCCTTGGAAATATATAAGCATAAGCTAGAACACTCCTCGTTCAGTCTTGTAATTTGGACACAAACTGTGGTTAGTTAAATCCACTAAAAGCTGCTCACACTTAACAATAAAGCAAGTACAGAGGTCTTTCCCTCCATAGTTCATTTATTCTAGAAGTATATATTGAGTGCCTACCAAGTGCCAGCCACCGTTCTTTGAGAAGAGAGCCGTGATCCAAGGAGTAAAAGGCCCTCTTGGAATTCACATTCTAGTGGGGAAAAGACAATAAACAACCTAAATAAGTAAAATATTTAGTACCTAGATACATGTAAAGAAGAACCTAAATAAATAAATAAGTACAAAAGGGAATTCCCTGGTGGTCCAGTGGTTAAGACTCTGTGCTTCCAATGCAGGGGGCACAGGTTCAATCCCTGGTCAGGGAACTAAGATCCCCATGCTGCGCAGCCAAAAAATTAAAAAAAAAAACAAAAAACAAAAAGGTATATGTAAAGAAGGAGAAAAGAGACAGAGGAAGGGAATTGAAACCTCGAGCAGGGAGTTTTTTTTCTGCTGGGGACCAGGAAGGACTTCATGTGAAGGTGACTTATGAGGAATAATCTATGTGTTTGTGGGAATTGTCCAGTATAGGGGATGCTCGTGAACTATGGAGATGGGCATTCCATGTGCTTCCAAGTCTCCATGTGGAACCTCCCTGTGCTCTAATCTGCTGCCCAAGCTGAAGGCATAGGTGGAGGGATCATAGATGGAAGGGCCCCATCACACGTGGGGCTCCTTCAGCCCAGAACACCGTCCAGCTGAAAGTGAGAATCCAGCTACCCTTTACTATTTCTCCAGGTTACTGTTTCTACCAGCTCTCTAAATAATAATTCATACATGAACATGATTTATCACATAGCCAAATGACTCTTGTCATGGTAAAGTCTGAATTTTCTGGCTCGCTTTCTTTCCACCTTCATTTGAAGCATTTGGCCGTGCCTACTGTGAGAAAACAACCTAAAGAAGGAGGCCCAAAACCATTTTTTAAAATAATCTCATGTTCCTTAAGGAGAGACAATAGGTAAAAATATCGCTTGCATAGCTCTGTTAAATACTGACGTCTGTGGATTTGGAGAAGGCTACTTCTAAGGAAAGATGACATAGAGATGTTGAAACTTTTTTGGCTTTCCTTCGTATGTTGACACAGGCTTAGGCAACATGGCCAAAATATAAAAGTTATCCAGTTTTGAGATAAACTTTATCAATATTCATTACTTCTTGTTTGTTTGTTTGTTTTCATCCCATCATCAAAATGCTGAAACTTTGGCATTCACTTTTTGAAGTTTAAGATAATTATACTACATAAGCATAGGCCAGAAAATAACTTGTGTTTGTCCATATTAAATACCATGGCTATTACTTATATCAGTCACTAAATAAGACAGTAAGTTCCTTGTAATTAACTATCATATTTATTTTAAAAAAACTTAAACTTGTGTTTTAGTTTCATGAGGCTGCCATCACAAGCATCACAAACTGGGTGCCTTAAAACAACAGAAATGTATTGTTTCACAGTTCTGGAGGCTGTGAAAGAAGTTTGAAATCAAGGTGTCAGCAGGGCCATGTTCTTTCTGAAGGCTTTAGGGGAGGAGCCTTCCTTGTGTTCTCTTAGCTTCTGGTGGTTACCAGAACTCCTTGACATCCCTTGGCTTGTTGATACTTCATCAGTCTAACTTCTGCCTCTGCTGTCACATGGGCTTCTCCCTGTGTGTTCTATTTGTCTTCTCCTCTTTTTATAAGGATACCAGTGGTATTGGATTAGGGCCACCCTCATCTAGTATGACCTCATCTTAATTAGCTTACATCTGCAAAGACCCTATTTCACCCTAGGTCACATTTACAGGTACAGGGATTAGGACTTCAGCATACCTTTGGGGAACACAGTTCAACCCATGACAATTAGTACCTTGATTAATGACTTATGTAATACAAGACAATTGCAAGTTTTTAAACAGGGGAAATGTGTTAAGACACTCATTCATAGATACTTTTAAAGATTATTCTTTACTTCAGAATCCCTGGAATATGAATGAAGCCCATGCATCTTTGAATAATAAAGGTTTTCTAACTTCCAGCAATAGATGTAGTATCCATAATTCCTTCATAACCCTACAGGTACTTGGGACCAACTAGGAAAGAAATTGGCTGTTTAGCTACTAGGAGCTGAGGGTGGTATCTGCTTCTAATAGCAACACAAAAAGTAAGAGGACTGTAAGATTGTTTTCTTCAACAAAGCATACCCTGTGTCTTATTAGCTTGTTTTGTCAAAACCTTAAGTAGACTCCTTTTGATATGAATAACTTCCATGTGAATGTGTAATTTCAAAATAGAAAATAAATTATTGGAATGCATTGATTCATATTTTTTTCTTCTCAACATGTAATAAAAATGAAGAGACAGCAGTAATGTATGGGTAACAGTTGAACTACTGAAAACACCTGTATGATGATCTAAAAGTTAAGATTTCTCTTTCCACCATGGGGTCAACAATTACAAAAGTAAAGCAGAAATTGGGCGACTGGCCTTTCCAGCTGACAGTATTAATTATGTCTCTAGTTATTTCGGCTCCAATGGTAGGTAGTAGGTGGTAGACATAGAAAGCTCCTTCTCCATTTCTGCTGACTTGATTATTCCCAAAGGTTGTCTGGCTAGTCAGAACTTCAGCTTTCCCAGACATCACAGCCCAGGACATCCCACACTCACAGACTAGGTTTCTATCCAGAAAAGGCAAACCCATTTGTATCAGCTCTCATTTTGAATCCAGTGCTCAGGGCTTGTGAATACTTTTTATATTTCCAGACTTCTTAAAAAACGATCACTAGAAAACGTGGATTTTTGTAGGGCCAAGAAGAATTTCTGCAGAAGTTACCAGAGTTTGTGTTTCCAGCCCGACCTCCCTCCCTCAGGCTCACTTCCGTATCCTTGAAGCCCCAAGGGAAAATATGCCAAAATAAATCCCGGGAAGTGTAGTCTCTGAAGGGCTGCCCCTTGTGTGAACTTGGGGCAGATATTCCTCCCTGGCTCTGTGACAGCAGCTGTTCTTCAGTGACACTGAGCTGAGAGCAGCCCACTGAGCATATAGCCTTGCACAAAGATAGATACATTTCCATGCTTTGTGATGGAGATGACAGCTTAGAAAGGGAGAGGTCCGGTTTCGGGCCAGAAAGCATCCTCGCTAAGAATTCTCTAAGGGTGTCCTTCTCCCTTCTGAGTTTTTACCTTCCTTTGTGCAAAAAAATGTGTGGAAAAGTTCATTCAAAGCCACCGTACATGACTGACAAATCAGATAAGACATGGAATTTCTTGTTTGTTGTTTAATTTAGCTTTTTTTAAAAAAAAGTTATTACTTTTTTATCTGTCCCAGTACTCTGGAGAATCAGGTGGACTGTTAGAAAAAGTTTTTTATTTCCCCTGCTCCCTTGAAAACATGATTCTAATGCCTGTCAGATGTGTGATGAAAACTTAAGTCATCAGACTGCTTTACTTCTGAGTCTTCAGGCTTCATTATTGCCCGGGAATCCTATGCTTTGACAGCTTCTAGCTCCCTAGAATCTATCAGTTCTCTTGAGTGAGACTGGTTCTCTTTCTTACATCTTATTTCTTCAGATTTCAAAAACTGTGTTCATTCTACCAAGCTGAAAGGACCCATCGTGGTGTGAGGGACTCCACCCACTCCTCTCTGACCCCTGGGATGAATTATAGCATCCTCCAGAAGTTTCACTAGCATCCTGGGACCTGGGATGGATTTTGAAAAGCTAGACTTGAGGGAAGAGCCTTTGCTCCTTATTCAGAATTTATTTCCTGGTATAAAACGATGTAAAACAAAATCACCCTAAAATAAATGCACTTTGATGATATCACATAGAGCTCACATATGAAAGTATATTAATATTAAACAGAATTTTATGGTAACCGAAATTCCTAACTCTTCTTTATTGACACTTCTAGAAATAGCCTCTTTGAGATCTCAAATGTGAGAAACTGTCTGATTTTGTATTTTTACATAAAGGAGGTCTGTGTTCTCTAGAATGGAGTTTTGGGGGGTCAGTTTTCAGTCTGATTTGAAGTAAAACTACTGATAAAGAAATTGTTCATTGTACTGACTGTGTTTTGACTATTAGTCTTAGCTTAAAAGATTATGTCTGAAAGCACAATAAATATAGGCTTAAGGACCCCAGTAAGAGGTACGGAAGAGGGAAGGAGCAGTCACTGCAGGATTCAGCATATTTCACAGATTTCCCTTCACAAAGTGATCTTATTATAGGCATTTGGATGCAGAAATCATCCACTTAGTAGGATCGGTGTCACAGATAAAGGGTCCTAGTTTTAGAAATAATATTTCTTGAAATACTAGGCAGTAAATTCAGAGACTGAGCATCTTCAACATTTTATTACATTCTTCAAGCTCATGTTGGGACTTGAAAGCCTGAGTTTACCTGGGCCCTCAGGAGTATCGTTTCAGAACGGATTCACGTGGGAAAAGAAGGACTGGTGGGTGGTGAGGCTATCCCAAATGAAAACCCTCCTTTGGTGTATTATGTAAGACTGATGACGATTCACTAACTAAAACTTGTAACGGAAGTTGCAAAACGCCTGAATATCCATTTAAAAAGCCTACTTTATAGCCTCGAGTTAAGGTGTGAAGCCAAAAGATTTTCTTACCTACTGTAGAAGCCACTGAGGCAAAAACTTAAGTAGAAGGTTGTTTATTGGGCAGTTGTAAAATGGAATTAAAGATTAAGCTGAGCAATAACCTTCCCTCCCCCTTTTCCTCCTTTTGTCTCCTTTTTATGGCATTTTTTCACGCAACATTTGTTGGTAACATATATGTCATCGTCGCAAATAGGACCCAAGGCCTTGCCTTTTATTACTGACCTGTCACTGTGCGTCTGAGCTGCCAACCACACCTCCACCCCGCACACCAAGCTGTTTGGTCTTGTCTGTCACTGAAGCATTTGTGTTTTGCAAGGCGGCAAAGGAGCTGCTTCCTTGTTTCTTTTCAGGGTTCCACTTTGATTTCGTTCTCCTTTTAAAGGTGATTACACAGAGACCTGCCACTCAAGAGCAGAAATACCATCTTCATCTACATGTCTTGAGTAACTGGAATTCCACAGCTCTGGTGAATGTCCTGTTTGTCTTTCCTGCAGAGGGGCTTGGTTAAAAATGTCAGTTTCACTGTTTGAGACCTCTTAAGAGAAAGCCTCATCCCTAAGTGTACTTGAAGTGGGTGTAATTAGTTTTAACAATCTTTTCATATTTTCCTTTAAGAGGATTCTGAAAATAAAGATTCAATCAATCAATAAATTCAGTTTGTGAACCTACCATCTCCAAATGATGCTCCATACAGAACACCCCAGAAAGGTGTCAAAAATGAGATTCAGGCTTCCCTGGTGGTGCAGTGGTTGGGGGTCCGCCTGCCAATGCAGGGCACGCGGGTTCATGCCGCGGAGCGGCAGGGCCCGTGAGCCGTGGCTGCTGGGCCTGCGCGGCGGGGGAGGCCGCAGAGGTGAGAGGCCTGCGTGCTGCAAAAAAAAAAAAAAAAAAAATTGGTAGACTCCTTATGTTTTAAGGAACCTCAGCCAGCTCAGGCTATGAGAAACCCCCCAAAGGGCACATTTACAATGAGATTCATGCAGTGTTTTTGGAATGTCCCAGAACATCAGGCTACCTTCACAGACCCCAGGAATAATGCAAAGAGCAATACCAGACCTTTTATGAAACCTGTTAAATCAGAAAACTGTGAAGGAATCCTGTTACAACAGAGGAAAGCCTACAATCCACCTTTACTTTATTAAATTAGTTAATTTATTTTGATGTGTGAATACAAGGCTTTATATCACAGTTTTTCAATTTATATAATTTTTATAAGGTGAGACCAAACTGTGCCAGAAAGACAGATGGATATTTTATGAACTGTATTGCATCCCACATGTGTTCAGTCATAATATTTGAAAGGTCCCAATCATAGGGTGAGTGTTCGTATATCATTGCCTGTTCCCTATGGTTGATAATATATAGTAAACAAAATAAGCAGATTTTCCAGATTAAAACATTCTGAGGCAAACAACTTTAAAATAGGTTTCTTTATTGCAGGAATTCTTTCAGAGTCTTTACTGTGCTAATCTGAGTTATAAATCTCTACTAGGGGAATAAAATATATTGCTTTCCAAACTTATTTCACCAGGGAACTGTTTTCTGCTAGGCATCTTTTGAGGCCAGTGTTCCATATATCATACTTTCTTCTTATTTTAGAGGGAACTGAAGGTGAGACTCAATGGTAGGTGTGTAGAGACTTCTTTACATAGAGTATTGAGCATCATGGTACATTATAGACACAGACCCTTACTTGTGTGTCTATATATGTATGTGTATGTATATGTAAGGGGGTGTGTGTGTGAGAGAGAGAGACAGAGACAGAGACAGAGAAAAGGAGAGACAGAGAGCAGAGAGAAGGGAGAAACTGGAAAGATTGATTGGCCAGGAATCAGGTCGCCTGATGGTTTCAAGCTAGGATTTATTTAACATTTCTGCTGCATGGATGTAATATGTATATGCATTTTTGCCCCCCTATTGCAACATTAAGTTCAGCTGTTTCACAGTTCTAGAACCTGACATTTAATCATGGTTAGGTGAATTAGTAAATGCGTGAATGAATGCCTCAAAGATTCTCTTTTTGTGTGTATGTTTTCCAGATATTTTTTGAAATGTCTTCAAATGATGGTTTGTCTTGGTGACTCCTGGATGCCACCTGAGGACAATTATTATGAATATTTATAAGGCTGAGCCTTCAGTGTCTATCTCAGGCGATATTCTAAGGCAGAAGAACAAGAAAACTCTCTTTCATTGTGTTTTGCCAAAACCTACTAAGTTTTGAGTGCAAAACCCAGTTTTAAACAGATAGATAAATATCTGTTCATTCTGAGCAGTACATGCACTCATGCCTAGTGATAACCTATTGTTCTAATAAAAAACGTTTCCCAAAGCATATTTGAAGTGTAGGTGTAATATCATAATACATTTTAAAGCTTTTTCTCAATTGGGTTCTACTTCTGATTTTTTATTAAAATTCTTAATAAAACTTTTATGCCTTTAACAGCTATTAACTTAGAAGAATCATGTTTTTATTTATACAGTTATATGATTTTTAGCATTTATTTTTTATACTCTCAGTGTATGTTAGTAAGCTGGATTTTTTTTCTAATAGACTACTTCCAAGAATGCAGGAGTACAAGTGTGTATGTATACCTGCAACCAGACATACATTTGTCTTCTGTTGATCAGTTTATAACTTGTCTGCTACTCAGCAGAAATCTTAAGAGTAGATTAGAGCTAGTTTCTTGAATTGCCGTTTCTGAGGAGTCTGAAACTTAACTCCACGGGAAGGACACATTTCCTCTGCTTTACACGAACACCACATTTAGTTATGATGAAAAACAATCATTCTCTATACAGGTGAAAAGCTAAGACCACTGGAAAATGCTTACAATGTAATGAAAAGTAAAACTCCATGAGGAAAGACTCCAGTATATAATGGCTGCATAGAAAAAAGAAATGAAAGCATACCAAAATGCTAATGAGATTATCATTGGTTGATGGGTCTATGAACAATTTTTATGATTATTTTTCTTTACACTTTTCCCTATATTCCAAATTTCTACAATGAGCTATTGTTAGGAAACAAATGTTATGAAAAAATACTCAACTCTCTCCTTTCCCTGCTTAATTTCATTACTTTCTTCCTTCCATTTGGCCAAAAAGTCAGTAAGCCCATTGTATGTAGCTAGAGGTACTTTTGCACCTGTGCATGAGGTGGACTCTGGCTAAAAGCATTTTAAAAGAGCACCAAATATTCTGTAGATGCAGAAGAAGAAAGGGGGAGATGTTAAGTAGCATTCCATCAATTTGGCCCTCTTGAGCTTATTTCCTGTAAAAGCGTATGACTTCATTTTTGTTAAAATGTATGATTCATACAGGGGTGTAAAGAAGAAACTGAATTGTTTTCCAGTGTGAGAAATTCTATATGGAAAAGAAAGTTACATGGAAGGAATGCTACAGGACAATGACTTTATGAATGCTAAGATCCAAGCTAGGAGAAGAAAACATTTTGAATATTTACCTGTCCAGATAAGAGTGAAATATAGTTTATAAACAAACGGTTGTTGGACTTATGACAGTAAAGCAGTTTGCTAAATATTCCTTTCATACATGTATTCATATATATGTATCCCGTCCCATGCTAATGTTATATATCTAATCAGATCTTACTTACTTTCTCACAATTATGGCCAATTAACCATACTTTAACACACTAAGTTTAAAAAAATTTTACTTAACTCTGATGATATTTTTATATTTTGTGTTCTAAAATAGGGTGGCCAATGAATATACATAGGTACATAGAGAGAGAGAGAGAGAGAGAGATCTTCAGATTTGTTGAAAAATCTGTGAAACCTAGGTGGAAAGATTTTTTTTTAAGCTTTAGAAATAATATGTAAAGTGCTTTTTAAAGAAGTTCATGATAAGGGCAGTGCATTTGTGATGGGAGGGAATGATTTCCATTAAGAAGAAAGGGTGTTAAACTTTTCCCTTGCTGACCCTGCCTCTTCCCTCTCCGGACTACTTTATATCAGGAGATGCAATCAGCAGAGGTCCCCTTTTCATTGCCCATCAGGTACATGGCATGCCATCGATTTTTAAAAATAGTGTTATAGGGATTACAGCTGTAAGGCACATTAGTTCCCTAATGCCAAAGCAGGATTGGTTCACCTAGTTTGCTTCTAAGTTTAGGTTTAAATGACCTCAGTATTATACTATCATCAGATCCTCTGACATCCAGCCTTGATAGGGCAATGACCCATCATTCAGCTGAAGATACTGTTGACTGAATATTTGGTGTTTCTCATATTGCTGAAAAATAATCAGGGTGATCTCATCCTAAAAACAAGAGGTTAGAATAAGAATGAAAAAAAGATTCTTCATTATTGCCAGTGCATTCAGTATTACAGACTTGCATATCTTTGTCTTCAGTGCAAATTCTTTCCGTAAAGTGTAACGAGACGGTTGCAAGAAATGTGAATCACATATCTTTTACAAGATGTTGACTAAAGCTAGAAATGATTAAGAGACTTATTTGGGAACAGATTGATTTTCATTTACAACTATTCGAAGCTCAAAAAATATTGGGCAGATAAGCGTAAATATGCAGAGGAAATTCCCTCTACTGAACTGTGCTTTTGAGTTCTTTCAGATGGTTTCTTGGGTTATATAAATTTACTTTGAGGTCATTATATGGATAATTTGTTACTAAGTAAAGTAGTTTGTCAGGTTACGAGACATTAATCTTCCAATAGGTCTTTAATTAGGACAGATGCACTAAATAATTCATAGCAAGACTTGGCCTGGAAACATTTATAATACTCAATTATACCATTTTACTGGCAATGGCAAATTGTTTTTGTGTAGTCTGGAAATTGTGGGACTTAATTAATTACCTTCAATGTTTTAGACATCTGCTCTGCCCTCTTTAAATGCATTAAATTGGCAACTCATGAAATGGCTAAAAATAGAGTTCAAATTCCCAGATGGTAAAGGGTGAAGATCAACTATGATGGAAAAAAAGCCACTCTGTGATGCACAGGAAACGTGAAACCAAATTACATTCCAGCAACATTTGCTCACAAGACTCTCAAGTATGTGACAATTATTTTTAAAAGAATGAGGAATTTACATGATATTTAAAAGCATTTAACTTGCTGCTAACTACTCCTCTCCTGGTTTCCTAAAATAGACTGCAGTAAACAAATTGGCAAGCCAGGCAGAGTCCTGATAGAAAACACCTATCAGTCTCTGTCATGTAAATACCTCTTGAGTGAAATTTATTTCTGCACAAACAAATAACTTTGCCTCTATAAGTTGTATCAAATACATGACAAAAAAAGCACTCTGGAAGTCTTTGCAGAGTCATTTTCATGTCATAGATCTTAAAATGATGGAAAGGGGAATTAAGAGCTTATTCCATTTGTAATTAGATCACAGAAAAAAGATGGTGATGGCTTTGCACTGAGTAGGAGGATGTGACCATTTCAGTGTACAAAGGAATAAAGGAATGTTCACTTCATTTTTCATCCTAGAAATTTCTGCGAGAGAAATGTTGTACATGATCCTCTGCTTAAGAATAATATGTGGGAGTCAATTATAAAGGAAATTAACACATTCTGAAAGCTGTAAGTGGGGGACAGATTTGCAGATAAAGGTGTCCCTTCTTATGAGGATAGTCAGACCTTGCACAGAACAGCCTCTGGCCCTTGGAGCCCAGATTCCTGCAGCTTTCTATAAGGCAATTCTCCAAGGCTGTGCAGTTTCTCCAGGGTTGTTGGGAGATCTTTTGTTCAGATGGATACAGACCCAGATCCTGCCCCCAAGAGCAGTCATGCTGGGTCAACACCCAGGATTAGGTTGGATGCAGAAGCATTTCCCACTCCAGTAGCTACTGAATAAATAGATGGGAGGAGTGGAGGTGACCACCCACATGCTCAATGGGAGGACGCAGCTTTGTTGCCAAATCACTCAGAGACAATCTAGAGGAGATTTCTATCCAGAAGAAATACAGTGCAAACCACATATGGTAATTTAAGATTTTCTAAGAGCCACATTGAAAAAAGTAAAAAGAAATAGATACATATGCATATTTAATCCACTAATGCATATTTAATCCAATATAGCCAAATTATTATCATTTCTGCTTGTAATCAGCATAAGAATCATGACTGTGATACTTTGCATTCTCTTTTTTTTATGTACTAAGTCTTACAATCCGATATGCATTTTGCACTTAAAACACATCTCAACTCAGACAAGCCGCCTTTCAAGTGTTCAGTGGCTTATTTGTCTAGTAGCTCCTATATTGGACAGCACAGCCCTACATAATGAGCAAGGATAACGAACTACATGCCCAGCTGTAGTGGGAATAGCAAGGCAACACCTACAAAAACCCCAGGTTATGTGGGTATGTGGTGATCACAGTGCCTGGAAGAAACAAACTAGGTGCTCATTATAAATGCCAGAAGAATCCTACTTACCTGGCAGACACCAGCTTAGTATTCTGGGAGAACCTGCCTGTATTTTCATCCATGCCCAAGACTATGTTATAGAAGCACTTTGTTTTCCCTGCTTCCTCTTTGGCATATATATACATATATATGTATATATATATAGCTATTGATATGGTGTCATGATTTTTTATAAAATTCCCTTTAGTAAATTCTAAGGTTCTTGAGGACAGAGTCAGTGCCTTATTCATGACACATTCCTGACACAAGAGGGGTGTTCCATAAATATTTGTTAGCTTGAATGAATGAGAGAATGCAATCTGCAGTTCAGATGAGAAAAAAAATATCAAAGTGCACATAATCAAGACAGAGGAGAGGTGAGAAGTAAAGGAGAGCAAGAGAAACTGGGGAGGTGGAGAGCAGGGAGAGGGGAGAACGGGGAGAAGGGAGAGGGGGAGACCCACAAGGATGTAGGGGTGGAGGGAGCAGGGAAGGAGAAATAAAGGCAACTTTGAAGGAAGAAGCTCACCCAGACTTACAAAGCAGTCTTTCCCACCATCTTTCCATTGGGTCATTCTGTTTTCAAGGGCAAAGTCTATCTTTGTAAAACAGGGATGGTCTAGTTAGGGAATGGGGGTAGCATTGGAAATACCTGCATGTATGATTGCTTGCCAGCCATAGTGACGTTTATAAAGGGAACGTGTGACTCTGTTGTGCTGCTATAATTACTTGCTTTATTAGGGAAAAAAACCCAATGAGACACTTGTGCATCCTCTGGAGTGTTATCCCTAGGTCAAGTTACCATTAATACAAACCTAATCTAAATATTTTTGACTGTCCAATTAAGATAATTTAATTAGAATTCCACTTCTTCACAGAATCAATGGGGGGAAAGCACATAAAAATAAACTAGTATCTTGGAGTTACGTACAACTTTAAAAGTAGTAATTTTGTTAGAATTAGTCATATCAAAAGGAATACATTTAAGCTTAAGAATACAACTATAAAAACTACAAATTCACCACTGTGTTTGTCTAGACTTGACATTATTGCTGTTTGAGGCTAATTTTGCCACTGAAATTAAAAAAAAAAAAAAAAGAACAAACAAAAAAAACAGGACCAGATAAATCTCTAGAATGCATTAGCCAGCAGGACCTCAAAATAAAAGAAATGGAGGAAGAAGAGTTACAAAGGTGAGAAAAGTTAAGAATTTTATTTCTCCTTCCATTCAATTTATCAGGTAAACACAGTTAACAGTTTGATAGCAGTTTGTTCCTTGGGCATCAAGAAGAGCTTATGGCTTATCTGTGCTGGCACCCTGAGCAGCTCACCTTCTCTGGAGAGACAGTGGACACTTGTTTTCATAAATTAGTTTACCCTAAAGGGAATTTTCTACCTTTTCCATCCTCTGGGCTTTTCCATAGGATGGTTTTTGCTGAATAGTGTCCCTCCATCTTTGTCCTATTAGAAAGATTCAGGGAGGAAGCAATATTAAGGAAAAGACATACTTGATCACATCATTCAAAAATCTGTTCGTTTCAGCCTTCTCTTAGACTTTCTTCTGCCAGTGTAATTCCTCTTAAGCTTCAAATCCTCTTTACACAATGCCAACTAGTTGTTTCTAATATAGTGAATTAAATCTGTAACTGTTTTTCTGCAAAGTAATTAGAGAAAGAGAAATTGAGCCCTCAGAAAGATAAAATATATATAAGTAATTTTAACTAACAGTGATCTAATTAAGAAAAGAAGTGGAGAAGAAAAATCTTCCCGACAGAAAAATCATGAGCTGTTCTCCTCTATGTACAGCCTCATTTCTGATTAACAGTAATAGTCAGTGCTTATTGGGAACACACTATGTGCCTGGCACTGATGTAAGTGCTTCGTCTGAATTAACTAATTTGATCCTTATAGCCTCCCAATGGTGAAGGGTTATTATTCTCATGATATAAATGAGGAAACATATCAGAGGGCTGGGTTACTTGCCCAAGGTCACACTGCTGGCAGAAGGCAGAAGCTGTACCATGCAGTACCACTCCTCTGCTGGGTGTGGGATGAGGATTTGTGGGGACTGACTTGGTGCTCACAGACTTGCCTACTTCATGGTCCCTGATGGACTAGACATGAAGAAAATCCCTCTCTCACGGTGTCCACTCAACCTGGTGGAACTGTGTTCAGGCCACGGCCCTGAGGGCTAATCAATGAGAACAAATGGATGGGTCAGTACAACCTGATGCCATACTGAAAAAAACCATTCAGCAAGATGGAAATTCTGATCCACAGATCCTTGAAGACAGGAAGTGTGTCCAATTTTTTCCTTTCCTTTTGTTTTTTTTAAATCAACTTGAGGGCCAGATGTATCAGGAACGAGTAATCAACAAGTGTTTTAAATATTATTAAAATTAGCTATATACTGGGACTTCCCTGGTGGTGCACTCATTAAGAATCCACCTGCCCAAATGCTACCAGCCATAAAAGGGGAAACTGACAGTAACACAATCGTAGTAGGGGACTTTAACACCCCACTTTTACCAATGGACAGATCAACCAAAATGAAAATAAATAAGGAAACACAAGCTTTAAATGATACATTAAACAAGATGGACTTAATTGATATTCATAGGACGTTCCATCCAAAAACAACAGAATACACTTTCTTCTCAAGTGCTCATGGAACATTCTCCAGGATAGATCATATCGTGGGTCACAAATCAAGCCTTGGTAAATTTAAGAAAATTGAAATCATATCAAGTATCTTTTCCGACCACAATGCTATGAGACTAGATATCAATTACAGGAAGAAAACTGTAACAAAATACAAGCACATGGAGGCTAAACAATACGTTACTAAATAAGCAAGGGATCACTGAATAAATCAAAGAGGAAATCAAAAAATACCTAGAAACAAATGACAATGAAAACATGACAATCCAAAACCTATGGGATGAAGCAAAAGCAGTTCTAAGAAGGAAGTTTAGAGCAATACAGTCCTACCTCAAGAAACAGAAACATCTCAAATAAACAACCTAACCTTACACCTAAAGTAATTAGAGAAAGAAGAACAAAAAACCCCAAAGTTAGCAGAAGCTAAGAAATCCTAAAGATCAGAGTAGAAATAAATGAAAAAGAAATGAAGGAAATGATAGCAAAGATCAAGAAAGCTAAAAGCGGGTTCTTTGAGAAGATAAACAAAATTGATAAACCATTAGCCAGACTCATCAAGAAAAAAAGGGAGAAGATCCAAATCAACAGAATTAGAAGAGAAAAAGGAGAAGGAACAGCTAACATTGCAGAAATACAAAGAATCATGAGAGATTACTACAAGCAACTATATGCCAATAAAATGGACAACCTGGAAGAAATGGACACATTTTTAGAAAAGCACAACTTTCTGAGACTGAACCAAGAAGAAATAGAAAATATAAACAGACCATTCACAAGCACTGAAATTGAAACTCTGATTAAAAATCGTCCAACAAACAAAAGCCCAGGACCAGATGGCTTCAGAGGCGAATTCTATCAAACATTTACAGAAGAGCTAACACCTATCCTCAAACTATTCCAAAATATAGCAGAGGGAGGAGCACTCCCAAACTCATTCTACGAGGCCACCATCACCCTGATAGCAAGACCAGACACAGATGCCACAAAAATATGAAAACTACAGGCCAATATCACTGATGAACATAGATGCAAAATTCCTCAACAAAATACTAGCAAACAGAATCCAACAACACATCAAAAGGATCATACACCAAGATCAAGTGGGGTTTATCCCAGGAATGCAAGGATTCTTCAATATATGCAAATCAATCAATGTGATACACCATGTTAACAAACTGAAGGAGAAAACCATATGATCATCTCAATAGATGCAGAAAAAGCTTTTGACAAAATTCAACACCGATTTATGATAAAAACCCTCCAGAAAGTAGGCATAGAGGGAACTTACCTCAACATAATAAAGGCCATATATGACAACCCCACAATGAAGATCATTCTCAATGGTGAAAAACTGAAAGCATTTCCTCTAAGATCAGGAACCAGCCAAGTTTGTCCACTCTCACCACTGTTATTCAACATAGTTTTGGAAGTTTTACCCACAGCAATCAGAAGAAAAAGAAATAAAAGGAATCCAAATCGGAAAAGAAGAAGTAAAGCTGTCACTGTTTGCAGATGACATGATACTATGCATAGTGAATCCTAAAGATGCTATCAGCAAACTGCTATAGCTCATCAATGAATTTGGTAAAGTAGCAGGATACAAAATGAAAACCCAGAAATCTCTTGCATTCCTATACACTAATGATGAAAAATCTGAAGGAGAAATTAATGAAACGCTCCCATGTACCACTGCAACAAAAGAATAAAATACCTAGGAATAAACCTACCTAAGGAGACAAAAGACCTGTATGCAGATAACTATAAGACACTGATGAAAGAAATTAAAGATAATACAAACAGATGGAGTGATATACCATGCTCTTCGTTTGGAAGAATCAACATTGCAAAAATGACTGTACTACCCAAAGCAAACTACAGCTTCAGTGCACTCCCTATCAAATTACCAATGGCATTTTTCACAGAACTAGAACAAAAAATTTCACTATTTGTATGGAAACACAAAAGACCCCGAATAGCGAAAGCAACCTTGAGAAAGAAAAATGGAGCTGGAGGAATCAGGCTCCCTGACTTCAGACTATTCTACAAAGCTATAGTAATCAAAACAGTATGGTACTGGCACAAGAACAGAAATATAGATCAGTGGAAAAGGATAGAAAGCCCAGAGATAAACCCATGCACCTATGGGCACCTTATCTTTGATAAAGGAGGCAAGAATATACAATGGAGAAAAGAGAGTCTCTTCAATAAGTGGTGCTGGGAAAATTGGACAGCTACATGTAAAAGAATGAAATTAGAACACTTCCTAACACCATACACAAAAATAAACTCAAAATGGATTAAAGACCTAAATGTAAGGCCTGACACTATCAAACTCTTAGAGGAAAACATAGGCAGAACACTCTATGACATAAATCACAGCAAGATCCTGTTTGACCCATGTCCTAGAGAAATGGAAGTGAAAACAAAAATAAACAAATGGGACCTAATGAAACTTAAAACCTTTTTCACAGCAAAGGAAACTATAAACAGGACCAAAAGACAACCCTCAGAATGGGAGAAAATATTTGCAAATGAAGCAACTGACAAAGGATTAATCTCCAAAATTAGCCGAACGACCTAGCACTCCCACCACTGGGCATATACCCTGAGAAAACCATAATTCAAGAAGAGTCATGTACCACAATGTTCATTGCAGTACTATTTACAATAGCCAGGACATGGAAGCAACCTAAGTGTCAGTCAACTGATAAATGGATAAAGAAGATGTGGCACATATATACAATGGAAAATTACTGAGTCATAAAAAGAAACAGAATTATTTGTAGTGAGGTGGATGGACCTAGAGACTGTCATACAGAGTGAAGTAAGTCAGAGGGAGAAAAACAAATATCGTATGCTAACACATATGTATGGAATCCAAAAAAAAAAAACTGGTTTTTAAGAACCTAGGGGCTGGACAGAGACAGAGATGTAGAGAATGGACTTGAGGACACTGGGAGGGGGAAGGGTAAGCTGAGACGAAGTGAGAGAGTGTCATTGACGTATATACACTACCAAATGTAGTGGGAAGCATCCACATAGCACAGGGAGATCAGCTCCGTGCTTTGTGACCACTTAGAGGGGTGGGATAGGGAGGGGATATGGGGATACATGTATATGTATATGTATAGCTGATTCACTTTGTTATACAGCAGCAACTAACGCAACAGTATAAAGCAACTATACTCCAATAAAGATGTTAAAAAAAAAAAAAATCCGCCTGCCAGTGCAGGGGACACAGGTCTGTTCCCTGATCCAGGAAGATCCCACATGCTGCGGAGCAGTTAAGCCTGTGTGCCACAACTACTGAGCCTGCGCTCTAGAGCCTGTGAGCCACAACTACTGAGCCTGAGTGCCACAACCGCTGAAGCCCACATGCCTAGAACCTGTGCTCCTCAACAAGAGAAGCCACCACAATGAGAAGCCCATGCACTGCAATGATGTGTAGCCCCTGCTCACCACAACTAGAGAAAGCCCATGTGCAGGAACAAAGACCCAATGCAGGCAAAAATAAATAAATAAATAAAAATTTAAAGATTACCTATATACTGAAAGCATAAATGAATGAATAAACATGTATCAGATATCGATTTTCACTTACTATGTTGTTAGTTGATTTTTCTTTTTTTTATTTTTAAAAAAATATTTTTCTTATATATTTATTTATATGGCATGTTCTTATTAGTCATCCATTTTATACACATTAGTGTATACATGTCAACCGAAATGTCCCAATTCATCACACCCCCACCCCCAACCACTGCCGCTTTTCCCCCATTAGTGTCCATACGTTTCTTCTCTACATCTGTGTCTCAGTTTCTGCCCGGCCAACCAGTTCATCCGAACCAGTTTTCTAGGTTCCACATATATGCATTAATATATGATATTTGTTTTATTCTTTCTGACTTACTTCACTCTGTATGATAGTCTCTAGATCCATCCACGTCTCTACAAATGGCACAATTTCGTTCATTTTTATGGCTGAGTAATATTCCATTGTGTATATGTACCACATCTTCTTTATCCATTCTTCTGTCGATGGGCATTTATGTTGCTTCCATGACCTGGCTATTGTAAATAGTGCTGCAGTGAACATTGGGGTGCATGTGTCTTTTTGAATTGTTTATGTCTTTTGGGTCTCCATAGAAATTTTAAGATTTTTTGTTCTAGTTCTGTAAAAAATGCCATTGGTAATTTGATAGGGATTACATTAAATCTGTAGATTGCTTTGGGTAGTATAGTCATTTTCACGATATGAATTCGTCCAATCCAAGAACATGGTATATCTCTCCATCTGTTGGTATCATCTTTAATTTCTTTCATCAGTGTCTGATAGTTTTCTGCATACAGGTCTTTTGTCTCCCTAGGTAGGTTTATTCCTAGTTATTTTATTCTTTTTTTGCTGTGGTAAATGGGAGCGTTTCCTTAATTTCTCTTTCAGATTTTTCATCATTAGTGTATAGGAATGCAAGAGATTTCTGGGTGTTCATTTTGTATCCTGCTACTTTACCAAATTCATTGATAAGCTATAGCAGTTTTCTGATAGCATCTTTAGAATTCTCTATGTATAGTATCATGTCATCTGCAGACAGTGACAGCTTTACTTATTCTTTTCCGATTTGGATTCCTTTTATTTCTTTTTCTTCTCTGATTGCCATTCGTAGGACTTCCAAAACTATGTTGAATAATAGTGGTGAGAGTGGATATCCTTGTCTTTTTCCTGATCTTAGAGGAAATGCTTTCAGTTTTTCACCATTGAGAATGATGTTTGCTGTGGGTTTGTCATATATGGCCTTTATTATGTTGAGGTAGGTGCCCTCTATGCCCACTTTCTGGAGAGTTTTTATCATAAATGGGTGTTGAATTTTGTCAAAAGCTTTTACTGCAGCTATTGAGGTGATCTTATGGTTTTTCTCCTTCAATTTGTTAATATGGTGTATCACATTGATTGATTTGCCTATATTGAAGAATCTGTGCATCCCTAGGATAAATCCCCCTTGACCATGGTGTATGATCCTTTGATGTGTTGTTGGATTGTGTTTGCTAGTAGTTTGTTGAAGATTTTTGTATCTGTATTCATCAGCGATACTGGTCTTTAATTTTCTTTCTTTGTAGTATCTCTGTCTGGTTTTGGTATCAGGGTGATGGTGGCCTCATAGAACGATTTTGGGAGTGTTCCTTCCTCTGCAATTTTTTGGAAGAGTCTGAGAAAGATGGGTGTCAGCTCTTCTCTAAATGTTAGGTAGAATTCACCTGTGAAGCCTTCTGGTCCTGGACTTTTGTTTGTTGGAAGATTTTTAATAACAGTTTCAATTTCATGACTTGTGATTGGTCTGTTGATATTTTCTATTTCTTCCTGGTTCAGTCTTGGAAGGTTATACCTTTCTAAGAATTTGTCCATTTCTTCCAGGTTGTCTATTTTATTGACATAGAGTTGCTTGTATTAGTCTCTTAGGATGCTTTGTATTTGTGCGGTGTCTGTTGTAACTTCTCTTTTTTCATTTCTAATTTTATTGATTTGAGTCCTCTCCCCCTTTTTCTTGATGAGTCTGGCTAATGGTTTATCAATTTTGTTTATCTTCTCAAAGACCAGCTTTTAGTTTTATTGATCTTTGTTATTGTTTTCTCTGTTTCTATTTCATTTATTTCTGCTCTGATCTTTATGATTTCTTTCCTTCTGCTAACTTTGTGTTTTGTTTGTTCTTCTTTTCTACTTCCTTTGGATATAAGGTTAGATATTTTATTTACCATGTTTCTTGTTTCTTGAGGTAGGCTTCTATAGCTATAAAGTTCCCTCTTAGAACTTCTCTTGCTTCATCCCATCAGTTTTGGATCGTCATGTTTTTATTGTCATTTGTCTCTAGGTATTTTTTGATTTCCTCTTTGATTTCTTCAGTGATCTCTTGGTTATTTAGTAACGTATTATTTAGCCTCCATGTGTTTCTGTTTTTTCCTTTTTTTTCCCTGTAATTGATTTCTAATCTCATAGCGTTGTGGTCAGAAAATATGCTTGATATGATTTCAATTTTCTTAAATTTACTGAAGCTTGATTTGTGACCCAAGATATGATCTATCTTGGAGAATATTCTGTGCACACTTGTAGAAGAAAGTGTAATCTGCTGTTTTTGGATGGAATATCCTATAAATATCAATTAAATCGCTCTGGTCTATTGTGTCATTTAAAGGTTTTTTTTCCTTTTTAATTTTCTGCTTGGATGATCTGTCCATTGGTGTAAGTGAGGTACTAAAATCCCCCACTCTTATTGTGTTACTGTCAAATTCCTCTTTATACCTGTTAGCAGTTGCCTTATGTATTGAGGTACTCCTATGTTGGGTGCATATATAATTGTTATATATTCTTCTTGGATTATCTTTGTTATTGTTTTCTCTGTTTCTATTTCATTTATTTCTGCTCTGATCTTTATGATTTCTTTCCTTCTGCTAACTTTGTGTTTTGTTTGTTCTTCTTTTCTACTTCCTTTGGATATAAGGTTAGATATTTTATTTACCATGTTTCTTGTTTCTTGAGGTAGGCTTCTATAGCTATAAAGTTCCCTCTTAGAACTTCTCTTGCTTCATCCCATCAGTTTTGGATCGTCATGTTTTTATTGTCATTTGTCTCTAGGTATTTTTTGATTTCCTCTTTGATTTCTTCAGTGATCTCTTGGTTATTTAGTAACGTATTATTTAGCCTCCATGTGTTTCTGTTTTTTCCTTTTTTTTCCCTGTAATTGATTTCTAATCTCATAGCGTTGTGGTCAGAAAATATGCTTGATATGATTTCAATTTTCTTAAATTTACTGAAGCTTGATTTGTGACCCAAGATATGATCTATCTTGGAGAATATTCTGTGCACACTTGTAGAAGAAAGTGTAATCTGCTGTTTTTGGATGGAATATCCTATAAATATCAATTAAATCGCTCTGGTCTATTGTGTCATTTAAAGGTTTTTTTTCCTTTTTAATTTTCTGCTTGGATGATCTGTCCATTGGTGTAAGTGAGGTACTAAAATCCCCCACTCTTATTGTGTTACTGTCAAATTCCTCTTTATACCTGTTAGCAGTTGCCTTATGTATTGAGGTACTCCTATGTTGGGTGCATATATAATTGTTATATATTCTTCTTGGATTGATCCCTTAATCATTACGTAGTGTCCTTCCTTGTCTCTTGTAACATTCTTTATTTTAAAGTCTATTTATCTGATACGAGTATTGCTACTCAAGCTTTCTTTTGATTTCCATTTGCATGGAATATCTTTTTCCATCCCCTCACTTTCAGTCTGAATGTGTCCCTAGGTCGTAAGTGGGTCTCTTGTAGACAGCATATATATGGGTCTTGTTTTTGTATCCATTCAGCAAGCCTGTATCTTTTGGTTGGAGCATTTAATCCATTCATGTTCAAGGTAATTATCGATATGTATGTTCCTATGACCATTTTCTTAATTGTTTTGGGTTTGTTTCTGTAGGTCCTTTTCTTCTCTTTTGTTTCCCACTTAGAGAAGTTCCTTTAGCATTTGGTGTAGAGCTGGTTTGGTGGTGCTGAATTCTCTTTGCTTTTGCTTGTCTATGAAGCTTTTGATTTCTCCATCGAATCTGAATGAGATCCTTGCTGGCTAATATTGGTTGTAGGTTCTTCCCTTTCATCACTTAAAGTATATCATGCCATTCCCTTCGCTCTTGTAGAGTTTCTGCTGAGAAATCAGCTGTTAACCTTATGGCAGTTCCCTTGTATGTTATTTTTTGTTCTTCCCTTGCTGCTTTCAGTAATTTTTCTTTGTCTTTATTTGTTGCCAATTTTATTACTATGTGTCTCGGCATGTTTCTCCTTGGGTTTATCCTGTATGGGACTCTGCGCTTCCTGGACTTGGTTGGCTATTTCCTTTCCCATGTTATGGAAGTTTTCAACTATAATCTCTTCAAATATTTTTTTGGGTCCTTTCTCTCTCTTCTCCTTTTGGGACCCCTATAATGCAAATGTTTTTCCATTTAATGTGTCCCAGAGGTCTCTTGGGTTGTCTTCATTTCTTTTCATTCTTTTTTCTTTATTGTGTTCTGCAGCTGTGAATTCCACCATTCTGTCTTCCAGGTCACATATCCGTTCTTCTGCCTCAGTTATTCTGCTATTGATTCCTTCTAGTGTAGTTTTCATTTCAGTTATTGTATTGTTCATCTCTGTTTGTTTGTTCTTTAATTCTTCCCGGTCTTTGTTAAACATTTCTTGCATCTTCTCGATCTTTGCCTCCAATATTTTTCCGAGGTTTTGGATCATCTTCACTATCATTATTCTGAATTCTTTTTCTGGAAGGTTGCCTATCTCTACTTCATTTAGTTGTTTTTCTGGGGTTTTATCTTGTTCCTTCATCTGGTACATAGCCCTCTGCCTTTTCATCTTGTCTATCTTTCTGTGAATGTGGTTTTTGTTCCACAGGCTGCAGGATTGTAGTTCTTCTTCTGCTGTCTGCCCTCTAGTGGATGATGCTATCTAAGAGGCTTCTGCAAGTTGCCTGTTCGGAGGGGCTGGTGGTGGGTCGAGCTGGCTGTTGCTCTCTCATTGACTTTTCGATAGTCTAGGATTTTTTAAAAATGTTGCTATTAATTGTAATGTGAGTTGTTTTTTTTAAAGTTTTTGGCTGTGCTGTGCAGCATGTGGGATCTTAGTTCCTTGACCAAAGATCTAACCTGTGCCCCCTGCAGTGGAAGCATCGAGTCTTAACCACTGGACCCCCAGGGAAGTCCCGTAATATGAGTTTCATACAAAGAGGATAAAGAATAACTGAAGACATACAAATACAACTCTTTTAAAATATCCATATCAAGTAAGAAGTTTTTCTGTGTATATATTATACTAACACTGATGGTACTTATTATAATTAGAATTATTTGTTAAAACTATAAATTTTTATTTTAATTGGTTCCAATTTTATAACTAGAGAAATTTTCAAGTATTTGAGTGTTCAGTATTGACTAGCTACTTAATTTGGCTTACTTTCCTTGTAATTACAAAGTCAATACTTTCTTTTATCACATTTTTCTTTACTTTTTCATTAATTTAAACAGGTGTCATAGTTTCCACACAGATTCTTTTATTGTCCTATACATCTTCTGAAAAGTTATGATTTATTTTATAGCGCATCACCAGTTTTATTTCAGAAACTCTAAAGTAGTTGTAGGCTTATATATTGGAATGATAGAATTAATTCAGTGAATTGTTTTATATTATATGTCTCTGGAAAACATGTCATCAAAGGTTTTTGCATATTTTAAAACTGTGCCACATATATAGTGGAAATATATCTCAGCTCCTGTCTGCTATTACTGAACATGATATGATGCTTATTTAACTGCTTAGAAAACTTTGGACAGTGCTAACAAAAGTGGAATCTTTTGAGCGTGAGAAAAATAGCCTCTGATTTGCTTTCCTTACCGTAATCATCGCTTCTGAGTTTAGTCATTACCCAAATATTACACACCTTTTATTAGATCTTAGATTTCTTCATCCCATTATTGATCTGAAATGTCTCCAGCTCTCGCGGGTAAGGGAAGAACATGCCCATGTGTTGCGTCAGGTAATTCCTATTATTGAAAAGCTGTGTTCAATCTAAAATGACCTTTTCTTGTGTTTATTGTCGGGCTAGCTTTACAGCCCACATTAAATTGAAGCTTTTGTGCTAGGACTGAGAAGCGTGTGTTGTGTGGGGAATGGTGCTCTCAGTGTTTGCTCATGACGACCCACTATCCAGACAGCTGGTAGTGTGATCTGGGTGTTTGGCTAGGTGTTCATTGTTAAGTCAGCAGTGGAGGAAGGCCATTATGTATTCATTTGCACCGTAAAGGAAGATGCACAAGTGATTACTAAGAAAAAGTTCATATGTAAAGAGGAACTCTTTGCGTTCATAATCAGAGCTCACAGCATTGTTAGTACTTTTGAAGATGTTAAACAAGAGTTTTTCAGGGGTGAGAGGAGCCAGCATGAACATTTGGACTTTTCCCAAAAATATATTTCATAATATTCAGCATTTTGTTTTAGTTTTTCAGTGATCCTTTGTGATTGTACGTGTTTGTGATGACAAATTCATACTGTCTGTGGGATTTGGGCAAGACTTTGAAAAAGGACTGAAGATTATGTTAAGCTGTGTTCAGGATTTTCTGGGAGGCCCGTGTCACATCACTCCAAGAAAATGCCCAAATAGTAAGAGATTAACTCCCTTAATTGTGTCGTATTTCCCCCATGTTGCTCTTTTTTAACCATCTATTGTTCATTCACTTACCTTTTCAAATCTTTATATGCATTTAGAAGTTGAATTTTAAAACCTCTTTATTTAAGATAATAATAATAAATAATAATTTTAAAATTCCCCTATGATTAGGAAATGAACCTCTAAAATTCTACCACTAATTTCATGCTTGTCAGACTTACTCTGGTTTAAGTTACATGCACTTTTTTTTTTCTCCAAAACCAAAGAACACATTTGAAAAGTATGGATTATGTGATGAGAATGCCAGGTTTTACTAAGCGCAGTGGCTTCTAGTCACTGGAAATAGTACAACGACCCACACAGTGAGGGTGGTGACCTAATAGTGGCCCCATTTAACTGTATTCTATGTGTAAATGAAGACCTTCTTTATACCCGCAAACATCGGTTGTATACATTCAAGTTCAGCCTGCCCAGAGGTGTTAAGCAGCTACACTGAATTTTTTCTTTCCACTTTCTCATCCTTCTCTTCCATTCTCTTGTCATCTGAGTCTCATAAACCCCAGAACACTACCGTGGGAAACAGGGCAGACTTCATGGGTGTTTGACTTGTAGAATTGCACATGACCCCACACTCAAAAGGGCCCCACGCTTGATTGAATGCTCTGCTGTCACCATCTTGAAATTCTTGGTAACGCTTGAAAAAGGGGTCCTGCATTTGCATTTTGCACTGAGCCCCGCAAATTATGCAGCCTTTCCTGGGAGGAAAGGTATGAGGAACCGAGAAGCCCCTGAGTCCTTAGAGTCTCTCACTCCATCATTGTGAGTTTCATTTTGGAGTAGCTTAGTCACTGGCCTCTAGTGAGCAGTTTCCAAAAATATGCCAGTGAATATGTGAGAAGCACTCACTGAAAATTGCAGGTTTCTCAGCCCAGACAAATGATCAGAAGTCTCCGGGGATGGGGCCCTGGAATCTGCATTTTCATAGCCTTCCTGTGATTCTCAGTTCACTAAGGGGCTGACAGTCTCTTGTAAATCACACCTCTGATTCAACACACATCTTTCTGTTACTCCATATTGACTGATTCGAGACTAAAGGAGAGGAAACAAAAGAAGATAAATTCTATTACCTTCAGTACACTTTATGTTGCATTGGCAGGGCATAAAAATACTGGTTTGTTCTAAAGAAAGAACTCTCTCTGTTTGATTTGGTGGAGGATGGTGATATGTTCATTTGGGGTTAGGCTACTTTAAACTACTTTTTAGGCAGTTTTTATTTTAATCTATTTCTGCCACCACTGTTAGAGAATAGAATGTTTGGAGTAAGCGATTATGGGTGATCAAGCAGCTGTTTCAACCAAACTTTGCCCGTCAGTGACTTTGCAAAGATCCGTTACAATAAGATCGTTGTATTAAAGTCAGTTGACCTAGCCATCAATCATTGTTTGGAATAGAACTTTGGCAGACACTGGAGTTTAGCGGTTAAGAGTCTGCGTTTTGGAAGCAGACAGGCTCCATTTGAATTCAAACCCATCACTTAACAGTGAGACCTTGAGCAATTCTTTAATTCTCCCCCCAAGTCTTAGTTGCTTTTTTAATTGATTAATAAGGATATTAATATACCCTATAGAGTTGTCATGAGGATTAAAGAAGATAATCCAAGTAAAATCCTAGTACACCGTGCCTGGCACATAGTATGAGTTTAATAATATCACTATGTACCATAGTATGAGTTTAATAATATTACTATTATCAACTATTATAATAGTTGATCCTTGAACAACACTGGTTTGAACTATGCAGGTCTACTTGTACATGGATTTTTTTCAATAAAAACATACTGCAGGGCTTCCCTGGTGGTGCAGTGGTTGGGAGTCTGCTTGCTGATGCAGGGGACACGGGTTTGTGCCCCGGTCCGGGAAGATCCCACATGCCGCGGAGCAGCTGGGCCCGTGAGCCATGGCCACTGAGCCTGCGCGTCCGGAGCCTGTGCTCCACAACGGGAGAGGCCGCAACAGTGAGAGGCCCGCGTACCGCAAAAACAAACAAAAAACATACTGCAGACTCTGGGGAGGAGAAATCATGAATATGGAGGACTGACGGCATGAGGGTTGGCGCCCCTAACCGCTACATTGTTCAAGGGTCAACTGTATTACTTTTTGAACTGTCAAGCAAAACTTAGAAATTAAGATCCATGAGAGCTAAATGTAAGGCCAGACACTGTAAAACTCTTAGAGGAAAACATAGGCAGAACACTCTATGACATAAATCACAGCAAGATCTTTCTTGACCCACCTCCTAGGGTAATGAAAATAAAAACAAAAATAAACAAATGGGACCTAATGAAACTTAAAAGCTTTTGCACAGCGAAGGAAACCATAAACAAGACGAAAAGACAGCCCTCAGAATGGGAGAAAATATTTGCAAATGAAGCAGCTGACAAGGGATTAATCTCCAAAATATACAAACAGCTCATGCAGCTCAATATCAAAAAATCAAACAACACAATCAAAAAACGGGCAGAAGACCTAAATAGACTTTTCTCCAAAGAAGACATACAGATGGCCAAGAGGTGCATGAAAAGATGTTCAACATCACTAATCATTAGAGAAATGCAAATCAAAACCATGAGGTGCCACCTCACACCAGTCAGAATGGCCATCATCAAGAAATCTACAAACAATAAATGCTGAAGAAGGTATAGAGAAAAGGGGACCCTCTTACACTGTTGGTGGGAATGTAAATTGATACAGCCACTATGGAGAACAGTATGGAGGTTCCTTAAAAAACTAAAAATAGAACTACCATATGACCCAGCAATCCCACTACTACTGGGCATATACCTAGAGAAAACCATAATTCCAAAAGACACATGCACCCAATGTTCATTGCAGCACTCTTTACAATAGCCAGGTCATGGAAGCAACCTAAATGCCCATCAACAGAGACGTGGATAGAGAAGATCTGGTACATATATACAATGGAATATTAGCCATAAAAAGAACACAGTTGTGCCATTTGCGGAGACATGGATGGACCTAGAGACTCATACAGAGTGAAGTAAGTCAGAAAGAGAAAAACAAATATCGTATCTTAACGCATATGTATGGAACCTAGCAAAATGGTACAGATGAACCTATTTGCAGAGCAGAAATAGGGACGCAGACGTTGAGAGCAAACGTATGGACACCAAGCAGGGACGGGGTGGGATGGATTGGGAGATTGGGGTTGACGTATGTAACTACTATGTATGAAGTAGACAGCTGGTGAGGGCCTGATATATAGTACGGGGGAAAAGAAAAAGTACAGTCTGTGTGTAGGACATAAACTAAGGTAACCTTAAAAATGCATTCCAATATATGTTAGGTGCAGACAATTACTGTTTGATTCCGCTTATACCAGGTACCTAGAACAGTCAAATTCATAGAGTCAGAAAGTACACTGGTAGATGCCAGGGGCCAGGGGGTGGGATTCAGGTGGGGAGGAGAAATGGGGGTTAGTGTTGAATGGGGACAGAGTTTCAGTTTAGGAAGGTGGAAAATTGGTGGATGGATGATGGTGAGAACTGCACAACAATATGAGTGTACTTAGTGCCACTGAACTGTACAGTTAAATATGGTTAAAATAGTATGTTTTATATTATGTGACTTGCCACAATAAAGAAAAGACATTAAAAGAAAAAGAAATTAAGATCCATGAAAACGTAGGCACTGAAGCCAAATTGAAATCCTATAATCAAATACATTTCAGGTATAATAGATGATTCTATATTTTGCCATAGTGATGCACATGATAAACTCATTAATTCAACCTTACAACAGAGATATCAACTTCAAATTAGCAGGCAGGCATGCATGCAAGCATGAAGGTACAGGTGGTTATATATAGGAAAGAGAGGAATACAACGTCAAAATGGATTTGGCACATTTGTTTTAACAAGTGTGACAATTAATTTTATGTGCCAACTTGGCTTGGCTTTGGTGCAGGCTTGCTTGGTTAAATACCTGTCTAGGTGTTGATGTGAAGGTATTTTTTAGATGGGATTAACATTTAATCAGTAGACTTTGAGTAAAGCAGGTTACCCTCCATAATGTGAATGGGCCTTATGCAATCAGCAATCAGTTGAAGTCCTTACGAGAAAAGACTGCAGTCCCCTGAGAAAGACGTTTCCCCGCAGACTGCTTTTGGACTCAAGATTGCAACATACACTCTTCTCTGGTCTCCTGCCTGCCAGCCTGTCCTACAGATTCCGGAGTTGCCAGTCTTTATAATAGCATGAGCTTATTCCTTAAAATAAATTTCAAAATCTCAATCTCTCTCTTTCTCTGTCTGTCTCTCTACATATATATAAAACAGTTGGTTCTATTGCTCTGGAGGACCCTAATAAAAGTGTAATTAATTTTTACATTTTTATTATCATACAGTATCAGTGAGACACAAATATCCAACTGAGTGTTTGTCTCACAAAGTATTTTGGAAGGGAATTATTTTAAGGAAGGGCTTGGGTACTGAATCTTTTCTTTGACATCAGATGAAGCCACTTCCCTGTAACGGAAATTAAAAGAGTTGTAGATCAACAAAGAATATGTCCAGCCATTACCCATGTTTGAAATCAGGACTCTTATCACTGTTTAGTGCTTACCTGTATGCATTGCTCTGCCCTCCATGCTGTGCTGAAGAAGCTGTGAATTTCACAACTGCTCCTGGGCAAGCAATATTGATACAGAATTTTGTTTTTCCATAAAATGGCTCAGCTGGGGTAATTATTTATGTGAACAGGCTGATGTCTTGAGCTTAGTGCCTTTGGATTTCTGCGAGACCAGAGATGGGCATGACTGACAGATAGCTGAAACTCTGTCACCTGGGTAAAACCCTGCTGGTAATGAAGCATTCATACTCAGACCTCACCTTTCTGGACCTGCCAGGCTGCATTTGCTGGCAGCAACTCTGAAAGCTTTCCATGGGAAAATGATGTTTCAAAGGTGCCAATTATAGCACATACGTATTTCACCTTGAGAATTTCAATTGGCAAAGATAATATTGTGGGTTGCCCTTAGAGTTTTGATGGGAGGTTCATTTGTACTTAGAGATCTGATCGAAATGCGGTTATTAACAGAGGCTTTGGAAAACAGTGCACAAAAAGCAATAGGGGATTGTTTTTTAAAGCATGTCCTAAAGGACCATTTACCAGCAAGCTCTCAGCTAATGTTTAAACAATCATGGTGTGCACATAAGCATGTTCTCCTAGAAACCAACTGGATTGTGCCTCCCCGATGGAACATTGTATGTAAATATAAATTAGCTTGTTCTAACCCATGGTGCTGGACACCTAGAGGTGGTTTCTTTCCTTTTGCACAACATAGGAGTGGATGGGAAGGAACACGGAAATTCCTCTCATCTCAGGCTTGTCTAGCTACTCCTTACCGCCTTTCTCCTCCTGCTTCTTCCTAGGGCAGCTCTTACGCAAAATGATAAAGGAGGAAACTAACACGGGTAATAAAATTAATGCTTATAGAATGTTTATTGTGGACCGAATGCTTTACATGTGTTATTTTCTTTAGTCCTCACAAAAATCCTGTAAAGTGTGGATTGATGAGGAAGCATTTTTATATCTATCTTCTCTGGAAGGCACTGAGGTTCTGAGATGTCAAATAATCAGTCCAAGGTTATCTAGATAGGTAAAGTCCCAGTATCTGTCTCTTTCCATTTATTTACATATATGTTTTCTTCTCCTGCAAGGACAAGTAAGTCTGTCTCTCCCTCTCTCTGTTTCTCTGTCCCTCCCTCTCTCTGTCTATCTTTCACACACACACACAGACACACACACACACACACGCATGCACGCTCTGCCCCTTCTGTTCTTCCAGACTTCTGTTGTACTGGGTGAAAACATCTGATAAACTCATTCTATTCAATTGGTAGACTTAATATACTGTGCCTTCCCTAAGCATTTTAATATAGTAGGTCAGAAAGAGGATGACGCTTAGTAGAAAGGATTGCTTTGTAAATGGATGTTCAGAATCTGTAGAGAATGTGGCTTTGGGCTGGCGGCTTTCTTTGAATGCCTCAGATAATCCCACTTAGGAACCCCACTACATCTGGCTGGGCTCCCCTGTGGTTCACCTGTGGTTCCTCTCCCAGACGCAGCCGGCTTTCTCCTTAGCGTCTCTTTACTGCCTCTCAGACTTAACATCTTACATACTTTACAACATCCCACCAGCTAAACAAGTACTTTTGTTTGTTTGCTTGTTTGTTTTTTTGCGTTACGGGGGCCTCTCACTGTTGTGGCCTCTCCCATTGCGGAGCACAGGCTCCGGACACGCAGGCTCAGTGGCCATGGCTCACGGCCCCAGCCGCTGTGCGGCATGTGGGATCTTCCCAGACCGGGGCACGAACCCGTGTCCCCTGCATCGGCAGGCAGACTCTCAACCACTGCGCCACCAGGGAATCCCAAACAAGTACTTTTTTGAAGGCACTTATAGTATAGGAATCAAAATGTTGGTTCAATTCCTTGTGTAATTATACTCGATTTCTGAAAAGCATTTCTGATTTTAAAATAACCCTAAACTTCACATCCTTCTCATTGTCAAAGGCTTCTTCCTTCACCAGGGGTCTTTATTTGCAGGCCTGAATACATTGGACACTGAACTGGATTTAAGCTCCCTTTTTAACGTTTCCTTAAGCAGTTTGACACAAGTTTTAGATGAACCGAATCAGATATCCACCTGCCATAGCAGATAGGATGATAAGCACCCTCTTCCGTATGGATGACCCCATTCTACCATCACAGCCCAGGAGTGGCCGTAACGAGCAACAGAACCCTTTGCATAGTTATTTTCAGAAATGACAGCTCAGTGGCAATTATGGGAGAACCAAGATCTTTGTTTTTGGCAGGAGCCCTTAGCATTCAGAGGGAGAGTGATAAGCAGCCCAGCAGGGCAAGGCATTTCATTATCTGGGGGTAACACTGGCAGCTAAGTCACTGCAGCAGGTTCATTTAGATGCTGCCTCCATCAAAATTAAGCTTTCTCAAGGCCCACGGCAAGGCTCCCTGGGGCAGAGGTAGGTAAGTGGTACATCAGATCCTCACGTTCTTCAGTGGCCTTGTCACATCTTCCCTGGGGACACGATGCAGCATCCCAGAGCATCAAGAATCCAAAGCCGCCTCCCTACCTGTCATCTCCCTGCGCCTCCACACGATAGAGGTGGCCCTCTAGCACCTGATCTTCAGAGCAAAGCGTCAGCTCTGACTCCCGCTTGTCAGAGACTCAAACCACCTGAGCTCTTTTCCTACAGCAATGCACAGTAGCTGCTGGCTGTGCTCTGCATCTCAATTCGGAAATGTCTGTTCCCATCAAATCCTAGCAGAGAGCAGCAGCTCCTGGGATCTGCCGAACATCAGCGCCTCAGGAATTTCTCGGTTTCATCGAGTCTGACCACTAGAAGGTTACATACTTGGAATGTGTAACTCCAGCTTCCCACAGCCATGTCTTCATAGAGCTGCGAATTTAACATGATGCCCTTGGCTTTGGTCTGGGGTCGATCTGAGAAAGGAGCACATGAAGAATTCTACTGCATTTCCCAGAGCTGGTCTAACTAACGCTGGTCAGTGCCCCAGAGAAATCAGGAGAAAATCCTCCGAAGAGTTAGGTCATCATTGCATAGAGTTTTTCTTCTGATGAAAGGGGATGCTTCTGTTCGTATGATATTAACAGCTCTTTAACGCATCATGTTTCCTTTTTGCCTAAGCTGCCAAGAGCCCCCAGGGATAAATTGCTGTCTCAGTTGCAGAGGCTTTCTTTACTTAAGCTTGGGATATAATTGTCCCACTCTCTATCCCCTTTCAGCGCTCGGCATTTTCCTTGACATGGAGCTACACGTTATCATGTTTCTCTCACCACCATACCCCTAAATAGCTATTTGTTACCCTTATTTTATAGATGAGGAAAATAAGGAAGTGGGGGATGAAGTGACTTGCCCCAGTCAAAAAGTCCCTTTGGGAATTTTGTTGGTTATAAGCAGTAAACAAGGGAGTGGAAAAAAGGCAGTGAGTAGTCACAGTACAGGCCCTGAGTCTAAGTAACAGCTCCTGTGGTGGTGGTAGTTAGGTGACACTGGCAGCCACTCATTCTGTTAACACGGCACTTGCTCAGCAAACCAGACGCTCTCATGTCAGGAAAGCCATTATGGTGGACCTTCCAGTATGAAGGCTAAGAAAAATGTTTACAATAAAAACTTAACATAGAATTCAAGCATCCGCGTTAAGAGATAGAGATCTTGTATACACATGTTTCGCCCTATTATTAGGCAACACAATTTAGAGGACAACTAATTGTAATTTAAGTAATTTGTTTAATACAGTACCTAAAATTTCTGTCAGATAAACATTTCCTGAGAAGATCAAAATATATGGTTATTTTACTTTTTCCCATTTGGATCTCTTTCAATTTCTGCAGTTTATTAGCTTGGTTCAGTGTCTTTGAGCATTAGTCAACATTTACAATGTAGGTTTTTATGATTCTGGGAGAAGCAATTGCTTCCAAGGGAGAAAACATTCTGTAAATTACATGTAAATGTTTTCACTTGGATGAGTTCTTTTGCATCTGTGCAGAGGATCATTTTAATTTACACAAGAATGAAGGTTTTCCGTGATTGAATGTAGTATGCATGCTTGTGTATCTAATTTCCACTTCATTTATACAGGAGTCTAGCAGACACAAGGGGCATTTTGTTATAATATAAGTGCTACTTAAAAATAAAATAAAATTATAATAAAAAGCCAAGGATTAGTGTGCCATTTCTAATTTATTTCAGAGCTGTCCCTGAGAGTGGGTTGGAGCAGACCTGAGTCATGTAATTTGGCATTATGATGCTTTAAAGATACAGGCCATAAAGACTTCATCACAGGAACAAAACAGATGAGAAGCTCAGAAATGTGATTGACAAAAAGCATCAAACCATCTCCCCTTGCCTCACAGTTACACATTTCGGAGTACAGGGGATTCTTCCTACGTAGAAACTGTGCTACAAATCACTCCTCTGGCTTTTTTTCTTAATCTCTGAGATTATATAACCTTTTGTAAAAAATTGAGTAATTGAAAATCCAAATGATTATGAATGTATCAGTTAATTCGGCTTCTTCTCTTTGTGCTGTTAAAACATTTCAGAAATAACAGCTTCTCGTCTGTTTATTGGCAGTGAAAAGGATGTGACATTTTGACATGAGTCAGTTTCTGGGGTGAAGACAAAGGTGCAGGTTTTGATGTCCTAATTTTATTGCTGCATCACTGCAAATGTAATAATAAAGGCCACTGAAATGTGGAAATGGGTGTGGATATTTGCCTTTTCCCATTTCAGACCCATAGGACTTCTTTCCTGTTTATCTTATTAAATCTGCATTATTAAATGCCCTAAATTAATGCAAGGTTATTGCTTAAGAGTTCAAATGCATACATACCAGCCAGTTCTAAGTTTTTTTTGTGTGGTATGCGGGCCTCTCACTGTTGTGGCCTCTCCTGTTGCGGAGCACAGGCTCCGGACGCGCAGGCTCCGGATGCACAGGCTCAGCGGCCATGGCTCACGGGCCCAGCTGCTCCGCGGCATGTGGGATCTTCCCGGACCGGGGCACGAACCCGTGTCCCCTGCATCGGCAGGCGGACTCTCAACTACTGCGCCACCAGGGAAGCCCCTAAGTTTTTTTGTCTCAGAGCTGCTCCTCCTTTATGACTCCTTTGTTTGTTAGATACAAGTAAATTTTTAGCATTGTTTTTCTACATTCATTTTTTTCCCCAGTCATTTCTTCCCTTTGGCCATCTTGGGAAATAAAGTGGTGGAATTTCCCCTGATTTACAGCAAAGAGAAAAGATGGTCTGGAGGAGTACGGGCACCATGCCCAAGATTAGTGTTGGCAGAGAGAGCTGATAGCTTACCGTCTCCAGGGACGGCCAGCACATTTAAGCAGGTGTGGTCCCAGGTGGAGTAGAAACCAGTGACCATGTGATATGTTTTTCTTACATCCAGCAAGATGCCTCCTTCTGACTTGCTTTGCTGTGGAACAGGTAGAGAGCAAAGGCTAGCCTCAGGTGGACTTCCCAGCACACCTGCAGTTGCAGTATCTTTGGAAAGGGCTTGTGATTTAAAGTTTTGAAATCCAGGTGCCCCAATCTCTAACCTTCCAGTTAGTTACTTGCCTGTAGGGTCATAATATCTCCCATAATTAATAAAATCCGTTTATCACAAACAGTTTTAAACTAATTTCAAACTCCCTAAAGCTCAGGTAATTAATTGCTGAATGTGCATATGGGGTGTTGCTATGAAGTCATTCACTCTGAAATAGAAGTAAAGTGTATTAGATAAATAAAAAAAACTTTCAACCTCCTGTTTTCTTCATAATATAGTTGGCTTTTGTTGGCCCTCCTTATCTCCATTTAATTGTTTTATATTAGATGTGCTAATTATACAAACATTAATGTAATGTTTGATCTAATTCCATTTAATTCTTCAATATTCAGGGTTATCTGCCATATATTGAATTGAACAACACCTAAATATGACTCTGTGACGTAACTGCCACAATATTTGCACCACTGGGGAGTTGTCATCTTGGGAAGAAATAGAAATCTTAAACAATTTATTCACCATAGCTTTAGTTAATAACAGAATAGGAGCTACTTCTATCTTGGTGCTGCTACTAATTTTGCTTTCAAACCAGGATCCAGTCTTTAAGACTTAGAAAACTTTAAATAACCTTTTTAAAAAAAGCTTTAGGAGTCATGTATTGAACCGATTAACTCCATAAGTCTGCATATCAATATATTCCTTCCTAAAAGTCCTCTGCACTGCCAAGATTACCTTTGTCTCTCAAGTGGATTGTAAGGCATCCTATAGGATTGTAAGGCATCCTATCTATTGTTATATAAACCTGGTAAATCTGAAGTAAATTCAGATACACGTTCAAAGTTTTACAGCCTTCACTTAGTAGCAAATTTCATCATCTAAATTTGACCCAACCCTTTTTTCTAAAATAATAAGATAAGGCTGGATCAAGATAGCAGCTGCAACAAAATATTTTGCTTTTTCTTTTACCCCAAGCTTCTTGAAATAACAAAATAAAATTTGTATGAATTAAACTTTCTGGTAAACAAGAAAAGTACAACATGAGGGAACCAGAAATTCTGAGGAACTATGAAAATTTTAAAAAGCAACAGGATCAGATCCACGGGGAAAGGAGATTGTAAAAAAGCAAAGCAAAACAAGTCAACACTGCTCAGATTAGATATGAGAGATGACTACCACTGGGGCATTAATTTTACAGGGACACTCGAAGCTCAAGAACAATGAACACAAGTAGCGGTGAAGCACCTTTGAGCCATGCTCATGGTGATTGTACCGCTACTGTATTGGGGCTGCCTGGCCAGTGAGCCCTTTTTCATCCTTGTTTTTTTTGTTGCACTGTGGGCAGCAAAAAAGCTTAGATGCTTTCATGGGAAAATTCTACTGTACGTTTAAAGAACATATACTTCCTACATTACATACATAATTCCAGAGAAGAGAAACTATTAGGAAGCTTTCCAATTCATTCTTTAATGCTAGCATGACAGAATAAAGTGCCATAAAATAAAAATAAAGCTGTAGTTCAAGCTCATTTTTGAATTTAGATATAATCATCCTAAATAAAATACTAGGAAATCAAATCCACCAATGTATTAAAAAGGGTATTTCTCAGGAACACAGGGATGAGTCACCATTGATTACTCACTATGTTATAATGTATTGGAAATAGTATCACCACCTTAACAGATTTTAAAACTTCAATCCATATGTTCATCACTGTGGCTGCCAAAATTGCATTTGATGTAATTCAAATTCTGAGCAAAGCAATGAAATGAGAAAGAGTCACACAACCACCCGCCCAAACCCAAACTATCCCTCCAAGCACACTCAGAAAAGAAGAAAAAAAAAAACTTTATACTGTAAAGTGCATCTAATCAAAAGCAAAGGCAAATTTTGAAGAATTTTCCATCAAAGTTACTAAGAAAGGAATGCCTGTGTGGTTCACAGCCTCCAGTGTGACCTTCCCCCTCCTGGTGTTCATACCTTTGTGTAATTCCCCTCCCTTAGAGTGTGGGCAGGACCTGAGACTCGCTTCTAATCAACAGGATATGGCATAGTGGACAATGTCACTCCATGATTTTGTAATGTTACATGGCAGAGTGGTGAGATGTCATGCTTGGATTACGTTATGTTATATAAAGCTCCGTCTTGCTAGCAGATTCATTCTCTTTCCCTCTTCAACTGCACTTGAAGAAGCAAGCTGCCACTCTGTAAACTGCCTACGGAAAGGACCACATGACAGGGAACTGTGGGTTGCATCTAGGAGCTGAGGAAGCCTCTAGCCAATAGTCAGCAAAAAATTCTAAAGCTCTCAGCCCTCTAGCTACAAGGAAATAAATTCTACCAACAACTTGAGTGAGCTTGGAAGTAGATTCTTCTCCAGCTGAGTCACCAGATGAGAATGCATACATAACGATAAGCAGTATCTGAGTTTCAGTTTTTCTGCATCCTCACCAGCACTAGATATGATTGGTCATTTTAATTGTAACCATTCTGTTATGCAAGCAGTAATACCTCATTGTGATTTTAATTTGTATATCCCTAATGACTAATGATGTTGACCATTTTTCACGTACTTATTATCCATCCATAGGTTTTCACTGGTGATGTGTCTGTTCAAACTCTTTTGCCCATTTTATGTGATACTGTTTTCTTATTACCAACTTTTGAGAGCTTTTATATACTTATAATTAAGTTCTTTATCCAATATGTGTCTTGCAAATGTTATTCCTGTCTGTGGGTTGTCTTTTCATTATCTTACTCAGGTATTTCAAAGAACGGAAGTTCTTAATTTTGGTGAAGTTCAATTTATAATTTTGTTTCTCTTATGGATATGCTTTTGGCATTGTATCTAGAAAATCTTTGCCTTAACCAAAGTCACATAGATTTTCTCCAGTAATCTTCATTCATTTGTGTAGATCCCAGTTTCATTTTTCTTTCTGCTTGAAGAGCTTAAAATGTTTGGTATTGCAGAACTGTTGGTGATGAGTTCTTTCCATTTGTGTATATCTAGAAACATTTTCATTGAACCTTAATTTCAAAAGATATTTTCATCAAATAAAGAATTCTAGGCTGATGGTATTATTCTTTCAATACTTTTTAAATTGATGCCACACTGTCTCTTAGCTTGCATTGTTTCTGATGAGAAATCTGCTGTCATCCTTATCTTTGTTTCTCAGTATGTAATATGTTTTTTCTCTGCTTTTAAGATTTTCTTCTTATCACTGCTTTTAAGCAATTTAGTTATGATGTGCCTTAGTGTAGTTTTCATATTTCTTGTGCATGTGGTTTTTTCCTTGGATCTGTGGTCTCTGCAACTGTAAATGTTTTCATCAAATTTGAAAGGTTTTGGCCATTTTTTTCAGATTTGTTTTGGTTCCTTCAACCTCTCTTCTCCTCTGTGTATGCCAGTTACGTGTATATTTACTCACTTGAAGTTGTCCTCAATTCACTGATGCTGTATTTTTTTTTCTACCAGTCATTTTCACAATTTAATTTTGAACAGTTTCTATTGCTGTGTTTTCATGTTCACTATTTTTTTTATCATTGTTGGCAATGTCTAATCTGCCATTAATCTCATCTGCTGTATTTTTACCTTGCCCTTATGTTTTTCATCTTGAGAAGTTTTAGTTGGGTCCTTTCAGCATCCTTCATGCCTCTACTTAACATGTTCAGTCGTCACATGTTCAGTCTCTAGCTTCTCAAACATATGGAACACAGTTTTAGCAACTGCTTCAATGTCTTATTCTACTAATTCTAAAATCTGTGTTGTTTCTGGGTCAGTTTTGATTGGTTGATTGATTTTCTCCTCATTAAGTGTTGTACTTTCCTGCTTCTTTGCAGGCTGTGTAATTTATTATTAAATGCTAAACATTTTGCATTTTACCTTATTGGTTGCTAGACTTTTGTATTCCTAGAAATATTCTTGAGCTTTGCTCTGCAATGTGGCTAAGTTACTTGGAAACGCATTGATCCCTTTAGATCTTTACTGTGGCAAGACACTTCTTTGGTCCTAATCAGTGCTCCCGAACTATGAGGTTTTCTAATCTAGCTGTTGGAGACACACTACTCTCAGCCCTGTGTGGGGTCTGGGCACTGCTCACTCTAATCCTTTGGATTGGTTCTTTCCTTGGCCTCAGGTAGTTTCCTCACACACATGCATTGATCAGTACTCAACTGAATTCTCACAGGGAACAGGCTGCAGATCCCTGGAGGTCTCTCTCTGTGCTGCTCTTCCCTCTCTGATACGCTGCCCTCCCTGGACTCCCAACTCTGTCACCTCAACTCAGAAGCACTGCCAGCTTCTGCCTGGGTTCCCCTTCTCTGCACCATGCCTAGAAACTCTCTCCAGGTACTCAGCTGGGACAGTCATGATATGATTACTTTTGGTAATATAATTTAAAAAATTTTTTTCTGGATCAGGAAAAAAAACACCATAGGCAAATATAAAGGGCAAATGTGAGATTGAGGAAAAATATTTCTTACATGTGTAGCAGAAAAAAGATTAATATTAAAAATATACAAAATATAAATCAATAAGAAAAGAAAATAATCCAAGAGTATAATGGTCAAATTTACAGGAGATGGAGCCAAATATGTATGGCTAAAATACATATAAACTTCTACTTGATCTACATAATCACCAAGGCAATGTAAATGAGGTGTAATTTTTAAAATTATCAGATAGTAAATAATAAAAAGATCAATGAATTTTGGCGTTGCCACTGGTGCATGGAAATAGAGACTCACGGAGACAATGGAGAGTAGTATACATTTGGATGTTCGTTTTGGATGGAATTTAAGCAATCTTTATTAAAAGATTAGGTACACATGCTCTTCGACTCAACGATTCCAATTCTAGCAGCCTGTCCTGTATTTATACTACTTGCATATGTGCATAACATTTTTCAAAGAAGGATTCACTAAAAATAAAACTGGAAACAGCCTAAATGACCATCCTTTGAGAATGGTACAATACGCTATTGTACCATATTGTAGAAAACTATGGAGCTACTAGAAAGAATGTGGTATCCCTATATGATTTGACAGATGACTATTTCTAAAGATATTATTAAGTGAAAAAAGTACAGAGTAATACATATAGTAAGATCCCATTTATTTTCAAAAATATAACATATAAATAACCTCATGTTCTCTTCTATGAGTATATATTCTTAAGAAAATGTAAAAGCAGTTTTTGAAAAAATGGAAGGCTATGAATTTAATGCTCAGTCATGATTACCTCTGGGAATGGGGGGAGCTGGTTAAAGGGCGACATTCGACATTCATACTCTCTACAACTTCTGTATCGCTCATATTCTGACAACAAGTAATCTATGTATTATTTGTGTAATTATAAAATTAGAACATGGGGAAAACTGAATGCCAAAGTAAAGGAGAGAAAAAGAAAGTAAAAAAGAATGAAAAGAAGGGGAAATGCATTTTTTTTTCGTACATTTTCATTTTATTAATTTATTTTTGCTTAAGCATCGACCAAGGTGGAGCTAATATTACAACCTCAGAGATGTTTTCCTGCACTTAGCAATTTTTTTGTACATGGGTCAAATTCTCTTCCACAAATCCATCTATGATCTCTGAATGATTCAGGGCTGTATATCACCTTTCTCCGTACTTGTTTACATTTTCACTCTCAAAGTAACGCCTTAAATTGCATATCTTGAGTATTAACACTCAAATTATAAGTTTCTCCTCCAAAATGAGCATAGCATTGCAGTTAAGACTAAGGGATTTAGGGTCAGATTATCTGGATTCAAGGGAAAATGCCGTTTTGAGATTTATAACTGACTGGTAGAGGTCATGTGAAATATTTAAAGTTAGTTTACACATTTATGGTCTGTTTGGGGGGCGCCGTAGGACAGAGAGGGATGTAATAGAATTTTAAGGGTGCTGTAAATAGTCATTATTCCTTTGTGGAATGTGGATTTGGACCTTGTCTCAATGTGTAAGAGAAGCCGTACCATTTGGGGAGAAGGGGAAGCAGAGGCTTTCAACTCTTCAGCTGATTGTTAAGGACAGACAAGTAATATTATAAAATCTAATGTAAGAAAATTAAGTTTAAAAAATGAGAAATCCAGTTCTGAACTCATTTAAGTCTTCTCCCCAGATCTAAGATAAAAGCGCATCAGTTGCAAATGCTCACTGTTTTCCACAGTGATGGAGTTTAAATTAAAACAACAACAACAAAATCTGGAGTTTAATAGGAAAGCAGAGTCCATTGTGTAAGTGAGCCTTGTGGCTGGAGATGCCTGGGGCAGGAAGGACAGAGACTAGATTCCTGTGACGTCCCATTTCTCCTGGCTCCAGCCCTCTTTCAGATTCTGGGTATCTATGGCATGTTTGTTTAAACAAGAATTTGTCGCTGGGCAACAGCCCTATCCAGGGATCAGGAAACTGAGCACGTGACAGCGTCTGACCATGTTGTATGGCTAGTCTTGGGCGAAAATGACAGAGGAGTCAGGCTCGCCTTGGTTGGTGACGCTATAGCCCCTGAAACCATCCTCGCTCCCCCACTTCCACTTCCCCTCCTCTTCCCTCTCTCTCTCCTTCCTTCCGTTGTTCTTTCGTTCTTTTATTCAGCTCAACAATTTATGGAGCAGTTACTGTGTCAGGCATTGTCCTAGTGGAAATATTGGGAAAAAAGCAGTGCATACAACAGAGGAAAAGCCTTCATGGCAACAACTCCTTACTTCGTAGCTATTTTCAGAAATCAAACTTTCAACTATAAAAATTGACTTTCCTATCAGGGAGAGTAACGCCTGAGTGATTGTGAATTTCTAGCTGTATTTTCTAGTGGAACTTGTATTATGCATTGCAAATGAATTAACATTTCAGTTTATAAACCAAGCCCTCATTGTTTTAACTTCGTATGAATTGAACCCCTAGGGTAGAATTCTGTTTGCACCAACAAAATTCAGATTTGTGACCTGTAAATCAAAGTTTACATCTGAAGTTCTGCTGTCCTAAAGGTCCTGTCTTGGTTTCCTGTTTGAATGACATCTTTTCCTACGTCTCAAATGCCTCCATCCTTAGCGAGAGGCTCCAATCGGTAATTAATTAAAAAGGAAAAGATCAGAGAATTTGGAATAAGAGACAGGATGTGAGAGATGGTACCTAACACACAGAGGCAGATCCGGGGTGATGGCCCTTGGAGGCATACACCATCTGCTCATACATTTTAAAATTCCCTCAGAGTGGATTTAGGTCCTTTCCGGAAGCTCCTTTATTCCATTGCTGCAACTGTAGTACTCCTCTCTGAGCTTCCGGAACATACTCTAGGTCACTTCAAGTACTAGCACTGCTTAATAATAATAACTTTAAAAGTACTCAGTGTGTGTTGGGAATCGTAATTAGTATTTTACATCCTCACATCCACACTCGAGCTGGGTGGTGTTATTATCCCATTTTACATAGGAGGACACTGAGACTAAGAGGACTTACATAATTTGTCCAAGGTCATTACATTATGGGTCCAGAATTTGAAGCCAGAATCTGACTCCAGACTTCATGCCCTTCACCACTGGACTCCGCTGCCTCTCCATTATTACTGTTCAAACTAATACAAAAATCAAAGTAAAACATGGGATGGAACCCACAAGATTGTCATAAGGTTTAAACAGCACACTAGGTACCAAACACTTAGCAGAAATCAAGATGCTGATCTTCCATCTCTGAATAAACTCCATTTTTCATCCTCCCTCTTAAAATGTGATAGTTTCTACTGGATAAGTTCTGAGCATATGTTGATAATCTCACTTGATCTGTTGTATACTTATGCTTCTATTTAGCAGATTATAAGTGCATAAATTTTTTAGCATCCATGTTAAACTGCTGTTCATGTTAAATGTTTTCTCCTTTTCTCACATTAAATTTATAGTCATCTAAAATTGATTTTTTAAAAGATGAACTATTATTAAGCATGTCATCCTCACTTTTGTACTTGTATAGAGGTAGTTTTAGTGTATTTCTGTCTTATGCAGTTTGTGCTGCTGTAACAATGTACCATAGACTGGATGGCTTATAAACAACAGAAATGTATTGCCCACAGTTCTGGAGGCTGGACATCCAAGACCAAGGTGCCAGCATGGTCAGGTTGGTGAAGTCTCTCTTCTGGTTTGCAGATTGCTGACTTCTCCTTGTATCCTCACATGGGGTAGAGCAGAGAGAGGAAGCCAGGGCTCTTGTGACTCTCATAAGGGCACTAATCTTATTCATGAGGGCTCCACTCCATTCATGAGGGCTCCACCCCATTCATGAGGGCTCCACCTAATCCTAATTACCTTCCGAAGGCCTGGTCTCCTAATACCATCACATCAGGGGAGGGGTGGAGTTTCAACATATGAATTTGGGGTGGGGGGACACAAATATTCAGTCTGCAACAACTACTTTCTAGCCTTTTCTCTAGACATACATTTACATATACACATTTACATAAAAATGCATGTATACATTTTTGGTTAATAACCTCATTTTTCTTAGTGCATATATCATGACTGTTTCTCCATGTCATGAAAGATTCTTCTGAAACATCATTTTCAAACACTGTATGGTATTCCATTACATGGTTTTACTTTATTTAACCTCTCACCACTTGGTGGACTTCTGCCTCCTTTCTCAGGTTTCTAATAGCCCATTTCTAGTATTGACTCCTTTGGTCACCCAGATAAATAACTTCAAAATCTGCCTAGGTCCTAAATGAGGCAATCTTGTCCTGAAGCTATTGTTCAAAGATGCTAGCAGTACATCTGAAAGATCTGTTGAGGGGAGATGTCTTGCTAAGTAGTATTTATGCTTCCTCTAATGCAATTCTTTTTTTTTTTTTTTTTTCTGTAGTATGCGGGCCTCTCGTTGCTGTGGCCTCTCCTGTTGCGGAGCCTCTCCCGCTGCGGAGCACAGGCTCCGGACGCGCAGGCTCAGCGGCCATGGCTCACGGGCCCAGCCGCTCCGCGGCATGTGGGATCTTCCCGGACCAGGGCATGAACCCGGCAGGCGGACTCTCAGCCACTGCGCCACCAGGGAAGCCCTAATGCAATTCTTTAGGAAAGCTTATATTAAACACTACAGAAACAGACCCCATTTCACTTTGAGGACATTGATATGCATATGAGTTTTTTGTAGATAGTTATATATTTACATATAATTAATATCTGTAGTGCGTTTCACCATATACCAGCTACATACTTGATCTTATATAATTCTCACGAGAAGCCCATTTTAGCAGTGAAGTAACCGAGGCTCCTCGTGAATCAGTGGCAAAGAGACTCCCACCTGAGTCTTGTACTTCCAGACTCTGTGCTCGCTTCTGTCTAAATGAGGATTAGATTTTGATTCATTAGCATTTCAGCGTTAGGAGGTATTAGCATATCAGCAGGCTGCTCCAGGCAAAGTGGAGCTTTCTCATCTCACCTCTCATTAATAAAAATTATTTTGCGGAAAGGAATTGCTTCCGAACTTGATTAGTTAAAAGCCAATAGCCTAACTCCAGCATCAAGATACATAGTAGTTGATTTCGTTTGGTGAAAAGCGCAGCAGCTGGGAGGAGCGCGGGCCAGCCCGCACCACTGGCCCCGCCTTCCCTTGCAGATGGTGAAATGTTCTCTGTAATGTATTGTCATTAGAGGTGACAAAGTCCTTAACAGCTGTGAACATTACGAGTGCAACAATAAAACATGATTTTTCTCCCCCAGAAAATGCCCTTGTTACAGTGCTCAAAAACGAGTTAGAGATGATTTCTTTGTTGCCCCCATGGACCCTTAACAGGAATATATTCAAGGTTTTCTGGGGTTTGCATCCTTATAAATTTATTCTTGTCAGGTCCAGCCACGTATCAGGCTCCCAGAGTGAAATATGAGAAGGAAAATGGAAGCAGAATCAGGTGCTGACACACTTGCCAGAGGAATTCAGAGTGAGGGAGATGGTCCCAGGCAAAGTAGTGAGCCCAAGATAGGGAATCGCAGGGACCATCCTCTGCTCCCCTCCTGGTCCTGCCATGATTCAGAGACTGCAAAGCCGAGCAAACGAGAGCAATGAAGGATTTGATTCCCTTACTCTGCCTTGGCTTTGCTGCCAATCATACACCCCCCAGTCCTAATAAAAGCACATGGCGCCTCAAGATAGGAGATGGAAGATCAGAGACAGATGCTGACAGATCTGTGACCTTGTCCACGTTAGAAAATCAGATTGCCTGTAAGGGCTCCACAGCAGTTGGAATTCAGACTGGTATAAAGCCTACCCAAGTGGACGGAGACACCATTCCAAATCAGCCACCATGCTAGTCCTGGGAAACCTGAACTGGAGCTATTGACTTCAAAGGACATTTTAGAAAACAGGACTCCAAAGACAGATTTAAAGAGACAGCTGGCGTTACACACTCATATTTGATCAGTGAAGGCAAGAGGGAGTGTGTTGCACATGATAGAGCTTTAGCCAGGCTATTTTATCTTAAAATGTTTTATTCACCTTTTATGTAACTTCTCTGCAATTAAAGTGTTCCCTGACTGGGGAACTTTGTTATTTTCCTGTTACTTTATGAAATCCCCAAGCGGTCACATCAGGGTCTTTGTCCTTTGATTCAGTTCGATCTTCAGTAGCTCTTTTATTTGGTGCAGTGTACGGCCGCTGGGGTGGGGGATAAGATGACTGAGGTCTGGTCCCTGCCCTCACTCACTTAGAGTCATGATGGTCTGGAGGGAGCTCAGAGGCAGGACAACTCATTTTATCTGCGACTTAAAGGAAGGTGATGTAAATGGGGGCTGATTTCCGAGCCCTGGAGGCAGAGGAACCCGCTCCCCGCCACTACCACCAGGAAAGTAGGAGGCTAGCACAGCACGAGCCTCTGCAGGACAGCCTGTGCCTGCTCTGCCGGCAGACAGGAAGGAGGGTGGGTGTAGGGAAGGGAAGGGATGTGCAAAAATGAACCTAATAACAGAAAGAGGGACAGATTGCATTTTTTTAAAAGGAAGTGTTATTTAAATTAAATTGAACACTTTAAATCAACTATACTTCAATAAAATTTTTTTAAATAAAATAAAATAAAAGATAAATTGAGAGTAGTAAAGTTTCCTTTGGGCTAAAATATTACATTGGGGTGTTCCTTTTTAAAAATCCATTGGAGCAATAGAAAAGAACGTTAACAACAAAGACCACGTCACCAGCAGAGTTTGCGGTTTGGGGTTTTGGTCACAACAGTCATTCTCCAAATCTTCATAGTAGCAGCATTGAAGTACTGACACATACAACACAGACAAACCTCAGAAACGCGGTATCAGCGAGAGGCCAATCGCAAAAGGCCTCTTTATTTATTATTGTGTAATGCCATTTATATGACTGGTCCAGAATAGGCACATCTGTAGAGACAGAAAGTAGAGCTGGTTGGGGTGGGGAATGACTGCTAATAAGCATGTTTTCTTTATGAGGTGATAAAAGAAGTTCTAAAATGAGATTATGATGGTTAGGTTAGATTGCACTCTGTAAATATACTGAAAATGGCTTCGTTGCACATTTTCAATGGATGAATTTTATGCTACATGAGTTATATCTCAATAAAACTGTACAAAGAAATCTTCCTAGGCCCAGCTTCACATGCTTGGTTAAGCAAGTGTCCCTTTAGGTTTAGACATAGGAAGGCGAAAGGTCACCTGCTTGGGTTGTGCCTGATTTGGCTGGAAATGTGTCCTTGGTGGCAGTAGATGATGCTTCTTAAACCACATCACTGGCCTTAGGTCCCCGCATTGTTTCTGGGCCACCCTGACCTGCCCGTAGCTGTTGCAGTGGAAGGAGAACTGGCCTGGTTGCCAATCTATAAATTTACAGCAAGAGATGTGACTGTGCAGGGAACTTGATACCCATTTTTTCCAGCCAATGCATCTTCTCTCTTTTTAAAAATCTAAATATATGCTGAACTACGATCAGACGATTATTTGGTAAGCACTGAATCATAATAAGCGAAGATTCTAGGCTCTGTAAACAAGTGGGTTAATTTTCCGATAATAATTTATTTATCTTCCTCTAGGACAGGACATGCTGGGTTATGTTTGAGGCAGAGTATCCTCTGCCCCAGAGAGAATGGAGACTTCCTCTCTGACATAAGAATTTTTTTTTTTTTTTTACCAAACTCACCAATAACAGCTCTACCAAAAGATCAAAATATTCTCATGTTAAATTCTTCACACCGTCTATTAGATTATAACCAACTTTTTGCTTTCTTTATTTCTGACCGAGGAAATACTTTATCTCTAAGGTCCTTTTTGCATAATCTGGTCTTTTTCATTGTGTGCAAATTATGTAGTTTACCTTTAAGAATTTGGAGAGGGAGTTCTCTGGTGGTCGAGTGGTTAGAACTCTGTGCTTTCACTGCTGAGAGCCCGGGTTCGATCCCTGGTCGGGGAACTAAGATCCCTCAAGCCATGTGGCACAGCCAAAAAAAAAATATATATATATATATATATATGCTCATAATTTAAAAAAAGAATTTGGAGAGAGCTTTGCTGTCACCATATAAGCTTACAGCATAACAGATAATCATATAATGTCATGTATGTACACACACATATGTGATATATATGCATATGTTTAATCATAGTCAAGCAGATAGTAATATATCACCATATAGTCAGTAAGAGCATTCTGACTGATGATTGTGAAAATTAGATTGTATGTGTTAACAGTGCATTGAAAACCATAAAGCATTCTCCTTAATAAAGATATTAATGACCAGCTCTAGAACCAGATCAGATTCGGGACAATCACCATATACAACTTAAGTATGCAGGAGTTATGGGACTGGGGGCTAAGGACCAGATGGAGAGAACATCACTGTGCAAGGCAGAGGTCTCAAAGTGCATGCCCCTGGGGTCGCTCAGCCCCACAGTGTGTTTTTATAAAGCCCTGCGGAGTGATTTGAAAGTCTTGATTGACTGCCAACATTTAAAACGTAGAAGAAATCACATAAAGGACGTATCTTCCACTTCCACTGGAGCAAAAGATTAGAGTATCTGGCAAGCCTAGGATTATATTTTCACGACAACAGTGGCAACAGGTTTAGAGAAAATAGGAGCTCTTCAGAGTGCCCCAGGCTTCACTGTTCCCTCTTGTCTGACTCTTGCCTGCTCTACTGATTTCCATCACCAGAGTGGCATTTGTAGGCATTTGAGTTGTGACCCCTGTATGTGGAATAAGTTCAGGGGTTCTGGGAACTTTGCTTGTTTCGAAAACCTTTTCTGTAAGGCTTGTATTCTGCAATTCGATGGAAGAGCTTATACCCCAGGGAGCAGTAAATTTTTCACACCAAGTTATAAAATTGTTAATTTGGGCCCCTTCCTGGGTAGAAGTTTTTGTTGAGTTGGGAGAGAGACTGTGGTGCCCAGCTCCTGGGATGCAGGCAGATGAAGGAATCCTGGAGAGAGAAGGAACTCAGGAAGCAAGGAGGTAGATGGATGATGCTAAAACTGCATCTATTTGATAAATTTTTTCATCTCTTTTAGGACAGACCGAGTCTCCATGAAGTCTTGGAGACTGAGTCCTAATGCATAGTCCCCAGGAGCTGGGCCAACAAGGAATGTATTGTTGGTTTTGAGCAGGCACGGGGGAGCCATGATAACAGCCGGAGAGCCAGTCCAGAGTGAGGATGTATCCCACCTGTCAGGCTCCATAGAGGGTGGGTCAAAGGAGAAGGAAGGCGTGTGACACATTGCTTATATACACCAAAATGGCTCGCATGAAACCATGATTATGTTTATTTTTGTGATGTTGAGTTGATAAAGGTTTATCAGCCATGATACATTCTGTGAAACATGCAGGAATTTGCAAGAGCTGACTGGGAGATGAGCCAGTTCTCTTTTTCCTTTTGTTGTTTTGCTGGAGATGCAGAAGTGTACACACAGGTCATTCGTGATGAGCAGTGCCATGGTAGTAAAACCAGTGTCATAATGAATAGTGTTGCCCTGGACTGTGATGTTGAAGCAGGTGAGATATGGGGAAGGAGGCTAATGGGTGCTTGGCCGGCAGGTCATCTGCCAAAGGGAAATGAAGAATTGCAGTAGTTCCCTTGGTAATTCTGGAAAAGCAGGAACCCTCTCAATTTTCTCCCTAGATGTGTCAGTTATCTATATCATTTTGAATGCAGGCAGCTTGTCTACTCAGATACCTTAAGCCAACCTATTGCTGGCAGATCTCAGGAAGTTAGGAGGCTAGGTGACTCCTCAGATTAGAGGTAGATGCCACTTGTCATGTTTTTATTGTTAGTTTCAAAAGGAAAAAATTACTGGTCTGTCCCTCTAGAAGTTATTATGAATGTTTTGCCTAATCTAGTTTACTATGAAAGAGGAAACTAAAGATTTTGTTCATAAACATAACTAAATTTATTTAAAGACCTGAGTAGGGTCTGAGTGTTCAGACCTAATTTTTCTGAAGGAATCATATTCATATACAAGTAGAAGAAATAGCATTAATAGTTTAAGAGTTTAGGATGTAGAGACAGACAGTTGGGGTTCAAATCATAGTTTCACCAACTACTAGCCACATTGCTTTGAGCAAGGCACTTAACATCTCTTTGCCTCAGTTTCTTCATCTGTAAAATAGAACAATAGTACCAGCATTATAGGGATGTTATGAAGATTAAATGGGTTTATATACATAAAGAACTTAGAATAGTACCTGGCCCATAGTACGTACTCAGTAAATAGCAGCTAACTGATGGTTTATACATCTATACACACACGTGTGTTTGCATAGAAGTATGATAGTTAATTGAAACGCTAAGTTATTCAAAGCACATTTGAATAAGTGAAAAGAAATTTTTGCACAAATAAGAGAATTCATCAGGTATCATTCTTGAGGAACACAAAAATGACTACTTGATGTGGTTAGGTAAGAGCTTTTGTTATCTTCTCCTTTGCTTAAGTTCATTCTGCTTTCATTCATTGTAATGTGTTAAGAGACTGTATGCTCTTTCTAAAGTAGGTTTTCCCATGCTGGGTAAATAAATTCTTTGCAGATCATTTTTACATTCTCATGTGACAATTTCTATTACACTCAGGGTAGGGAGAAATCTGCCAAGTTTCTGGGACTTAGATTGGCGTCTACATGAGAACAAGTGGGAAAGAATCAGAAACTAAACCACAATGAGGGAAGCTTTGCTATGATTGTTCATTTACTTAGCATTTGTTCTACAGGCAGCACTAGGAGGCTTTGCTAAGACTTCATGCTGTGCCTTTAATGGGTAGACTATTAATAACCAACCGTTGTATTCATTTATTCATTTTGATTTCCTTATGCTTCATTAGGAATCCTCTGCCGATATCCCTGACCCGTTTCCTCAGTTCCCATCAGGCAGATCTACTTCGGAGTTGTCAAAGACTCTAAGTCTCACAGCCCTACGTGTGACTTGATATTTTTATATCCAAAATGGCCCTGTCTCCTCTTTCTTGATGGGTTCAGATATTGTTTCTAGTTCAAAAATCGATGGGCTCCTCTTGTGGCAAAAGGCCTGAATATTTTTCTGGATATACACTGCTTTCATAGCAATGGCTTTACAAGGTAAGCCTTGAATAGTGTAGCAATCAAGAGAAAAATCAATCATTCTTGGTCCAAATAACCTCCAGTGTCTCTGAGATGGCCCTAAACACTTGTTAGAGCTACCTGTGTTCATGTGACATTTGTCACGTTTGTTGCATTTAAAAATACTTAAATATCAAAGCCACATTACAAAATTGAGCTAAGGTTTAAACTGCCCTTAAGGTGTAATAGGAATGAACATACACGGAGGAAGTTTGGACCTTGGTTTACATTTGGAAAATTCTTCTACATCCTCCCCTTGGAGAGTCAGGGAGCTCATTTGCGTATCCTTGTGCACTGAAGAGCACACAGTAATGAAATAGGTTTAACCTTATTTAACCTAATATTTCTCTAACTTATTTTTTAACCATAGGAACCTTGTTTTCTCAGAACCCACATTAACCTGTCTCTAAACAAATGATCTCCAAACACTTTGGGAAACCAGAACTAAAGAGGTGGCTGGTTCCTTGTAGCTACCACCTACGGGTAATGTTAATAAAGACTTAAGTCTCCTCTTACTATGATTCTAATTGTGGGAAACAGTCTGTGATCTTGCATTTCTCACTCACCGTCCCTACCTCGTCCACTGAATTTCTAACCATTTTTCAAAGGGCAGCTTAAGTGTTATCTTTTTCTTGAAACTTTTTCTGATCCTCTCCTATATGCTGTATGAGGAATTTTCTGCAGCCCTAATCTCACATCCTGATTTTTATCATAATTATGTATAAACCTGTATGTTATTGGAAGTCAAAAACAGTACAAAGTTTTTTAGACTCCCCATAAACCTACCTTAAGATAGGAGCTTAATAAATATTTTTGGCTAGATGTGAGGCATCAGTTTTTATAAGCCTTCCAAAGATTCATTTGCCAGCAATCATATTTTTTATAGCCACACCTTATTTGCCATCCATAATATCCAAGGATAAAGATTGATGTTAATTGTTTCCTCCGTGAGGTCAAACCTTCAAGAGGGGTGGCAACTCCTTGAGCATACAATTATAGTGGAGTCACTTTTCCATGGCTAATTACTTATTAGCCATTTCATTGCTAATTTGATTAATAACATTAATATAAACCTTTATGTTGATTTTGTAAAATGCGTTACAAGGTAGGTCAGTGTCTTGGCCCTCATTATCTGGATGGGGAAAGAAAACATAAAAAGTTGATCTGATTAATTACCTCAAGGGTCTTCTTTATGGTTATGATAGAACAAAATAAAAAGTCATCCTAGTCCAATTCTAATACACTAAACAGATCTTCTGGCTCTAATTGAGGACTAAGAAAATGCATTGCTAAATATGCACCTTATTTAGAATAGATTCAGAAAGTATGCACAGCCAACAGCATGTTTTAGCAAGAGTCATTTCAAGATGGTGGACTGACCCACAAATGGAATTTGATTTGCTGTCACATAGGTGTAGGAAATGCTGGAAAGCTTAAGCAGATATTTCCATAAATGTTGGATTTATTTTTTTATAAAAGTTCTAAGATCACTTAATGTACTAATAGGCAGTGTGAATTTTCAAGATGGCGCTGTAGCATGGACTCTCTCCAGATGTCTTAGCCTGTATAGCACACCATATGAATACTGCTGTACATTCTCCACACTGCGTGGTATTACTGTGCTCCCAGGAGAAACCTCTTAACCAGCTTCGACTAGCTGCCTCATTCTTGTGGTGCACCCCTTCTGTGGCAGTAAGTGCCATATATTCACCAACCTTGGCTCCTCCCGTCTTCAGTAGTAGCTGCTTATATGGCTGCCCAACTACAGTTGTGCTCACAGCACTAGTTTTGTCCACTGGAATTATGTATGGAAGTGATATGCAAAACTTACAGGCCTGGCCCATAAAACATTCTAGAGGTGGCCCTCCATGATCTTCCCACTTCATGTGGCTGAAATACCAGCTATTGGAGGCTCGTCGGAGGCTGCATGTTGAAGATGGCAGAGCTAATGCCCAGCCTGGGTCTCTGAAAAACTGAGGGGAACAGAGTCCATGAAACACTGTCATTGGACTGTTAGGTGAGAAAGAAGAACATTCAGTTGTGTGTGAGCCACTGCAGTTTGGGTCTGTTTGTGACAGCAGTTTATCCACCCTAACTAATACATTTATACTCCTGATCTGTCTTCCCCAAGTTAGGCTTCTTTGCCAACAGAAGTCTGTGACTCACCTCACACCTGGTTGCCTGTTCTGAGCTTCCTTTCCCACCATCAATCTTGCCAGTCCCCACAAGCTGAGTGAGGAGCTCAGGACTCTACGTGGCTCTCCCTGCTTCTGGTCACCATCTCTTTGTCCCATCGGATACTCAGCATTTGGAAGAAATTCTTCCATTTTGGCCAACCTTTTGTATCAACCTGTATGTATATATTCTCCATTAGCACATAACTGAAAGCTAATACAATGGCTTTAAAATAGATCTATTTTATTACATTTCGAATGTAACGTTCTCATTTTAGAAATTTTAGAAAATAGGGTAAGCAAAAATGAGAGAACAAAATCACTCTTAAAGTCACTATCCAGAGATAATCATTGTCTATGTTTTAGTCTATAACTTACTGGTTATATATAAAATGGTGAAGTTAAAAATGAAAGCTTATGTTTATTTAAAACCCCGCATCTTCTAATTGTCACATGAATGAAATATACCAGAGAGAGCCAGGAAATTAATTGATTTTAAAGAAGGGTAAATATCAACTTTTAGATGAGTTTCAAAGATCTATGATAATAACTTTCTTTAAGTTTTCTGTAGGCCTGACCACACACTGAGGCCTTCCATCCTCTGAGGCTTGCCTGCATCAGACCAAAGGGGGTACATAGTTAGTTTGATTTCTGTTGTGAAGCCCAGTTCTCTGAAACCCACTGGAAGATGAGCAATTTGAGGACAATGCAGGCATTTTCTCATTTTACAGCCCAATGCCTGGCACGCAGTGAGATCTCAGAAAATACTCTTTGAAAGTGTGAAAATAAATTTCAAATTAAATTAGTTTGGCCACGGACAGTTTGTAAATCCTGTCTTTGAGTATTTCTTGCAGAAATACAAATACAGCTTCCTATACTGAGATGCCTGAGATTTGAGAATGCTTTTAGTGAAGAAGAAAGGAAAAATAATTTGTGGAAGTTTTCCACCATAGTTATATCTGCTTCACTGCTGACAACTTTGTCTCTGTTTTTATTGTCTTTAACGTCTTTTCTGACTTTTGGCAACATTGGTAGAGCCTGGAAGCCATCCACAGAGAGAAAGTTATATTTAAAATGAATTTTCACTTGCTCTTGTGAAAATATACCTACTTTCTTATCTACCTCTGTGCCTCACATTCTTTACTGGTGAAATGAGAGTGTTCAGCTCAGTGACCTCTGACGTGCCTGCCTTCCTTCTGGCTTTTACACTCCAGGATCCTACAGATTCTCTCTCTGGCCAACAGAACATCCCTTAAAGATGCTTAGGGAAGAAGAGGGCCAGGGCCAAAAAGCAAACTCATTTGGTGACTGCCGTTGACAGGTGCCTGGAGCAGTGTCTCATTCTTTAAGAACATCTTTCCCTGTGGATGCTTATTCAGCAGGGACTGTTGCTGGAAAAGGCATGTATAGAATAATCTGTAAGTCATTTTTGGTAGGGTATCAGGAATCAGTGCTCTCAATTGGATGGAAGACAATCTCATATACAGTAAGTCCCCTACATACGAAACTTCAAGTTGCAAGCTTTCAAAGATGCGAACATGTGTTCACATGTCCGATCATGTAAGTTAGTTCACGTGTCTGGCGTACATTGTCACATGTGTGCATCCTCTACAAGTGCTTGTGCTTTTGTATAGACCGTCCGTCTCCTGTCGCTGACGACCTTTCAGCTCTGCCATCTCCCACCTCCTCTCCCTCCTCCAGTCAGTGATTCTTGCCCGTTCACTCGATGCCAGCTCCTGTATGCCAGCTGTTGCGCTGTACTACTGTGCTTTTCAAGGTACTGCACTGTGAGATTAACAATGTTTTCTTTATTTTTTGTGTTTGTTTTTTTTGCATTATTTGTGTGAAAAGTATTATAAACCTATTAGAGTACAGTACTCTTGATATACAGCCGATTGTGTTAGTTGGATACCTAGGCTAACTTTGTTGGACTTAACGAACACATTGGACTTGACAGACATGCTTTCCAAACAGAACTTGTTCGTATGCAGGCGGCTTACTGTACTTACATAAAGTCTGTAAGCTGCCCTAGGAATAGGTCAAACAACATGCAATGCAATCTTCCACAGAAATCTTGGTAACGTAACATTTTATTGATAAGCCTTTCCGCTAGCATCAGTAAAACACATAGCTCTTTTGACTTTCCGTAGGAAAACAGCCTTAACTTCAGCTGAAATAATTGTAAAATGCTTATAGTTTGGGCTGTCAGCTGAAATCTCAGGATTCAGGTGGCTTTGTCCTTGCTAATAGTTTTTTCAAAGTTATCTACGTGTAATAGCCAGCCAGGAGCTACTTCTGCCTTTACAGAACATTTTGATGCTTGAGGTTTGCCTGCGTTTGATTGGTCTTCCTTTTACCTCAGAACTGGGCACTGACTTCACAGAAATGCAGAGGTTAAGTGAATAGGGCCTCCTGCTTTGCCCACCTCCAGACTCTTGTTCAGATCCTGCTGCAGATTCAGCACAGGCCTGATGCTTCAGGTGTCCTGAAATCACTTTCAATTTGTCTGGGTCAGTCTCCACTCTTGCAGTTGGGCCAGCTTCCCATTTAAGATGCTGGATCCAACTAATGTCTTAGTCTCCTCTTGAGGAATTGAAAGTCTGGAGCATCTTGAAATCAATCTACTTAACACCTCTAGCTAATCCCCTAGCTGAACCTGTTTTAGTTTTCCACTGAAAAATATCTTTAGAGTTTGCTAGAATTTGTAGGAAGTAGATAGAAAATGGGAGAGGATACTTTATGATGAAGAGAGGTTTGAAAAATTCTGCTTGGAGCTTTCCAAGGGTTTTTCCATCTTCATAGTGATCCAGTCCTTTTATTTGTTAGGGGCTGCAGCCTTGCATAGGTCTGCTGAGGATATGGGGCTGCTGGGCTGTGAAAGCATGCTTGCATTCCTGCATGTGTATGGCCAGGTAGAAAACCGAACAGGTGAAAAAAGAGGATCCAAATAAAGTGAACTGGCTGGAAACGAGGAGGCTCAGAATCTGGGGAATGCCCACCACAGCGTGTTCCCTCTGTCCCTGACTCATTCTGCACCTGGACCTTTGCACATGCTGTGTCAGGGAGATAGGTGAGCATACCCACAGCATCTCTAGGACCAGTTCACCTCTGGCCCCTACCCACATACCCACTCCTACCCAGCTCTTCATTGTTCTATTTTTGCTTTGCCTTTTCCCCACTTCTCTGTTTCCTTCTTCTCCAATCTGGATGCCATCATCCCACCGCCCGCAACCCCACCCCCGCACCACTGCATCTTGTAACAAAAGGGAAAATGTTATCATGGCTTAGCTGTTCAGCTAATCAATCAGTCAATTAAAACCTACTGCAGGTATTACTTCTCTGTACATTAAAATGCCAACTATTAGAGCTGTGACTAACTGACACAGAGTCCTGGAAGAGAAAGTTAGAGGACTATATGGAATCTTATATAAAAGGCCAGGAAGAGTAGAATGCTTGTGTTAATAAGACTGCCTTTCTTAATTTTATAATCAAGATTGTTTATCCACCTACAGATCTTCAATTTATACTGTCATGTAGAGAGATATATAAGTCAAACCCTGGTATCTAGCAAATAGATCTGCAGTCCAATCTGATGGTAACCTATACATTGCAAACACTCACAGGCCCACTCTGCAGAAAGTTGAAGCGAGATATCCTGATAGAACAAAATGTATATGACATTGAGGATGAATCCTGGCCACCATTTACCAGAGTCACCGCTCACCCACTGTGGCTTCATAGGAGAGTTCGCTAAACTCCCTAAACTCTGCCTCGATAAAATGAAGATAATAATGCCCACTTCACAGTGCTAATGTGAGAAATAAAGTCACATAGTAAGAGCTCAATAAATATTATCTCCCCCCATCTTTGCTTTATCCAGGTTGGACAATGGCTCAAGTGGCTAAAGGGGTGCCCTACACATAGGTCACAGGGCATGAAAGAAAATTGTCCCCCATCTTATCTACCCTGAGATTCTCTCTGTTCACATGGGCACTGTGCCTGATAGGTGCTTTGGAAGTTTAATTCATTTTTAAGGGTTAGGAAATATGGGGAGAGTAGACCCTATAAATGGTAAATGGCCACTGACTGATCTGAGGCAGGGTGAGGACATCAGCCAGGACTCAGAGGTGATGGGATTCAGCAGGAAGGAGTCTTTGCCTGCAGTTCCTTGGATTGTACTATTAGAGACTTATTCCTTTGACTGAAGGCCTTTGTTGGTATAAAAATGTAGATATTCCCAAGAGAGCAGTGCAGGAAACCTTATCATCCATTTGCACAGTTCGTTTTTCATTGGCACTGTTATTCTCTGTAATGGTATTTTTTACCTGTATGAAATGTCACATGCTCAGATGCATTCATTTTATAGAGTTTTAAAGCTGATAACCTGAACCAAAATGCACATTTTTGGTGTCTTATTTTTCTTTTCTTGCAATAATTTCAAAGGTGTAAGTGAGCTTAGCTGTGAATTACCGGCTTTAGCTCTTCATGGCAGGCAGCATTTGATCATTGACAACTCTGTTTTCTTCATTGTTTACTGACTAAAATCTCCACAGTCTCTATAAGTATGTAAATTACCAAAATTACTAGTCTTCTATTATTTCTGCCCTTAAGCTGCTTAAAATGTTTCTGTATTCTTACATTCGCAGTGTAAAACAGAGCAGCAGGTGACAGCTTATTATTGAACCTCTATTTAGCAGCTACTTGTCTCAAAATTTCTGATACTAAATTTTTCCTAGAATGGCTCCAGGTCCTGGGGAAGATGCTGGCTAAAGGCTAGGCTCCAGCAGTTACGAAACAGGAAGGCAGGCATGGGCGTGTGTTTGTGCAGGGACTGTGGACATCTCATGCCACACACATTGCTGGTTGTGAGCTGTGATTTTATGACAAAGGAGGCAAATGGGATCCTCTTTACTGCCTTTCCTTCAATTGGCAGTAATGAAGCTGACATGGTGTCCACGTATGACGGTGTTATCCTCTCCTGATTCATTGCCCGTTCAGTTAATCTGAAATGCGCTGGATCATTGGCTCTTAGTACGGGCTTTCACCACTTTGTGGTAGAGAAGGAGAAAAACTATATGTTGCATATGTATTCATATAGATTTGTATAGATACACAAATGTGCATACCTCTTGAGAGAAATCCACAGAGGCAGACTCTGAAAACAAAGGGGAAAATTGTAGGACATGGGTCATTGACTGGGAAGCCTATAGAAGGGATCCTGGGATTTGTTTACCTAATTCAAACCCTAGTGCTGAGCATGATGAGAAATATATTTCTGTTATGGCTGCATAGCATGTCTGAAGCAGCCCCAAGCGTGAAGGTGTATGATTTCAATACCAAATGCAGGCTAGACTTGCAATAGTCATCCATCTAAAATAGGCCTTGATGCGGATGGGGCAGGAACCATCAATTTGTAGATGTGTTTCTTGGAACCTTGGAGCCTGCTTTTGCACACCAGAGTCCTAGGAGAATCTGCACTGGATCCGAGTTAGGACTGTTGATTTCCCTGATGATGGAAGCCCAGTACATTTGTATGGTATTTCATGCCTTTGAAAATCTTTGAAAATTTTTCTGTGAAAACCTGTGAGTTAGAAAAGTAATATCTTTACTTGATATATGAGAAGACAGATTCAAAGATGAAATAATTCATAATTATTTAGTGAGAAAGAAGCTAGAATAGATATCAGCAAAAAATGGTTGTCCATCTTTTTCTGTTTTTCTCTTTTCTTTTGTTCCATTTGTCCTTGTAAATAAAGTTTTATTGGAACTTTAGGGTGGAACAGCCACCTTCGTTCATTTATATCTTCTCTATGGCTGCTTTCAAACTACAGTGGCAGAATTGAGTAGTTGTTACAGAGACCTTATGACCCTGAAAAGGCCCCAAGTATTTAATGTCTGGCTCTTTACAGGAAAAGTTTGCCAACGCTGAGCGAGAAGACATGTCTTCTAAGGATGCCCTTTCTGTCTAAGGTGATGAAGCCAGTTCACGTTACAGCAGGAACTTTGTCAGGTGTCCGTGTGGACCCAGTGCACAGTGTTCGTGACATTAATGATCCCCATCTAAACACATTTAGCACTTTAATGCTTTGTTGTATAGTGACGATTTGGTGGAAAAACAAGAAAGAGTGTTTTGGAGAATTTTGTTTTCATTCATACAACTTCAGGAAAATAGCATCCACTCGAGGACTGTTTCCCAGTCCAGTAAAGAAGAGTGTAATCAATAAGTTGTTTTAAGTTCTCAGTTATCATGTTTAGTGCATTTAAGTAACAGATAATCCCCTTTGAATAAAAGGAATTGCTTTCTCACCAAAATGAATGGCACCCAGGTAGCACTCAGTTCTCACGTGATGTTTGGCGCACCTTCCCCCCAGGCGGCTGGCTGCTAGGATCTCTGTCTGGTGGCATTTCTGAGAGGAGATGCCTCCTGAGGTCATGCTGCACTTGCTCTAAAAAACAGATCTTCATTTCTGCAAGAAGTAGGATTGGGAAGAGAAGTGGGAAGGGAGAGAATGTACGAGAGAGAAAGGGGGAGAGAGAGAGAGAGAGAGAGAGAGAGAGAGCAGGCTTGCTAGGAATAGAGTTCTGCTGGACAAGTGCCCACTGCTGCTGCTCTCTCCATTGTGCCTGTACCCTCCGGACTGCCTGGCCATTTTTTCCATGACCCTGGCTGCAGCCCAATAGAAATGCCATTGGACCTGGATTTTTTGTACCTCTTGACAGACAGTACTCATTGGTGATGCTCATCACATTTTCAAAAACAGAGTAAATCTCTTTGTGATGTTTTCTCTGGAACTGAATGTTCTGTCAGATACTATGTGAGCTCCTTCAAGTTAGGTGAACGTTATCCATCCTTAACTTAAGCCTGTTAGCCTCTGGGCAAAATTATTTTTTAAGGGCCTGCATGTAACTGAACAGAAATGCTTACAAAGAGGTAAAATTGTGGAATGGTTTATTGTGAGCTATTTCCCCCCAAGTATCTGTAGAGAATGTGTAAGAAGCTCCCCTCAGACCTTACCTTATCTTGTTGGCTATAAAGATTCAGCAACAACACATTTTTTTAGGAGAGATGTTTATTGCTTGGAGAACTCTCCCTGCCTGTCTCCTAATCTTACTGCCATCCATTTCCTTCAAAAGCCAGGATTCACTTGTCAGTTCATCAGAACTTCAGACTTTGACCAGATGAATTAACACATCAGTTGACAAGTCAGAGTGGAAAAGGACTTTGAGGATTCAGGCCATCTCCCTATTTTACGTATGAGAACATAGCAGTTTAGGGACTTTGTCACTGTCACATCACTGCTTAGTACAAAGCCAAAACTGGGACCCAAAATTTGGACCCATGGCTCTGTATTCCTGAGACCTGTGGGGCAAATACCTTAGCAATCTCTGGCCAGCCCCTTCCCTGTCTAATCCAATAGCAGCTTTCTTGGAAACGCTGTTCCCTTTGACTATAATCACCCTGTTATGAATTCCAGAAGATTGGGACAGAGCTATCTCCAAGACGATGCCATGACTTTGCTATATCAGTTATCTGTTGCTGTGTAACAAACCACCCCAAAGGCTGGAATATCTTGTCATGCCAGAAAGTAGAAGGCACTGAAAGAAAACAAAAAAAGATGTCCACAAGGACACAGAAGCCAGATATGAAGGGGATTTTTGTTTATGGATCTGGGACAATTTGAGTGCCAAAATAATTAAATACAGTAATTAGTTATACATCATTAAACGAAAGGCATTCATGCCTCCATACCAATAATAATCTGATAAATCAGGTTAGGGAGGGCTCTTGCTTACAGTGAATGTCGAGTGGAAGGAGTGCTGAGTTGGAAAGTCAACGTTTGCAACCATCATAAGAGTGCCTCAGGCAAAAATTTTCAAGAGTTGCTGAATTTAGGGGAAAATTTTGATGAAGAACGTGATATTTGCATGGCCTTGTAATGTCTCCCCACTGACTACTTTTTAGTTGCAAAGGAAAAAACAATAATTATATAGTGGAGTGATCAGACCACACCTTGACTACGTAATCAAAATTAATGTTGCCAATGAGACCTGTGCCTTCAGATGTGATACCATGAGATGGGTATAATACCACCTATGTAGTATTCTGGGTGGGGGTGCTAATTATAAGGAAATATTAGACAAACACAAAATGATAGACTAAATTTTTATGCTAAAAAATGGGAGTGAGGAGTCTGTATTTTTCAAATATTTACATACCATACATAAAAGGCAAAAGAATGCTGAGGACTGTTCCAGGTCAATGGACAAATGACAACTAAATCTAATACCTGAACCTAGACTAGATCCTGAACTAGAGGGAAAGAAATGCCATTAAAAAAACATTACTGGGTCAATTGACAAAATTGGAATACAGAATTAGATCATGGTAACAGTGTTAAATATACCAAAGTCAAAAACTCTGCCATGGTTGTGTAAGGAATTATCCCCATTCTCATGAAATACATGCTGAAGTATTTAGGAGAAAGTGTCATGGTATATGTCACATCCTCAAACGATTCTAAAAACATAATGTTATATAATTTCCATATTATAGGAAAACAAAGATAGTCTGCAAATGACAAATCAAATGGGATAAATGTTAGGTGAATCTTATTTTTGTAATTTTTCTGTAAATTTGAAGTTATTCCCAGTTAAAAACTTTAAAACTTATTTCTCCAAAAAAGACAAATTTCTTTGAATACCCCTCCACCAGCTACTAGTTGTATAACCTTGGACTCACTATTTAAGGCAAGGTAAATGGTTTAAATATTCTCAACGTGACTAGGACAGTGCCTGGCCTACGTGGCAGGCGTTCCATAAATGTCGCTTTTCTGTTCACATATAATCACACTCAACTTGTCTCTGACTTAACTGCTTTCTTGGTGAATATCCTATATTTCAAAGTAATTTGAAAGCTTAAGAGGGAAGAATGTTTTTATAGCTTCAGTGGGTTAGCATGTAGTGGGCCCAGGATCAGGCTGAAATAAGGAGTTCAGTCCAGACCAGGAGTGGGGAAGACTTAGTCCAGTGCCATGACTGTCCCTTGGCAGGATGGCATGTGCTGCTCCCTTATCACTACACTGTCCCATTGAAGGAAGAGAAGGCCTCAAAAGGCACAGCACTTCACAAAGCCACTGGTCACTAATTGGTGTTGACTGAGCTAAGTCTCTGCTCCACCAGAAAGCCAGAGGCCTCACATGCGAGGGGAGCCCATGAGCCACGTTCATCACACCGGATTTTTCTGTCATAGTGAGGTCCACTTTCCTTTTAGAGTGTGAGTTATAATTTTGGAGCCATGATGTTACTTGAAATTGAAGTCAGTAAGCATGTACCAGCAGTTAAATTCTCCCTGGCCTGGCAGAAACAAACACCAGAAGACAGTAGGCATCAACATGCTCCACTGATTTATGGTTGGGAAGGAGGGTGAGATTTATAATGCGGGCACCCAGCAAATATTCATTGGCATTAACACTCAGAATATTCCTGTGTGACTGCTCTTTCGTATTGATTAAGGATCTGCTTCTGGCTTCTTAGTTGGCGGCGGGTGGCAGTGGGGCCCTTTGAAAAGGCCTCACCATATTGATGGATTATCTGAATACATGTGGAGTACCAGTTCTCATTCTGAGGTTGAGTTTTATGTCTAGACTTATAAAATGGAATTGGGTCATATGTTCTGTTGTCCCTTCTTTCTCATCTTCATGAGTACCATTCAAGGAATGTGCAATCATAAAAATTTACAGCTAAAGGAAATTTAAGGGATAATTTCATCAGTCCTGCTTTGAGGCCTGAAGAGGCCACATGCCTTCAGAAAGGCTCGTGGTTAGTGAATGTCATAAACACACCCACAATCAGATACCTGCCTCTTGTCCAGTGCTTTTTAAAAAAAATTTTATTTTACTGAAGTATAGTTGATTAACAATATTGTGTTAATTTCTGCTGTACAACAAAGTGATTCAGTTATACATATGTATACATTCTTTTTCATATTCTTTTCCATTATGGTATATCACAGGATACTGAATATAGTTCCCTGTGCTGTACAGTAGGACCTTGTTTATCCATTCTATATGTAATAGTTTGCATCTGTTAATCCCAAACTCCCAATCCCTCCCCCACACCCCCCTTGGCAACCACAAGCTGTCCAGTGCTTTTTTACTATTACACGTGATTATTACTGAATCCCTTTACACCAACTATTTACAGGCTGACTTCAGAGCTATTGCAGGTTCAGTCCCAGACTACTGCAATAAAGCAGATATCGCGATAAAGAAAGTCACACACATTTTTTGGTTTCCCTGTGCATATAAAAGTTATGTTCACACTATATCATAGTCTACTAAGTGTGCATTGTCTAAAAGAAAAAATGTACATACCTTAATTTTAAAATACTGCCCCAAACTGCTAACCATCATCTAAGCCTTCAGAGAGTTGTAATCTTTTTACTGGTGGAGGGTTTGAAATATTTCGAGAATTACCAAAATGTGACACACAGACACGAAGTGAGCAAATGCTGTTGGAAAAATGGTGCCAATAGACCTTCTGGACCCAAGGTTGCCACGAACCTTCGATTCATAAAAAACAAACAAACAAACAAAAAACAAAACGCAGTATCTGTGAAGCTCAATAAAGCAAAACACAATAAAATAAAGTATGCCTGTAGTTGCTTGTAATTGGATATAATTTTCAATATCTACTTGACTGAACTTAAAGATCATTTTAGACAAATTATTTAGTACCATATTATTGAAAAGACTGTCAATCTCCAGTTTTTCCTTCAAGTTTCCATTATAATGATCTGGAGCCAACAGTCCAAAGAGCTAATGCTGGTAATAATAAGGAAGATAAGCAAAGAGCCCTTGAATCAGAAGTGTGTTTAGTTTCGTAAGATCCAGAAGGAGAGCATGACTGTGTGTGCTGTGGTATTCAGTCCAAGTCCCTGGATAGAATTCTTTCTCAGGAACAATACAAAAACACCATAGGTGGTGAGTAACGTGTGAGATAATAATGTAACAGGACAGAACTGTTCAGAACTAAAATACATCTTAGATTTCCCAAAACTGTAATCTCCACTGAGTTATTATCTCTGTTACATTTTTTTTTTTTACAAATACAGAGAAAAACAGCATTCTTAAAAATCTCTAACCTCAGTTGTCTCAAAAATCTCTAACCTCAGTTGTCTCATATCAGTCCTTTAGACATTTCCACATTTCTGTAATTCATTCATTAACCATGTACTAATTGAGCAGCTATTCCGAACCAGACATTGGTCTAGACTAAGGTACTGATGAACAGCCAGTGCCCTTGTGGAACTGAGAGAAGCAAAAACAGACGAGCAATACATTGCAGTCAAGTGGGAAAGTCACCACACATGGCTGTTTATAAATCTGGTTCAATCAATACCAGAGAACACTATTTTAAAATAAAAGGGGGAGGACTTCCCTGGTGGTACAGTGGTTAAGACTCCGTGCTTCCACTGCAGGGGACGCAGGTTCAGTTCCTGGTTGGGAAACTAGGATCCCGCATGCCATGATGTGGCCAATAAAATAAAATAAAAGGGTGAGTGATAAAACACAACCACACACACACACAAGCAAACAAAATCAAAACCAGAGCAATAAGAAGCGGGTAAGTCTTACTACAGGAAAACCAAGAAAATGGTTTCCACAGACTGAGATTTCCACTGTGTATGAGCAGGGCTAACAGTGCCTGGCACATCCTAGTACCCACTAGAACTTTTAAGGGAATTGAAATCATTTAAAGGAGTTACAGGCATTGGCATGTATTTTGACTAATTATTGTTACATCTTGTAGTGTGGGAAAAAATAAGCTTAGAGTATACATGGATTTTGGGGGAAATTTTCTCCTGTGGTTTTAAGGCTGAAGATGAACCTGCCTCTCTTTTCCAAAAAAAAGAAATGATATATTCTTACTTGTATCTCCAGGTTAGAATTCTTATTAAAATATTATGGGCGTGAATGGGTATAGGATGAAAAAGGATGTTTCTTGGATAGTCAGATGGAATTCCCCCATCAGTTCTGCTGTAATTAATATAGACTTTAAAGCTAAAAATCCAGACACTCAGTGATGTGTTCGGTAACTCGTTCCGGGAACTATTTTTTCAGTAATGCTTATCTTTCCAAGGGGCATAGTTAATTTCTTCAGTACTCTGTAAATTATTACAGAAATTACAAATCTACTAGAAAATCAATACAACTAATTGTAAATTAATAGATCTCTAAGTGTGAAGGAGGATATAATAATGTAGATGAGTTCTTTAAAGAACATGCCAGTTCCAGAATCAAGGGCTCAGGGCTCCAGCTGTTTCATGTGACATCTTCAAGTGTAAACACATTTCTTTTTTTCCCCCAGCTCTCCCCCTGCAATCCCTTATTTCCCACTGATTTAGCCGGCCACTGCAGCAAATAGCATTTCCATTAGCCACCTACTGTTAAATCGCAGAGTAACTATGATAAAAAAAAAAATTTCCAACATGCAAATAAACCAATAGAGAAGCAACTGGGGTTACCGTCTATCTCCAACGTTTTTTATGGGGCCCACCAGTGTTCAAATGGAAGGGAAACAACATGCAAAGTTAAATAAATTGAATCTGATAGCGAGGTCCAGAATGTGCGTTTCTAACAAGTGCAAGTCTGAATAGAGTGAATTTATAATTCTATACTTGATCTGCTGAACAATTAATCTTGACTGTTATATCTGTGTGTCCATGAATTTTAGCATGAGACATTATTTTTATGTAAATATCACATCATTGCTCATCAGTTTTAGGCAATGATGGGCTTGTCAATAAAAAGACCAGTAATTATCATAATTATATTGAGGTAGTCAATGAGAATGTATCATGGCGTCGTTCTGCCCTGTGCATTTGGATGAATAAAAAATAATAATAATGTGACTTTAATATTAAGTTAGTACTTCAAAATTTACAAAGTGCTTTTGGTTTAGTTTTTGGTTTTATAGCCATGAATTAGGGCAGATATAAATACTACTCTATAGGAAAGAAAACCAGTTCAAGGAGGTTAAGAAACCTACTCAGCATCTATAGCTAGTTACCAGTCAGGATGCTTTCACAGAACTAACAATCTCATGTCTCGGGATAGTTACGTAAGTAGTATTTCATTTCAGTATGTAATGTGGTTCCAGAATTGTATTTGGAGGTCAGATAGCTCAAAGTCAAGCTCTAGGTTTACATAATAATGTAGGTGGCACCTGGATCACCGGTGGGAGGGACTGGGAAACCTACAGGAACTGTAGTTCCAGGCAGAAGCAGCAAACAGTAGCACAGGGGCCCACCACATTGGCCTAGATACCCTCACCTCCTACAAGGCTTTCTTCTGGCTTGCAGGGACCTGGGAGACGGTTAGGTTGGTCCCAGTCTTAACTACCTGTGGTTAAGGAACTGGCTAGATACCTAGAACAGAGATGTAAGACAGGTATCTGTCATCCTGGCCAGCGGGGCTGGTGAAAGTTTCAAAAGCTGGTTGCTTTCCTTTTCCATATAATTGTGATATTTGGTGACTTCCTGTCCTCAAGGCAATTTCAGTGTATGTGGGGGTGGCAGTGCGGTAGTAAGGGCTGAGACATAGAGGGAAAAAAGAGTTTACCTGCTGAGCCATTGGCCAAGAGGCTGGACCATAGGATACTCCCACTAGGAAACTAATCATAGCCAACACTACTAGTTCAGCAGAGGGAATGCTTTAGCCTATTTGGGTGACATTTAGGCCTAAGAGAATCTCAATATAATCAGAGTGTGGCTACTGCATTTTTAGTTCATCAGCAATGAGCAGGTTCATAGGGTAGAGTGATGCTAAAATTTTAATTTAATGTAATTTAACCAAGTCATAAAGATTCTACATATTACTATTATTTGACACTTATGGTATGTAAGCATGGATTTGCCATGTACTTTTTCAGGACATAAACCTGATCTGAAAATTCAAAATCTAAGTTGGCTCAAAAGGACAGTCAACTAAATCCTTTATTAACTTGAGCCCCAGATTTTGCTCCAAGATTTGCTGTTTTTGAGACATAGACAATATTGATATATACAAACGAACCAAACTAAAACTAAACAAATTCATAAAACCTAAAGTAAGACTAGGTATTTTTTAAATTAAACTTCTAATACTAGAGCTGGGGTAAATACATATTCAATCCCATCTCCAATTCCTTTCAAATCTATAATTCTGGATGATCTGTAGTATTTAAAATTATGATCTGGAGGCATTGTGATTGACTAACCATCAAGGGAGGCTGTGTTTAATTTCTTATATTTAAACAAGTAACATTTTAAGCCAAAAAAACATTATGAAGTAAAAATTTCTGATTAGATACCAGTTAGCAGGGAACAAAGTTAGTGTCATGGACTGGATGTTTGTTTCTCTGCAAAATTCACATGTTGACAGGTTTATGGCATCAGGAGGTAGGGCCTTTGGGAGGTAATTACATGATATGGATGGGGCGTTCATAAATGCAATTAGTGCCTTATAAGAAGAGACATGAGAGAGCTTCCTTCCTTTCCGTGTCCCACCGTGTGAGGAAACAGCAAGAAAGTGTCCATCAGCAAACCAGGAACCAAATCAGCTGGCACCTTGATCTTGGACTTCCCAGCCTCTGAGCTGTGAGAAATGCACTTCTGTTGTTTTAGCTACTCAGTCTATGGTATTCTATTATAGCAGCCCAAATAACTAAGACAGTTAGCTTCCTTTGAATTAATAATAAATACTTATTATAGAAACTGTGTAAAATTGAGAAAATAATACTTTTTAAAAAAAATTTAGGAGTTCTAGTATCCAAAGATATTGCCTTCTATGTTTCTGTAGACATATTTTTCCTATCAACTTCAAAATTTTGATTCCTGATTTTTGTTTAACATATTAGGATTTCCCATGTTTTCAAAATTCTCTTTTAAGATTTCAATGACTGCGTAATTTTAACAGATACACAAAAGAGTATATATGCTCAACTATTCCTTCATACAATTCTGCCTAAGTGTTCCCAAATTTTCCAATTAACCATGGTTGTTCTTGTCTAGAGCAGTCACTCAATTTCATTCAACACTTTGCACCAATTCAAAAATATTTACTTTGCCCAGTTACCTAAGGTGCTTTTATTTTTTCAAAGTGTTTTAATTGAAACTAATGTCTAAGTCAGGTAGCTGAGATTTAAAATTGGAAGCAATCTAGTGCAGCCCGCCATTTTCCATTGTGTGGATTCAGGGGATCACATGATTTCTCCAAGAACACACGTGAGGAGGAGATCAGATCTCCTAATGCAGCATTTCATTTATGCCAATGGCTCTCAATGTTGCTACACCCAACAGTCTTTTTTAATGTAAATATTTTCTAATTTTCCCTTTCCTATCCTGAATTATATTCACGAATGATATAACTTACTTACATACATGTACTTTTAGAACCAACCTAAAAAAATTTAATGTAATGAGAAATAAAAGAAGAAATTATAATAAATGATATGGCTTTACTGGAAGACGTAATGATGTCAGATGCTCACAGCTGTACGTAGAATCAACATAAATGTGACAGCTACAAATATGTAGAATCACCATAGATGTGACAGCTACAAATGCAGACTGATACACTTGTGTTATATTGCAATTCGTATACAACCAGTGACATTACCCTTATTGATGTGATTTTCTGAATTGGTGAACAAATCTTGGTAAGGTATTAGGAAAAAAGCGTAATCACCCTTTGTTATACACAGTCCTTGAATTTCTAGAAAATACAGTGTAGCTTAAAAGCATTCCAAAAAGAACTTATGTTTGTGTGTGAAACAGAGTTGGATTCTGGGCTCAGGTAATTATAAGCTGGCTTTCACCTGCATAAATGTCCTAGAAAGTTCAAAATCCATGTGAGAAACAACTCTTTATTGTATGGAACTCTCCTGCACACTGCAGACAGTATAGCATCCTTGGCATCTGCCCACTGAATGTCAAAATGCCTATCATTTTGAAGAGCAAAAACAGTGCCCCTGCAAATTTCTAAAAACTCCCTTAGAGGGTGGTATCAGCTCTCTTTGAGAATCTCTGATCTAAGGCTATGTTGCCTCCCATTGCTACCAGAAGAACAGAATAACATTCTAAATAGAGAATTTGGGAGAAAAGTTTTGATCTTCCTGGTGCAAAGGAGTTTTCTTTGTGAGATAGTGTGATCATAAGTTTTCTGTTCTTTTAAAGTGAGCTCTGTGGTGGTGATGATGTAAATATCACATGGACACTGGGTTGGGATGGTGAAAAGAGGGTCTGATAATTCTCTTATTTCTCAGCTAAAATAATATCCCCCCTACTCAGCCCCCAGGCCTCAAACGTGCATTTCAGCACACTTGTGTTTAAACTTGTGTTGCCTTCATTTTTCAAAATTCTTTACTGACTCTTTGTCCCATCTTTGCAAAACCTTAGTCCAGTAGGGCACAGATCCAGACTCAGGTTTTGCCTGATAGTACTGACCCTAAGAATAATTCTCTAGTTACATTCTAAACCACATAGTTGGGTTTCAAAAGGAACGTTTTGGGAATTAACATTTGGGCTGTTGGAATCATATTGACAAATGCATTTCTCTCTTTGATGCCATGTATTTCTGAACAAGAAATGACAGGAATCAGTAATTCATCCTTGCAGAATGTCATAAAAATGTTTGTTGTGCTGCAGAGCAAGGAAACACGCTGCTTGTGTGTTCTTTCCGATAAGAACATTCTTCTTTGAATTGCAATTTTATGATGTATTTATCCTTGTTATTCAAGAACCTGTGGCCGTCAATGAGAAGAATGTCTGCATCTTTGGTTTTATAGAAATTTGCATATCAAGAATCTGCAATGAGGTAGTGATATATTGAATAGAAACATACCGTTCAATAAGCATTGTATCTTTCTTAGCATTTTTGAGTGGAAAGAAACCTTAAAGTAATACTTTGTCCCGGGTTCTAAGTGTTTTCCAAAGAAATCCTCCTTGTCTCTCTTTCATTTCTATTTGACATAAAGAAGTAGAGAAAGGTCATGGTGAAATATTTTCTTGTATAATAGCATTAAATTAGCATCTTCTGGAATGCTCAAAGCACTTTTCTGCTTCCTCATTTTATCATTATATATAGCAAATTTGTGGAACAGGACAAGACAGGCATTATTCCTATATTACCAGTAAGCAAACTGAAGTTTAAAAGACTAGAAGAAATTGAAAGTAAACAGACAAGAGCAAGGGCCTGCACCAAACTACTTTGCAGAAGAGGGAACTTTGCAGGGAGCTGAGTCCTAGAGTAGCCAGTGAGGGACAGCCAGGGAGTCCCAAACAAGGAGGCCCAGCCATGACTTGGACGGCCCAGGGGCCTCAGCTTGACATAAAGACACTCAGGTACCTCACAGCATGGCATGCAGGCATGTCATTAAAAGTCATTTAAGGAAACTTTACTTTTTTTCGGGCAAACGGTTTCAAGGATAATGTACTTTAACTCAGACAAATACTAAAATTACTGTCTTCCCCCCTACTCCCTTCTTTTTCTTTCTTCTTGAAGTGAAAATAGGGTTGTTTTGGATCTCAGAGATGTGCTTGTGCATATCTGTGCTGGGGTCAGGGAATGGAATTACAGTGTTGCTAAATCTTAAAGGAAAAAAGCATACTTGCACCAGCTAACTTGTCACTGTCTGAGTGTTTTCCCTTCATGTTCACTGTACACGTCCAGGAAGTCGCTGGTGGAAGGAAAAGGAGTGGGTTTGCCTATTGAATATTATCTGAGTAATTATTCGGTGGCTGATGCGCTTTTTTAAACTCCGATAAATTAATTTCTGTAGCAAAACCATTGTGATTATGCAAAACTATCATCTTGACACATTAAAAGGAATGAAATCCATCAATTTTTTACATTTCCATTGAGGAAAAAGGCAAGCAAGAAAGGAGCCAGCTTGATGTTACTGAGCTTTTCAGTTTAACTTAGTATCTCTTACCAAACGCAGAGCCGCTCAATATTTTACACATTTGCTTCAGATAACTTCCTCCCTTCCAACAGTGAAGATAAAATCCCATCACAGGACAGAAGACTGAGAAGCCTCAGTGATCACCAGAGACAGGAGGTTTGACAAGCTACAGTCATGGTCTAACACACCAGAACAATAAGTAGGACTGTGAACATCAAGTCATGCAATTGGATTAGGAAACAAAAGTGCTGCCGACCAGACACAGCACGTGGCATCTGCAAGATGAGAAGAGAACAAAGCAAGAGTCTTGGGGATCCACTGGGAAAGCAACGAAGTAGGAAAAAGGTATGAAATAATTGGATTCTAGAAGAGAAACACCTATTAAGGAACTTCACAGGAATTTAAACACAGGGTACTGCTAATCCACGTTGCTAAACACTGGCTGACTTCCTGTGAATATTGTATTAGGGTGGAAAATAGAGCAGGCTAGAGAGTAGGGAGCCGGGCTCCACCCTTCCATGCTGTGTAACCTTTGATCTTTCCCAGCTCTGTGTCCTGTTTTACAAAAGGACTGAATTAGACTGAGGTGTTTCAGAGGCCCCTTTACATTCTAAACATTCTAAAATTCTGTGGCATCTCAAAATAATCTAGAATTATGCAAATGCCACTTTTTAATAGCCAGCATTAAAAACCAAAATAGCGAGGACTGCCTACAGGTCCCAGCCAGTATTACCATGAGCCCAAATCGAGCACATTCATCACAAAGCAAAGAAAAGGCATCTGATCTATTCTCCAGAAATCAGATCATCCTGAGGAAAAGAAATGTGTCAAAAGGTACCAGATTATGTGCTGAAATAGGAAATATTGTTCTAGTTGCAGGTGACCTTTCATAGCAAGATCATTCACTTGCTGGTTATGCTGTCAAGTAACTTACTACTGCCCTTTAAAGGTCATTGCCATGGGTGTGCCCCTGGGTGCTTCCTAATATATGCCTCTGATTTACTTCTTCCTCATAAAATGCACCCTATAATGAAGCATGTCCTTCCCTAACACTCTGAGTCTGGTGGGAAACATATTTCCCCGTCGTATTAGAAGCATGTTGCTTTTAAAGATATTGGTGGAGATGGGGGAGGGGAAGGAAGGACACTTTACTGCAAAACCTTGGTAACCTGTACTGATCAGGGAGGTCAAAAGCAGACCCCACCGGTGCTGCAGGGAAACCTTTCCTTCTCTTCTGTAAAAGCATGTGCAGGATTTGTTTGCCAGAGACTATGTATGTAAGTATGTATGTAAACTCACCTCCAGGTAAGGCTCCTCTTCAAGCTCTTGTGGTTCAAGGTGCTAGTCCTAGAGGGGCCAAATCATACTGGGTTCTGATTCCTTAATTTAAAAAAAAAAAGGCATAAAAAGAAACAAATTGAGTTATTTGTAGTGAGGTGGATGGACCTAGAGTCTGTCATACAGAGTGAAGTAAGTCAGAAAAATACCGTAGGCTAACACATATATATGGAATCTGAAAAAACAAAAAAATGGTTCTGAAGAACCTAGGGGCAGGACAGGAATAAAGATGCAGACATAGAGAATGGACTTGAGGACACGGCGAGGGGGAAGGGTAAGCTGGGACGAAGTGAGAGAGTGGCATGGCCATATATACACTACCAAATGTAAAATAGATAGCTAGTGGGAAGCAGCTGCATAGCACAGGGAGATCAGCTCCGTGCTTTGTGACCACCTAGAGGGCTGGGATAGGGAGGGTGGGAGGGAGACGCAAGAGGGAGGAGATATGGGGATATATGTATATGTATAGCTGATTTACTTTGTTATATAGCAGAAACTAACATAACAAGGTAAAGCAATTATACTCCAGTAAAGATATTAAAAAAAAGAAAAGACTAGGACTCCCTGAGCGGAAACACTCATTAAGGTGAGGGGTACTTGGGGCAGGCCCAACGGCAGAAGGTGAGGGGTACTTGGGGCAGGCCCAACGGCAGGCTGGGATAAAAAAGATGGCCAGAGCAGGGTGCCCAGAAGACCTGCCTAAAGCCAAACTGCTAGATTAGAGCTTCTTAAGAGCCCTAGAGGAGTAGGAGTCCTGTGGCCATAGGTGGGTTTGGTCCCAGTTAGGGAGAGCGGGGAGCTAGTTCGTTATGGAGACATAAAAGTATTTCTTTAGTAAATATTTTTGAAAGATCAGGGAGAGAGCTTTCCTCTAGCATAGTGGCTGATTGATATCTGTGTTCCTGTTGGTTTTCTAACGAGCTAAAAATCAACAGGAACAGAGGTATAAAGTGATGTTTGAGTATATTAGTTATCTAGGGTAAATTATCTCAAACTTGCTGCTCAAAACAGCGGAAGTTTTTTCTCTCATAGTTCGGGAAGCGAGACGTCTGAAATCAAGGTGTCAGCGTGGTTGGCTCCTTTGGAAGGCTCTGAGGAAGCATGTGCCCCAGCCCTTTCTCCTAGATCCCTGGTTTCTGGATGCATCTCTCCAATCTCAACCTCTCTCTTCACGTGGTTCTCCTCTGTGTCACTGTGTCTGTGTGTCTCAAATACCCTTATTTTTTCTCTTACAAGGACACCAGTTATTGGAATTACAGCCCACTCTACATTCAGGATGATCTTACCTCAAAATCTTAACTATATCTACAAAATCAGTATTTCCAAATAAGATCGCATTCACGGGTACCAGGGGTTAAGACTTGGACATATCTTTGGGGGCCACTATTCAAACTACTACACTGACATTAGTATTTAACAAGACAGTGACCAATTATGTTTAATAAAAGTATGGGCCAAAGACAGGCTCTTCTCATTCTTACTTGGCATCCGTGTGAGGGAATAACCTGAGATCCACTTGTCTGCAGATAGGTTGAGAATGCAAACCCATACCTACCCACATGCTGAGCACCTGCGTCTAAACGGATCCATTCTTGCATTGAACAAACATGACATATATGCCAAATTACCCCTTTAGTAAGTGTGGTGCTGCGTGACTACCCAGGTTGCAGGCCCTCCCTCATGGATTATTGTTTCAGAAGTCACTGACAGGCAACTCTACCTTTAATACTTTGGCTACTACCAGTAATGTGAAGCAGAAGTAGAGAAGGAAAAATTAAGCCAACATATTTCATAGCTCATACTTAATATCACCTGAATTGGTCTCTTGATACTGTATATCTTGTAGCAGATTTTTAAAATATTTTCATTTTCATGAATAAGTTTTTTTAAGAAAGAATTAATGCATGTAAAACCATTCTCCTTTCGTGAAATTTTGTGTTTCAAAGGGGAGGGGATAGTGAATTAGGAGCCACAAGATAAGGGTCTAGAATGGGCTGCAGTGCCACCTGGGTGGCTTTGGCAAATCGTTCCTGGGTCTTGCGTGATTGTGCTTTGTAAACCGGCAGGAAGCAAACTGCACAGATGTCTACCTAGTTCTACCACAGAGTCATACCCTAGATAACTAGGTCCCAGAGTCTGACAACATTAGCAATTCCAGGGGCCAAACTCAGGTCTTCCCCCAGAGCTGAGGAATTTAGAAGGGGTGGGGAGGGACAGCCGATAAGAAGTTTATAAAATTTAAATTTAAAAATCCTTTGGTGGCCTCTCCCAGCATTCTTCCCTATAGTGCTGCACAGATTTAATTGGTGTTATATTTGCCTTGCTAACCAACAGTCCTTCTCAACCTGGGAACCAGCAGGGTCAGTCCTACCAATGCTGGGAGAGAGTACAGACAGAATAAAATCACAGCTACCAGTAGTTTCTTTATACAGTAGAAGAAGAGAAACCTTTCCTAGAGAAAGGCAGAGTTTGAAAGGCCCTTGGGTCATTATCTTACTGTACTTAGCCCACCAGCCTCCTTAGTCTGACCATGACCATGATGGCAAAGGTTAAATTAGGAGGATGAGATAACTTTCTTGTGGAATCGTCATAAGCAAAGACAGGAAAGCCCCACCCTGCAGGGGAGAAAAGCAATTCACTGCCCTCTAATCTATCCCTCTGTCTTCCATTCAGCACAATCAGGTTTCATGCCCAAATAAGTGTGGAAAAAAATTTTCATTTAGGTTAATATATTCCTGGTGCTTTAGAAAAGTACTTTACCTTCGAGTCTTCGGAGCAGATGACGTGGGTGTTGACAGAAACTGTGTAGGTTTGTGTATGTGTGATGGGGGTGGGAGGAGAAAGGGACACAGATACGGAATTAACAAAAATTAAATTCTCCTTGCCGAGGACATGAATAGAGACCAGAAGATAGAATTACTAGTCATGATCCTGGGAACTCAGCAGCTGGCCAACAACCAACAGAGAAAATACCACCAACCCACCTTTGTCTCTGCCATTTACCTCTATCAGACAAAGAAAAAATAGTCAAGAGTTATTACAGGCAATCACATTTAAAGCCTTGAAATAAACCTCCAGGTATCTTTTACTTTGAAATTCAGTCAGCCACATTTCAGCAGAAGAATCTTATTTACTGAGGAGTATTGTTAAAATAGGGCTATCTGTAGGTTTCCTGGTCCAGGCTCACTGAGATAAGCAAACAAGTAAGTCATCAGACAAGACTTTTCAGGTGCTGGGCTTCCCTGGTGGTGCAGTGGTTAAGGATCCGCCTGCCAATGCAGGGAACACGGGTTCGAGCCCTGGTCCAGGAAGATCCCACGTGCCGCGTAGCAGTTAAGCTCGAGAGCCACAACTACTGAGCCCATGTGCCACAACTACTGAAGCCTCCCTGCCTAGAGCCTGTGCCTCTCAACAAGAGAAGCTACCGCAATGAGAAGCCCATGCACCGCAATGAAGAGTAGCCCCCGCTCACCGCAACTAGAGAAAGCCCAAACGCAATAATGAAGACCCGACGCAGCCAAAAAAATTTTATTTTAGATTTTAAAATAAAAATTAAAAAAAAGAATTTTCAGGCACTATCCCAAGGTAGACTTGTCCTGGGCTGAGGATGTTCTAAGAGTCCATCAAGGAAATGTTTAGGGAGACGCTATTTCCTTAGACTTGGGAACAGGAAGAGTTGCTCCTTATTTTGCAATTAAAGAGGCAGGATTCAGTAGGAGAAAAAAATTGCCCCCCAGTCAAGTGGTTCAGACCAAAGTGTGCAGGGCCTTGGGAAGTTCCCCAGGCAAGCATCAGGTGCTTGCAGGATTATGTGAGTGAAATGTCTATAGAAGAATATGAATTCACATCATAGATTTAGAAAGGTTTTATTATATGTTGTCATATATCATTTTATTTTTAAGTTGGAAATTGCCTAGGACTTCTCTCAGGTACTTAAATAGATCTTGGTTTTTAAACCAAGATTTAGAATTCGTGTATGCATACCCAAACATACACAGCTCTCCTAGGGGCTAGGACTTCACATTCCCTAAGACACTTTTAACGGGTGGGAATTTTTCAGTGGGAAAATTCATGGCTGGTTAATTTGAGTCATTTTTGAATAATAGCAGAGCTTCAAGTGAAGTAAAAATTCTTTGTAATTCAAGAGGTGATTGAGTCTTCAGTGAGCCTATGCCCGTGTTCAACTTCTAGGAAATACTGGCTTAAAGAAGATGAGTCTATTTTAAGGGGTGTGTGGGGAGGAGTGAATCAGCACAGATTGGTGATGGATATAACTAAGCACGGCTTCAGTCCCTCAGTTCCTCTAGCTAGTTGTTTCGAAGACTATGGAAGAGAAGCATTTTTTTATTAATACTTTTATTACTAAATCAAAGAACTTTTTTAATGACAACAGTATTAATCAAAGGAAAAAGATATAATGCTTTTCCTTTATTCAATTGCTATTTATTGAGCACCTCCTTTGTACTGACTGCTGTAGCAGATAATAGACACTCAATGGCAATTTAGATACAGACTGTACACTCATGGAGCTTGTACAGTAGTCGAAGAGATTGACTAATAACCAGACAATTGTATGCAGTGTGATAACCAATAACCTAACTCTCCTTGTCTGAGAACAGCCCCCCTAACCACAGGAGTGGACCTCAACAGCCATGTTAAAATACAGGACTCTGTGTCCTTTAACCATCGTGATTATCTCAAGGATGGGTACTCAATTTCAAGTGGTCAGGCAGAATCTCTTGTCTTTTAGGACTGGGGTTGAGAAGTGCTAGTATATCACAGTGGATTGCTAGAATTGGGTAAATAAGAGCTGGGGCCAGAGGAGGAGAGGTGTTTGACCTGGCATGGAGACGCCTAACAGAGAAAGAATGGCAGGCAGGAGACGGCAGGAGACTGCAAGACTCTGAAGAGAGGAAGAGAGGGAGACTGAGCCATCAGTAGCCCCATTTTCTGATGGCTTCCCAGTCATTGAATTGGTTCCCACCTTTCTTGAGGCTTAAGTTGTTCAACTTTGCTTTGGGTTCCATGAGATACCCCAGAACATTTTTTCAATAATGTTTGTCTTGCCTCATTTAGAATGGGGTTCCATCTGTTATTACCAAAAGTATCTGGACTAAGACATGTTCCTGTAGGGATTAGAATATGATGTTATGGGATCACCTAGGAAGGAACTAACTCACTTTTATGTGAATCTGGAAGGATTCCCAAGTAAAGTGCTATCTGAGCTGAGTTCTAAAGAAGGAGCAGAAATCAGCCAGGCAGAAAGCAGGTGGGGAACAGGCAGAGAGAGTAGCATGTGCAGAGCCGAGAGGCTAGATAGCATGGCGCAGCTTAGGAGCTACAAGAACTTCTCTGTGGGTGAAGCACAGGTAGGGCAGTGTGTACATATGTGGAAGGTGAGGATCAAGGTTGAGAGATGAGGCTTGAGAGGTAAACAGGGACCACATCACAGAGGGCCCTGTTAAGTCACGCACCACGTAACTTGGAATTTGAACAGAAAAAGCTTCTTGCAGAAAACTAATTCTGTTTGGCTTGGTCAGAAGCAGCACCATGCCAAGTCATATTGGAGCCTGAGGCATAAGACAGCGTCGGTAATGCTCATTCTATCCTTATTTCAAGTGTTGGTATTTTGTTCATCATGGATTTTTTGCATTAACTTTGACTTTTTAAGATATTGCATTAAAATATTTATCTTGATGACTGTTTTTCCGGGGTGCTCCCTTAAACTTTACACTTGAAGTAAGTAAGTGCCTCATTCACCTCAGCCCACCCCTGGCCCTAGACAGAAGAGACTAAACATTGCAAACTCGGGCCATGGATGAGATTTGCTTCAAGCTATATAGCATCACATTGAAAACAATGTATAACAACTGCTTAATACTTTTCAAAATTACATTCTCAGTTATTGTTGTCAATCAAGTTTCCTGAAAACAAATTCTGAGATGGGAGTTGAATACAGAAGGCTTCCTTGGGGAGTACTCTCAGAAGGAAGGCAGGATTGGACGGAGGGAGAAGCTGACCCACAGAGCAGCTGCCTTACTCCAACCTGTGGGGAGTTCTGGAAGTGGAAAGGCTCTTTTGAGTAGTCCTAATTGAGGCAAGGGGCCCAGGCCTTTGTATCCCTATAGCATGGGCCAGTCATTGGCTATGGGGTGCTGGAGAAATGGTAGGGCAGTTCCCTGATGCCAGGGGAAATTTCCAGTAATGGATACAATAGTCAGTAACTGATGTTTAGAGTTTTCCTGTAAATCATTTCACTTCAAAGCTTTTAGAAGTTTAACCTGTATTTACATATATTTATAGTGAGTGGGCAGAAGGATTTCAGCAGTTTATTAGGTGGAATCCTGTTTGTAGTTACATTGTGAAAAATGGTAACTATTAGTATGAGTAATAGCTTTAAAGGAACTGTAAGTATGCCATAATATTAAATAACTGACTCAGTATATATTTCCACCGTGTTTCTTCCACTGTGTGAGATGTTGAGGATTTAAAGGATAAAACAGACAGTGTTTCCTGGTCCTGAAGAAATTTGAAGTACAGTGTGAGAGACTTAGTACAATGATCATTGCTATAAATATGTCTTGACCAAGGCATGCACAAGGGCTGTGGGAGAGCCCAGACTGGATTTTGTAAATAAGCTGATGTCTGAATGGACTCTCAAAAGATGACAAAGAGTTATTCAGATGTGAGAGGTGAAGTATGGAGTAAAGAAAGAGGAGGGCCTGTCCCTAACATTGCAAGTAGTTCAGTGTGGCCAGAGTATGGTTGGGATGGTAAGAGAGAAGCCCATGTGGGGCTGACAACTGGGCTCTCAAGGGTCTTGAATGACATGTAAATGAACTGGCTCTTTCCTAAAAGTTACAGAATCATTGAGGGAGTTAAATACATAGACTTAACTTTAAAAAGTTTTATTTTTCGGCAGAATGAATCAAGTTCCCAACATGGTTTGGTTAAGCAAACTGTATTTATCTACTGCTGCATAACAAATTATCACAAACTTAAGGCTTAACACAGCAGCATACCTTTACTATCATAGAAGGCTACAATTAAGGCTTCTGGCAGGGCTGAGTTCTCAACAGAGGCTTGGCTGGGGAAGGATCCACTTCCAAGCTCTCCTAGATCATTGGCAAAATTCATTTCCTTGCAAATGTGGGATTCATGACACCTTACTTCTTCAAAGCCAACAACGAAGACAGAAACAGAAAGACTCTGCTAGCAAGACAGGGCCTTAGATACCATAATATAATCAAGGGAGTGACATCACCTTTGCCATATTCTGTTGATTAGAAGCAAATTACAGGCCCCACTCAGAATCAGTAGGAGGCCAATACAAGGGCATGAACACCAGGAGTAGAAGCCACCTTAAGGTCTGTTCACCACAGACACCCTGTGCTGTACTTTCCTACTTAGTCCAGTTGTGAAAGAAAAGGTGGCTGCAGAGCGTCTTCTCTGGCTCAGTCCACTGTTCTGTGATGGAGGAAATTTGACCCTGGTAAAATTCTAGAAACTGAAGTCTACCAGGAAATATTTATGCAGGATCAGCAAATATCATATATTCTGCTTTTCTACAAATACTGTATTTGCTGCATCATCTTGTGGTCAAAGGTAACATTATGATTACAAAGTGTATGATTAATTAAATTATGCCAGGACATGTTCAGAGGACTTCTGAAAACAAATGCTCTGTCAACCTTGGCAGTGTCTTTCTTGAATGTTTAGTAATTGAGACATCTTAAAGTCTTTTTCCTCCAGCTTACTATTATGTATGTTATTTTCCTCTTCATCGTACTTATCTGTATAGTTTATCCTGAGTACAAATATTAGAGACAGTACCCACCTGCGTTTAGTGTGGTGTGTAACACACCATCAGGGAGATTAGGTTCCTATTACATACCATATGGTGATTCAGTGATATGTATATGAACAGACAGTGACTGTGCTGTTTAACTACTTAGTATGTGCATTTAATTAAGTGTATAAATTCCTACAGGCATGTGGTTAAAGGGGCTTTGGCAGATTTCCCCTCTGGAGGGCTTGGCACTATGTAGTTGGAACTCTCACTGGCATTGGAATTCCAAACATGCCTGCATTTGCAACAATAAGTAGTGTTTTAATATCATCAAGGTCTTTACCATCTCACATTTCAGTTTATAGCCTAAGCAGTTTAATAACTCACACTGAAATAGAGTCTAGTTGTTTTAGATGTACTATGTCTGTTTGCTTCATACAAAATTATCATTTGTGAACCAAAAAAACGGATGAACACCAAAATGACAAAGCAACTTAATAAGCATGGTATTTAAAATTTTTTTTAAAAAAGGGGCTTCCCTGGTGGCGCAGTGGTTGAGAGTCCGCCTGCCAATGCAGGGGACACGGGTTCGTGCCCCTGTCCAGGAAGATCCCACGTGCCGTGGAGCGGCTGGGCCCATGAGCCATGGCCACTGAGCCTGCACGTCCGGAGCCTGTGTCCGGCGGTACGTGGGTACTGCCAAAAAAACCCCCAAAACAAACAAACAAAAAAACCTACGAAAATAAAATATTTTTTCTAAAATGCAATGACCAAAACATGGTACTTTGGAATTCAAAGTATTTCAGACTATAATTGATTGTGTGTGTGCACGTGTGTGTAATTTTTTACAATGGGCACTTTACCGGTAGAGAGTATTGAATCCCATGTGAAGCTGTGCAGGCGGAAAAGCATGAGGATCAAGAAGAGGTGGCCTCCAGCTCTGGCGCTCGCACCTTCTCTGATGTAGGGAGAATGAATATTTCTTGAGCCTCAGTTTAGCTCTAACAGTCATATTCCCTGAAAATAAAAGCAAGTATAAAACAAAAGCAAGTATAAAAGCAAGCATTAAAAAAAAAAAAAGCTAAATAAAAGCAAGTATAAACGAACTGTGATACAATGTCCCATTTGACTTGATCTTTAGACATCAGGACATCTGTGTGACTAAATGTTTGCTTACCTTCTCAGTAACTTGTTTGTGATCAACAAAGAGAGAGAAGGGGGGTTGGGAGTGCAGGGAAGCCTCACCAGGTGTGAGCATCTGAGGAGGTCAGTGTGGAAGCTGCTGGAACACCATGTCTCCAAATAGGCAGGTATTGATCTGTCCGTTGTGGAAAGGCTGCAGCAGCAGCAGCTGTGGGCTCATAACCGAGGCATGTTAAGGGATTTGTCGAACAAATCCCCAATTAAACCAAAGAAGGAAGAGACAGTGAATTTATCTTTCTTTCTTTCAGAGGACAATCAGTTGGAGACAAAAACCTTGTCTGGTGAAAGAGAGAGACATTGTCATGTAAATTGCATAACTTAAAAATATATATACGATGCTTGTCGTATTCCCGGTGCTTCATTTCTATTGCTTCTTCTTGCTGGAGACTATGAATCCCAGAACAGATACCTCTAAGGCTTCATAGACAGTTCAGGAGCTGAGAAACACTGTATCTGCTAGGACATCATTGTATCTGACAATGTGTTCAGTGTTCAGATCATACTTCAATGCCAAATATTGTCCCTCAGAATATCAGTTGGTTTTTTCCCCCTTAACTCCTGTCTTTTTTCTGTTCATTACCAGGAAAGTAGTAAATATAGTGTCCATATTTGCTGATCCATGACCTGACCTCACACAACTCAGACTTTCACCTCCATCACCTTCTCGAAAGTTCCCCGGATCATGGAAATCCACTGCTTCCCTCTGTAGTCATCCTCCGTGACCACTCTGCATATTGGACTCCACAGCTGCTCCTCCTGGAAAACCTCTTCCCTGGGCTCCCAGGACAGGCAGCCCTGCCCCAGTGGTCTCCTGCATCTCTTACTGTCCTCTAAAAACTTCATCAGTTTGGATTCCTCCTTCCTACTGGTCAAGTTTATGGCTTTCACAAGGGTCTCTCCTTTTCCCTGGCCCTTCATAATCCCACCTGCTCTCGTGGAACTGTAGCCATTTTTTTTCAGAACTTCAATCTCAGCCTCTCACCTGCACCCCAGAGCCTCCTTTCCGTTCCCTGAGCACACAGTTGGTACCTAAGACTCTGCATATGTAGAAACTGAACTCATCTCGATGCATGTCATCCTCCTTGTCACGGTGGCTCAAAGCCCACTTGTTTTGTCTCTTTTCCCTGATTTTCTGATTGCCTGGAGGCCATGAGAATATACCTGGCAGAACTCCTGATTGACAGAAGGCACCAGGCCAGACCTCCTGTTCCTCCCCAGTGACCTGGTACAGGACATGGGGATACCAAAGATCATCCCTTTCTAGGAGAGACTAAAGGGGCCTCAGTGGCTTTGCCGTATCTTTCTTAGACTGCAAGTCTAAGAAGCTTCCACCCAACCGCCCCTCCCTCGCTCCTCCCCCTGGGGTCAGACTTGGATCGTGGTCTTCTAGCCCCCCAGCCCCCCTAGGCTTTCTCCCCATACCCTTCCTCTCTTCCTCCCAGGGAGGAGGATTTTCCTCACAAAATCCTTGCATGTTTAATCCTGTCTTGGCATCTGATTCTCAGAGGATCCAAACTCATACAAATTCACATCCACATGGACTATTGACTATCCCAGTAATGATTCTTACAGATATCTTTTTCTTTCTTTTCCACAAATCTGTATTAATTTCTTAAGGCTGCTGTCACAAAGTATCACAAATGTGTGCCTCAAACAATGGAAATTTATTGTCTCACAGTTCTGGAGGCTGGAAGTCTGAAATCAAGGTGTCAGCAGTTTTGGGTCTTTTTGAAGGCCCTGAGGAAACATCTGTTCCAGGCTTCTGCTTGGTTCTGTTGACAGCCAGCAGTCCTTGGCATCCCTAGGCTTGTCAGTCACCACTGCAATCTCTGCCTCTGTCTTCACATGGAGTTTTCCCTATGTGTGTCTTCTATATCTTAACTAAGATGTAGTCAACAATTCTCCCCATCATTGCCAACCAATTCCACTCAAACTCCCTAATGCATTCTCTGAGGCCCTCTGAGATTTAGTTCCAATCTTTCTTTCCATCCAAATACCCATAGTCTCGACTTTCCCATCCTAGTCTAGTCAAGCCTGACTATCCTCTATTTCCAGAATGCTCCCTGAGCTTTCCCATCTCTTTGTCTCTTAGATCCTTACTACTTCATCCTTGTAATCCCCCTCCTTCCGCATGGCTCTGCTTATCAAAACACAATCCATCTTCCAGACACATCCAGTCCCGTCTTACTGAACATACTCACAGCCAGAACGGATCTTTGTCCTCTGAGATTTCTATAATACTGTTATTTCACCACATACTGCCTTTTATATCACTATTTATGTGTGTCTTATCCCAAATTATACGTTTCTTGAAGACCTGAACAATATCTTTTCAGATTTTTAACACCTGGACATTACTTATCCATGTATAAGTACATATCAGATGCTCATTTAAAATGCATTTAAAAGGACGAAATGTGGCCAAGCCACAGAAAAAATATTTATGAAGAAGGGTGAATTCATTGGCACTGATGTCAGGGATGTGGTAGAATGTCACTCAGAAAAGTAGGGAATCTTCCTAGAGAGTGACAGTATTGAAGAGGGGGTGATCTAAGGTGGCTGAGATGGGCATGAAGGGAGGAGATGACTGAGCAGTGGTGCAGGGTGAGAGCATTGGGAATGTAAGCCCACCTTCCTCGGAGTCTGTGAAGGAGAGGGAGTAGACCAGTGTTGGCCAATCTATCATGTCCCTACAAGTCAACGTGACTCAGCTTCCAGTACTCTTCCTTTTGCTGGGCACCATCGTCAGCAAAAGGAAGAGTAAAACATGGTCACAGCTGTCATGCTAGATGGTGTATATAATGGAATGCATTTTGGTCTCTGCATAGCTAGCTTGCAATAGGGAGGTAATAGGAGGTAGATGTGAGCCTGGCATTCATGGACCACTAAGCCATGGCCCTCTTTCAGCTGCTCTTCCATCTTTCTCTCCTACTACTTTGTTATGAGAGACTCAGGAACTAAAAGTGGACGCCAGTTGGACCCTGTGTAGACTATATGGTGGATCTCACCCTGCCTATGCTCATATCATATATGACCTGGAAATGGCTTTGCATCCCCCTCTCCGCCATCTTCCCCACCATTGCATATGCTACGCCTTTTCTACATGAAACCTTTCTGGCCTCCGTAACCCAATTCAGCACACTCTTTGGACAGCATTTCATTTGTATTGGCCAACCCAATACCTCTCTTGTGACCGCTGTTTCCTTCTACCATCCTATGTGTGCACACATCCTTTTTCTCCTAGACTACGAGCTCCCTGGGGACATCAATGTTGCTTTTTGTAAGTATCTGATTTCCATATAGATAGGATGGTCTTTTATACACAGTACACATTCAATAGACATCTCTTGAATAAGTAAATGAATGGAGTGACTAAGGACATTTTCATGGAATAGTGGAGGTGACTTTTGCCTGTAAACTACTTCCTCACCTTTTTTCTTAGACACTTCCAACTATGTTTCATGTTCCATTATTTCTTTATAAATTCCTTCTTGCTCTTCACAAGACTTAAAAATTCAGAAGACCACCCTTCATTTAAAATATAAGAAAACTACATTTGAAAGTAATTATTTACTTACTGGAGACTTGAGCTGCAATGGATTTTAAATTCTATTTCCTTTCTAGTGCACAGTTTCTGTGCCATTTCCTTCTGTTTTGTGATATGTAGCTGAGGTAACACAAGACAGTATTTTTCACTTGATAACTAATTAGCACTGAGATTAGAAAGTTCATACAAATTATGAATGTTCTGTACTTTGAATAACTTGACAATAAAAATGTTTTGAATCAGTTAACCTAAAATCATAAATACCTATGTTTCATGATCACTGAGCTTTGGGAGCCAATAAGCTATCATTATTGCTTCTTCCTAGAAAACTTTGAACATACTCTCAAACCACTGGTTAAATGTAGATGTGCAAGCTGGAGTTGGTCCAGCTCTGGTTTAGGGCATAGGCTCCTTTCCATACCCTGATATAGATTCATTGCAAAGCACTCCTGATGCTCAATTCCCTGACAATCTTTAGCTCTTCTTAGAAACAACAAAAGAGTGTGTTTTCATTCCTTTCAGATGTCTGCTACCATTTTTTTCCTTTGTGCCTACCCATGGTTATATGTTATAGTGGCTTAGGGGGAAATTAGCCCACGGGAGATTTTGCAACATGGTACTGTCTTGTTGAAGTCACTTCTCATACAACTCCCTTCACGCCATAAATAAATTAAAACTTGGTTTTCTTCTAAAAACCTAATGATGTTGAGAAAATCCAGGCAGTAGAGAGGCTGGGACAATCTAAGAACTGCTGTAATTGTCTTTAGGTGATAGCATCTTAATCTCTATTGCTTTCTTCTTTTCCTAGGTAAGTGGTGTTTTCTCTTCGTTGCTTCAGGGAGTGGTGATTTGTCTGGTAAGTGTTCATTTTATTGTGCTACGTGGTGTTGCTTCAAAGCTGCATGTGAATTGCCTGAGAGAACCAAAAGCAAACCTGAAAATACGAGGGAGCTTTGGACATGCTTTATATTGAAAGTGCCGGTATGTGTTAAATCTTTTTTAGATTAAAGGTTTTTCCCTGAGATCTTACTTTGGAGTTGTGTCATAGCACACGTTGTTTTCAAGTCCGGAAAAGAGTCCAAGAATTGACTAAGTGTTGATGAAAACTTGGCTTTCATAAATTCCTTTTGTGTGATTTTTCTTTTCTTTTTTTCTTTTTGTTTACTTCTTTCTGCCTTTATTAAATGTTTTTTAAATGCCCTCCATTCAGATTTTGATAAAATATAAAACTCCACATAGAGGCATTTTGCTTAAGTTTTTGCTTGTGTTGTGTCATGTTACTACAGTCTTTTGGCTCTGTTGCTGCCAAGAAGCTCCTTAATCTTCTGGACTCCTCCAGTAAAACAGTCACTTCTTCTGTAGGGTATTGGATGGTCCATTGGTACTCTGTAAAATGTAGAGATTAAATCCCACTTTTCAAAAACAGTTTTATTAAGTTACTGAAGTTGATATGTCCCTATATTTTCTAGTGATTCTGACACAGACACATTATTTTACAGATTTCCTGCTATAAGTTAGTGACTGAGAGTAGCTGTTTTTCTGGGTGTGTTGTTGATGCCATGATTTTGCCGTTAAAAGAATGGCTGAGGAGGAATCCAGAAAGGAAATGAATAGCAGTGAAAAGAACAAGAGTCCTTTGATTTGTAGATCAGATTTCATAGTTTTCATAGATTTGATGGTTTTATTTTACTTTGTTTTTATGATAGTTGACTTCCACTTCGAGCTAACGCAGAAAACGCTGGACCACGTTGTCTTTTGCATGAAATATAGGAAATGAGGTCTCTCTGTGTCTAACGTACTTGATTATCTTAGCCATTGTTTCAGGTTATTGGTTTTGTTAGAAGTAGTTGTTCCTTAATGACATTAGATTTGGTTCCACTATATTCTGTTTTCCACTCCTTCACATTCTTTATCCAAAAACTCTTGCTTTTACATTAATTAATTGATCTGATATATATAGCTAGCTAGATAGATACATACAGATATATATATTGCTTGAAGAGCCTTTTATTTAAACATTTAGATTTCTCTGGTTTTTGGCTTTTGAATCTGATCTTAAAATATGTTTGACTTGTGTTTATGTGTGTTTAATAGAACATGTTTGAAGAAGGGTACCCAGAGGTGAACTAAATTGCTCTTGAAGCATACAAAAGCCTGTAGATATTGCTTTAAATAACTTGTATGGGATGTTGACCCCATGCTGTTTTCAGTCCCGCAACAGAATTTTTCTATTAAAGATTCTGGATTAAAAAGAGCAGAAAACAGGAGACAGAAAGATGGAAGGGAGAGGAAGGTTAGATTTCAGGCTTGCATAGGCTGCTCCCCAGACTTTGAAGCCTAGCAGAGACCCACAGACATGTGAACCAAGACATTATTTGAACAGCTTGCTTAACAACGGGCTGAATAGTGAACCACATTTTAAATTGACAAAGTTAGCCCATGCTGGGAGTTTTTTATTCTTTGCCTTTTGACCTTATTGGATGCCATAAATGAAATATGGTGGTGCAGGTTTGAAAAGGCCAGGGGCTACTTATTTACACCACTCCTAGGATGAGGGAAAAAATTCAAGAGTGAACAAATGCAGTACATTTAACTCTATCCCTTAACTCAGGCAACTATAATATGAAGACACTTTGTTTCCAGTCTGTAACCCCATTTTGGTATGAGAGCTTCCTTTGTTATTTTTAAATTCTTCTCACTTTATTAAGGTAAGCCACACAGAAAGGTCAAATCTGGAGAAGTGGCTGAGTTTTATTTTCACTATAAAGAGAACCTGAAAATATATTGCTTGAGATAAAGTCTATTTTTAACTTAGGTTTCATGATTTATATTATGCTCCTTCTATTATGAACATCTTCCACTTTGAAATCAGATGTACAAGAGTTTCTACCAATGAATATGTCTAAGATGTCACTACTTTTCATGTTAAAAAATGCCAGCTGTCTATAACATATAATGACCAGAACGAATTTCCACTGTTGGGTAAAAGTAACCATCTGATTATATGAGTGATAATTGCACTGCATTCTATATTGTTTGAAAATTCTTTTGTGGTACTATAAGAGATACTGTACCTCTTCAACATTACTGTTTAATTATAATAGGTACATTGCATTATAGAGTATTCATTATATAATCCAAATATGATCGAATATACTCTAGAATTGGGCTGAATTATGAAAAGCATTATAATTAATCTCTTTGCTCTAGTGACTTCTGTTAGTACTATGCTTATAATGTATAGTAGTATATAGGAATATAAGGTATCCTTGTCCTCATGAAGCTGTATTATCAGGGGAAGAACAGGACATACTAGCCTTAAAAAAAAAAGGTAACGATACAAAATGGAATATGAAGCATGATATAGAAAACAAATGTCTTAGGAGAATGAGGGGCACTGAAAATTTGCACAGTTAGCTGTGCTGAGAAAACCTAGTTTATTTTTCTAGGACTGGTCTGAGATCTTTCTGAACTCTCACCATACCAGGTAGGGGGAAATACAGACTTGCTAGTTATCTCAATCTCTTCTAATTTCAAGTCATAAGTAGGCAGAGTTCAATTTCCTGCAGGTTCTGGCTCAGATAATATCTGCTCTTTCTACGCTAACCGCCACCCTTAGCACGGCTGGGTGTCTGAGGGGCTTGGGGCATTGCCTCTTGGTATTGTGCTGGCTCACATGTATGCACTGGCTGGGGCCCACGGAACCGTATCTAGGTTTGTGCGTGGCAGACAAGCTGCTGCTGTGAACTGTGGTTTTGCCTTTGGGAGCTTGGCGTATCCTCCTGAGGTCCAGCTGACTCACAGTTGACCCCCAGCTGGTCCGATCACCCAGTAGCCAGGGTTCAGGGACAGTTTGAGCTGGAGACTTCTCAGCCAGCACCATCAGCTGCCTTCTCTACTTTTCTGATGGGACACAGTGGAACTTTGGAATATCGCCTCGAAACAGCCCAGGTTCCTTGGGTTCCCTCACTGCATCCAACCATTTGGATCTTTCAGGTTGTTCCAGGCACCCTGTGAAATCGTCTCTCCCCCAAAACCCCAATAGGAAGCAAGGTAAAAACCTCTTTACCCTCAGCACTACTCTCATCCAGTCTTACACATCTACCTGCTAAGATTTGTAAACAGAGAGGGGAGGCCGAAGTATCTTTCTCTGCTTCTCTTACCTCCATAATTTTCTCTTTCCACAGTCCTGGAATGGTGTTCTACCTTCTTTACATTATATCCTGAGTTCTCTACTTCTGGTATATAATAAATTCTATGATCCTAGTGCCCAGGCAAGTGAGAGCGAAAAGGATTTTAAACAGTTCTTTCCTCTATCCATTCTGACCCTCATGACTGTTGACTCAAGACTTGATTTTGGTCATCAAAAGCTGAATGTGACCCTTTCTTTTCTCCCTCTTTCCCTTCCATGCTTCCTTTCTTTCATTCCTACTAACACAGCTCTAATGACTTCTATATACTACACAGGTTGTTGCCTTGGGCTCACTAGTGAGCAACTTATATACACAGAAATGCAAATAAGGAAAGCACATTAAAGTGTGTCTACCATAAAGAAAAAACAAACAACAATTAAAAGAAAGAGAAAAAATGCATTTTCCATATTGTGCCCCTGCAAGGAGATTGGTACAGCTTCAGCAGGATTGTATGTCTGATCAACAAAGGAGATATTAGACGTTGTTTATTATATTTGACACCTTGTGTTGGGGGCATCTAGAGCAGCAGTGCCCAACCTTTGTGTCACCGGGGACCGGTTTCGTGGAAGACAATTTTTCCATGGACTGGCGGCAGGGGATGGTTCAGGGGGTGATGCGAGAGATGGGGAGCAATGGGGAGCGGCAGATGAAGCTTCACTCGCTCGCCCAACGCTCACCTCCTGCTGTGCGGCCCTGTTCCTCACAGGCCGTGGACCAGTACCCATCTGTGGCCCGGGGGTTGGGGACCCCTGATCTAGAGGAACTGAGGCTAGAATGAAGGGGAATTTAGATGGTTGGCCGAGAGGGTCAGCCATACACAATCACATTCTCAAAGTGATTTTAGCAAAAGTGATGTCCAAGAGATACAGAACAAATCTATTTGGGGTTGCTACGTACCATATGTCCCCTTTGGAGACTTGTAATGTATATTAGCATATTAACACTTCAGACAATTTCTGCCATGTAAGGAACAGATGTAGTATCATTTAACCCCTGTTGGGCATGTTCATGTAACATTAACAACCCAGAAAACTCTCTCTGAGAGCTGCTGCTAAGGTACAATGGTGAAGCTGGGAATAGCTTTTGGTGGGAACTAACTTAAGGAAAATAGGGCTTTAGCAACTTCATTCAATTTTTATTGAGAACTTACTGTGTACAAGGCACCATGTGGTTAATCAGTCCAAAAAGTGTCAAATCAATTCTTGGGGGTTTAGAATTTCTCAAAATTGCTGTCTTTCTATTGAAGAAGTATAAAATACTAACAGTCAGTTTGCTATATAGTACAAGCAAAACAATCTGCTTTTATTTGAAATATCAGGGTAATCACAGAATCTCTCAAAGTAATTGCTTATAGTGAACGGTTACTATATTTCCTTTGCTGGGTAGAGCAGATATGTTAATGGTGATAGCTATCAATTTTATTTGACATTTTAAACAGATCATTAAGATATTCCAAAATATTCTTTCATGGTAATATTGTTTAAACTAAGCCTTTTTGGTGATCTTTGAAAGGACTTATATGAAATAATACTTGGAGAGGCCTACATTTCATTTTATAATGAATTATCTCCATTTTTAATTGAAAATGTTACAGCTTTTTATGTTAATCATGATAGAATGCCTCAGAGGACTTTTTTAATTATATTTTTATGGCTTGGCCGATTTTATGTTTTAATTTCTTTCTCCTTTCTTCATGTAGTGTTCTTCTTTCTAAGTACTTCACTGAGTACCCTGGCATATTCAAAGCATCCTACAGTCAATATCAGTGGTACTAAGGGGTCAAGATCTCCAGATTCATTCAAGGGCACTTCATTTGTCCATAATCACTTTGTCCTCATTATTTTACTGTAGCACATTAAAAAAAACATTTAAATATCTTTGTAAAACTTGGCAGTTCACAGTAAATTCTTGCTTTATCAAAGGTTGTTTATTCAGCTATAACTTTTCTAGTTTTTTAATTTTTTTCTTTCTCTCTTCTTTTGGCCATTTCAACCATTTGACTATCAGAAGTCTTGTCAGGAAAAATAAATGGATATGAAATTTGAAGATAAAGGCTCTCAGGGACAGACTGAAAGGATCATGTAATGTTGAGGCTGAAAAGGACCTTAGAGTATCCAATAGATATCAGAGAAATTTAGCCCCATGTTTTATTTACAGTATAATGAGAACCAAACATTAGGAAGGTGAAATACCTTGTCCAAGTATCCAATATCATAATCTTCCTTCATTAAGCTAACCCAATAGATGTTGTAGGTAAATACACTCATTATTTGAGATGTAAATAATTATATGGGTAATGTCTAAAATTCCCCCAAAACGGGTCATAACATATCCCCCAGTTTATTTGTCCATCAGCATATATGTTTTTGAGCACTCAGTTTTACGTACATTTTGTTCACTGACATGCCAAGGAATGGCGTGTAATCATGATGAAAACTGGGCTTTATATTGCAATGAATTATCCTCATCTGCTAGAAAGAGTTAAAACTATATTTTTATCGTAGAAAAACCTGAAAGAAAACATGATTATATTTTTACAGATAACTTTACAGGAAACTTCACAGATAAAACAGCTTAACACCAGCTTGTGACAGTGTCAAGGTGCCAAAGAGACATCTCAGAATAGGTCATAACATAGCTTTATACCAACATAACTTACACAGTAGTTGGAAAGTGCGATGTGGTCAATATTTTATTCTTTTTATTTTCACGGAACTATTTTTATTCAATACATAAAGTCATTGTTTTATCACCTTTTATGTTTTCCATTTTGATTTTATTTAATTCCATTTAGTAAGTGAAATAGTCTGTACTCCTGCAGTTTAAATTTGGAAAAGGCAGTCTGAAATTGATCCAAGTCCATTTTATCAGAATATCAGACTGAAAACAGCAATCTAATCATGAAATATTTGATACCATCTTTATTTCATATATGTTTGCAATTTGGGGGTTAGCTAGGAGTTTTCCATATATGGAGATGATTTTATGAAGTCTTAGAATTATTTAATGGAACTCTTAAAGGTAAATTTTATAACTTTATGTAACACTGAGTAAACTGGTAGGGACTGACAAACATTGCACATGGAACGTTTTAATTCCATAATGCCAAATTTTAAAAATGACATTTAATTCCCCTTGTTTGAAATTAACAAAGAGTAAGTTAGAAGTGACTTTCTCTTGCTAAATTATAGGTCTTAATTTTGATTGCAGTTCACCTGAGAGCACTCAGCAGAAGTATTTACCTGCATTAATTTACACTATTCACACCCTGACTATAATGGATTAAAAATCTACATTTTTATATAAAAACAGTTAATTCATGTATAAATATTTTATTGCTTGAGGATAATATTTCAAGGCAGTTGTGTATTTCATTTTGTTGCCTCGATAAACTCTAAAGCCTAATGCTTTTGTTTAATATAAAAATTAAGGTTTCATAATCACCATAGTGATTGCTTCCTATGGAAGAATGTATTACTTAACAGATTTTAAATTGCTCAAGGGTACAAAGAAATATTAAAAAATAATTTCATAGATCACAACAAAGCCAATGTTTTTCACAAAATTTAAAATTAATTTGAGCAGCTAAGTCTATTAACATCAAAGAGTAAATCTATTTAAATGAAAAATTATTTTCATATGTAAGTTTTTTATGAAACAATTTTATGAAGAATATTAATGAAAATGTTTTCTTACATATTGAATCATTTACCTTATTTGATATGTTTTCTTGGAAAGCAAATATATTTTCCTGATTATGTCCCACTTAGGAGATATTAAAAAGTCATGTATAATATTTTTGTTTTACAACCAGTGATACAGCACTTGTACAGTTATCTCTGAGAATTTCATTCTGGATGCCTCTGCACTAGTGAGATGCTTCTAGACATAGACACTCTCAATTAAATGGACAGCACAAGTGACAGAATACCTTTGCACCTCTACAGTTGAACTTATTTAATTTTGTAGCCAAATGCACCAGCTCCTCCAATTCCCATGAACCAATTTTTGTCCTTACCCAGCTGCATTGTGGGTGGAAAGGGAATTTGTCTTTACCTATTCCTGAGCCTCCTTCTCTATTTTAACCCATCTTAAAAGCAGATTCAACTGCATTTGATGTTCAAAGTGCAGAGAACTTTCATAACCAAGTTAAATTAAAGATATCATTGGGTTTTTAAATTTTTTTAGGTTTGAATTTCATTTTATTTATTTTTTAAAACAGTAGGTTCTTATTAGGCATCCACTTTATACACATCATTGTATACATGTCAATCCCAGTCTCCCAATTCATCCCACCACCCCGCCACTTTCCCCGCTTGGTGTCCATACGTTTGTTCTCTACATCTGTGTCTCAATTTCTGCCCTGCAAACCAGTTCATCTGTACCATTTTTCTAGATTCCACCATATATGTGTTAATATACGATATTTGTTTTTCTCTTTCTGACTTACTTCACTCTGTATGACAGTCTCTAGATCCATCCATGTCTCAACAAATGACCCAATTTCATTCCTTTTTATGGCTGAGTAATATTCCATTGTATATGTGTACCACATCTTTATCCATTCGTCTGTCAATGGGCATTTACGTTGCTTCCATGACCTGTCTATTGTAAATAGTGCCACAATGAACATTGGGGCGCATGTGTCCTTTTGAATTATGGTTTTCTCTGGGTATATGCCCAGTAGTGGGATGGCTGGGTTATCTGGTAATTCTATTTTTAGTTCTTTAAGGAACCTCCATACTGTTCTCCATAGTGGTTTTATCAATTTACATTCCCACCAATAGTGCAAGAGGGTTCCCTTTTCTCCACACCCTCTCTAGATTTTTCTGATGATGCCCATTCTAACTGGTGTGAGGTGATACCACATTGTAGCTTTGATTTGCATTTCTCTAATAATTAGTGATGTTGAGCAGCTTTTCATGTGCTCTTGGCCATCTGTATGTCTTCTTTGGAGAAATGTCTATTTAGGTCTTCTGCCCACTTTTGTATTGGGTGGTTTTTTTAATATTGAGGTACATGAGCTGTTTATATACTTTGGAGATTAATCCTTTATCTGTTGATTCATTTGCAAATATTTTCTCCCATTCTAAGGGTTGTCTTTTCATCTTGTTTATGGTTTCCTTTGCTGTGCAAGAGCTTTTAAGTTTCATTAGGTCCCATTTGTTTATTTTTGTTTTAATTTCCATTACTTTAGGAGGTGGATCAAAAAAGATCTTGCTGTGATTTATGTCAAAGAGTGTTCTGCCTGTGTTTTCCTATAAGAGTTTTATAGTGTCCAGTCTTACATTTAGGTCTTTAATCCATTTTGAGTTTATTTTTGTGTATGGTGTTAGGGAGTGTTCTAATTTCATTCTTTTACATGTAGCTGTCCTGTTTTCCCAGCACCGCGGATTGAAGAGACTGTCTTTTCTCCATTGTGTATCCTTGCCTCCTTTGTCATAAATTAGTTGACCATAGGTGCCTGGGTTTATCTCTGGGCTTTCCGTCTTGTTCCATTGATCTATGTTTCTGTTTTTGTGCCAGTACTATATTGTCTTGATTACTGTAGCTTTGTAGTATAGTCTGAAGTTAGGGAGTCTGATTCCTCCAGCTCCGTTTTTTACCCTAAGACTGCTTTGGCTATTTGGGGTCTTTTGTGTCTCCATACAAATTTTAAGATTTTCTGTTCTAGTTCTGTAAAAATGCCATTGGTAATTTGATAGGGATTGCATTGAGTATGTAGATTGCTTTGGGTAGTATAGTCATTTTCACAACATTGATTCTTCCAATCCAAGAACATGGTATATCTCTCCATCTGTTGATATCATCTTTAATTTCTTTCATCAGTGTCTTATAGTTTTCTACATACAAGTCTTTTGTCTCTCTAGGTAGGTTTATTCCTAGGTATTTTATTCTTTTTGTTGCAAAGGTAAATGGGAGTGTTTCCTTAAGTTCTCTTTCAGATTTTTCATCATTAGTGTATAGGAATGCAAGAGATTTCTGTGCATTAATTTTGTATCCTGCAACTTTACCAAATTTATTGATTAGCTCTAGTAGTTTTCTGGTGACATCTTTAGGATTCTCCATGTATACTATCATGTCATCTGCAAATCTTCTTATCTGATTTGGAATCCTTTTATTTCTTTTTCTTCTCCGATTGTCATGGCTAGGACTTCCAAAACTGTTTTGAATAACAGTGGTGAGAGTGGACATCCTTGTCTTGTTCCTGATCTTAGAGAAAATGCTTTCAGTTTTTCGCCATTGAGAATGATGTTTGTCGTGGGTTTGTTGTATATGGCCTTTATTATGTTGAGGTAGGTTCCCTCTATGCTCACTTTCTGGAGAGTTTTTATCATAAATGGGTGTTGAATTTTGTCAAAAGCTTTATCTGCATCTGTTGAGATGATCATAATGTTTTTATTCCTCAATTTGTAAATTTGGTGTATCACATTGATGTATTTGCCTATATTGAAGAATCCTTGCATCCCTGGGATAAATCCCACTTGACCATGGTGTATGATCCTGTTAATGTGTTGTTGGATTCTGTTTGCTAGTATTTTTTTGAGGATTTTTGCATCTATATTCATCAGTGATATTGGTCTGTAATTTTCTTTTTTTGTAGTATATTTGTCTGGTTTTGGTATCAGGGTGATGGTGGCCTCATAGGATGGGTTTGGGAGTGTTCCTTTCTCCGCAATTTTCTGGAAGAGTTTGAGAAGGATGGGTGTTAGCTCTTCTCTAAATGTTTGATAGAATTCACCTGTGAAGCCATCTGGTCCTGGACTTTTGTTTGTTGGAAGATTTAATCACAGTTTCAATTTCATTACTTGTGATTGGTCTGTTCATAGTTTCTGTTTCTTCCTGGTTCAGTCTTGGAAGGTTATATCTTTCTAAGAATTTGTCCATTTCTTCCAGGTTGTCCATTTTATTAGCATAGAGTTGCTTGTAGTAGTCTCTTAGGATGCTTTGTATTTCTGTGGTGTCTGTTGTAACTTCTCCATTTTCATTTCTAATTTTATTGATTTGAGTCCTCTCCCTCTTTTTCTTGATAAGTCTGGCTAATGGTTTATCAGTTCTGTTTATCTTCTCAAAGGACCAGCTTTTAGTTTTCTTGATCTTTGCTATTGTTTTCTTTGTTTCTATTTCATTTATTTCTGCTCTGATCTTTATGATTTCTTTCCTTCTGAGAACTTTGGGTTTTATTTGTTCTTCTTTCTCTAGTTCCTTTAGGTGTAAGGTTAGATTGTTTATTTGTGTTGTTTCTTGTTTCTTGAGGTAGGCTTGTATAGCTCTAAACTTCCCTCTTAGAACTGCTTTTGCTGCATCCCATAGATTTTGGATCGTCGTGTTTTCATTGTCATTTGTCTTTAGGTATTTTTTTGATTTCCTCTTTGATTTCTTTAGTGATCTCCTGGTTTTTCAGTAACATATTGTTTAGCTGCCATGTGTTTGTGTTTTTTATGTTTTTTGCCATGTAATTCATTTCTAATCTCATAGTGTTGTGGTTAGAAAAGATGCTGGATATGATTTCAAGTTTCTTAAATTTACTGAGGCTTGATTTGTGACCCAAGATGTGATCTATCCTGGAGAATGTTCCATGTGCACTGGAGAAGAAAGTGTAATCTGCTGTTTTTGGATGGAATGTCCTATAAATATCAATTAAATCTCTCTTGTCTCTTGTGTCATTTAAAGCTTCTGTTTCCTTATTAATTTTCATTTTGGATGATCTGTCCATTGGTGTAAGTGAGATATTAAAGTCCCCCCACTGTTATTGTGTTACTGTCGATTTCCTCTTTTATAGCTGTTAGCAGTTGCCTTATGTATTGAGTTGCTCCTATGTTGGGTGCATATATATTTATAATTGTTATATATTGTTCTTGGATTGATCCCTTGATCATTGTGTAGTGTGCTTCCTTGTCTCTTGTAACATTCTTTATTTTAAAGTTGATTTTATCTGATATGAGTATTGCTACTCAAGCTCTTTTTTGATTTCCATTTGCATGGAATATCTTTTTCCATCCCCTCACTCTCATTCTGAATGTGTCCCTAGGTCAGAAGTGGGTCTCTTGTAGAAAGCATATATATGGATCTTGTTTTTGTATCCATTCAGTGAGCCTGTGTCTTTTGGTTGAAGCATTTAATCCATTCATGTTTAAGGTAATTATCG